>NC_051447.1:9231332-9271841 GCF_001649575.2 Kryptolebias marmoratus | reverse complement strand
GTATCAGGCAAGGAGCAGGCAAGAGGCGATGGTCGTGGAACAGGCTAAGGTCGAGATCAGGCATGAACGAGACGTGAACGCTGGACATTTACTTGCTGTGAGGCTTTCAATAATCTGGCAAAGTGTACTGGGAGCTGTGGGTATTTATGGGGACAGAAACAGGTGAAACGAATGACTATGATTGTGTGGGCATGGTAACATGGGCGTGGCTTGGAACTGGGATGAATGGAAAGTTACTTGGCTGTGGCATGACTAGAGGCAAGAGGCGTGGCAGGAACAGATGGAGCTGTGACAAACTGTCCATATTTACTATCCAGACACAGTTGCAACTAAATTATCTTTACTTTTAGAGGCATAACCTTTGGGAAATCCAGAATAATTATCACACTTATTTACATTTCATTGCAATTCAGTGCTTGTTGTGCAATTATTTACGGCAAAAGTTCCTGTCTTTTCTTGCTTTGGAGTGTTGCAGAATCTTTTAATTTTAATTAAAAACCAAAGTTCTTCGTTACTTTAGTTATTTATTTTTACCGTCTGAAGTTCCTACCACCTCAGAGGGATTACCAAGTTGTGAGGATGTAGTGACACTACGTGTACATTCTTCACATCTGGAATAATTGTCGTTAAAGGACCTGATACGAGCTGGCTGTGCAGTTTTGGAATCGCGTGACTCTAACAAGCACTATTTATGATTTGCAACTACGGTAGATGCCAAATTGTCCCGAACAGTAAATCAAATTCAATGCCAAGATGTGCTGATGCTACTCCAGTGGCAAACACTTCACTGCGACACTTTGTGTTTAAAGTTGTTTTCGTCTTTACATCAGGACAGGAATTTAACGTGAAAATTTTAGACTACTGCAAAACAAATAAATGCTTCCCAATTTATTATTAAACGATTGTAATAAGCAGATATATTGAAACCTGAGCCTAACTTTTGTAGTTTTAGATCACAATATAAGTCTACAGTTACAGCTTCCCAAAGGTGAAAGGGTAATAATAGGCACATATGTTTTAAGTGTGTGTATGTGTTTGTTTGTCTGTGATTAGCAAAATATCTCAAGAACCAGTGAACAGACTTTAATAAAACTCTCAGAATGTAATCATTGGCTGTACATCTACAGCTCAGTAACATCTGAAACCAATTCAAAATGGTCGCAACAGCTAATCTACCAAAGCCAACACAAAAATGGATGGCTAGAACTCAAATTTGGTGTGGTAGTAGCCGAGAGCCCTCTTCAACACATTCTCTGTAAACCAACAAATCTCACAAGGTATTACAAAATTACATGATACTGTTAATTATAAGGCTGTAAGAAAAAAGTTACAACTTCTTTTCAGCATAAGATAATTCAGTTTAAAACACTGTCATTATAGGCAGAAGGTGATATGAATTATGTCAAGAAGTACCAGGCCTTTAATTCTCGTTTAGAATATTTTCTTAAACAATTTAATATCTGTGAATCTGTCATCTTCACCTACGTGGCTAAAAATGGAAATAGAAACAGAAGTGAAAAACCTGACAAGTTTCACCTTAAAAAAAAAAAAGAAGTGGAAGCAATCTGAAGAACGTTTTGGCTTGTTTACGACTCGTCTTTTTGTTTGGATTTTGAACCAGACAGAACGTTTGTTCAACTTAAGTTTACAGATAGAAATTACCCTGCAGAAAATCTAACCACAGCTACAAAAAGTTACAATAAACGGGACCTATCCAGCTTTAGTATTCTTTGCAGGCATATTTTGAACACAAATTTAAGTACCTTAGTATCTTTACACCACGATATTGCCGCTTTTATGTGAGCGAAAGCTTTAAATACCTCCCAAACATCTGCTCCTAACTGTGAACGCTCCTCTCACACTCAAATTGCCACTTCATGCAGTTTTTTTCCTCCTCCTCTCAGTCTGTTGTCTCGTCACACCTCACAGACTCCGCCCTTCAATCTGCTTAGTGCTTATCAGCGCACAACTTAGGTTTAACACACACAGACACCCAAACACACACGCGCACACACTTTTCCACCAATCAATAGCAGATATACAGAGGTAGCTTTCCTCCTGTTAACTGAGCTAAGCTCTCGGGGGAACCTGTGGTCACTAGAATGTAGAGGTGTCTCCCTTTGTTTGTGGTAAATAATTACACAGTGTAATAAACCAAGCATTGTTCTGCATCAAGGTTATATTTACCCGTTTTTTGTAAACCCAGCATATACAACTACAGTTCCAAAACAGGTAATACGTTGTGCAAAATGTAAATAAAAACAGAATGCGATCATTTGCAAATCTCAGAAACCCATATTTTATTCACAAAGGATCATAGTCAACATATCAAATTAAAAAAAAAAGAATTTATACCATTTATAGGAAAAAATATAGCTTAAAAAAAGATGGGACGGGGCAACAACAAGCTATAAGAGTAAATCGTTTGAATAAGAAACAGCTGGAGGAGAATTTTGCAAATACTGAGGTTAATTGGCAACGGATCAGAAAGAGGATTGGGTATGAAAGGAGCATTTTTAAAAGCCAAATCTCTCATAAGTAAAGACAGGCCGAGGTTACCAGTTTGCAAACAAACTGCATCTAAAAATAGTGGATAATGTTTAATAATGTTCCTCAAAGAAAAAAAATTGGAAAGATGTTGAATATCCTATCATCTTGAATTCAATTTTAGGAATCTGAAGAAATCTCTGAGCTTAAAGGACAAGACTGAAAGTCAATATAGGATGTTTGTGATCTTCAGGTCCTCAGGGGCCACTGCAATAAAAGCAGGTCTGATTCTGTTCTGGACGTCACTGCATGGGCTCAGGGACACTTCCATAAATCATTGTCTGTAAGACACAGTTCACCATGCCATCCACAAATACTGCTTAAAGCTCTATCACGCAAAGAAGAAGCCACATATGCACACCATCTAGAAATAATACTGTCCTCTCAAGGGACAAAGCTCATTTAAAATGGACTATGGCAAAGTGGAAAACTTCTTTTTGGAAACCACGGATGCCACGTTCTCCATGCTAAAGAGGAGAAAGACCATCAGAGTTCAAAAGCCTGCCTCTGTGATGGTATTGAGGGGTAATTGGTGAACTATGGCACGGGCAGCTTACACATCTGGAAAGGCACCATGAATGCAGAAAAGTATATACAGGTTTTTGAACAACAGAACAACATATGCTCCAATCCAGACGGTGCCTTTTTCAGGCAACTACAGACTGCATCCACTCCAACAGCATGGCTTTGTAGTAGAAGAGTCCAGGTGCTGAACTGACCTGCCTGCAGTTCAGACCTCTCACCAGCTAAAAACATTTGATGCATCAAACCCAGGACTGTTGAACAGCTAGAACCCTACATAAGACAAGAGTCGTGCACAACACATGGTCTGAGTTCTACACTGCACAACATCCTTGCTTATAACTTTGGCATTAACTATTAGAGTTAACACTCTGTTGGCAAAACATGTCTGGAACCACTGGACAAATGTTAATAAAATTCTCAGATTACTGCTGTGCATCTACAACTCGACATTTGGAGTCAATTTAATTCAACATGGCCACCACAGGTAACTGACATAAGTGAACAAAAAATGTTTCTGTGGGCAAGATTTTAAATTTACTGAAAAATGACTATTAGGTTGTCCTTTTTCAGATGATTTCCCTTTTAAACTCTGACATGAAAGGCAGCAGGCGATATGCATTCCTTCAAGGAATACTAGGCCTTCATTTGATTCTACTTTACCCTTGACAAACATGCAGCTAAGTTCCTGCTTCACACGGGACTCCTCTGTCTTCTACTTTTCCAACTGGGACTGGCTAACTTGATGAAACACTCTGTAAGATCAAATATCAGAACATCTTACGTCGGGTGTTCTCACTGAATAAATAGGATTGGAAGTGCTAAAGATAAAAGCTCAATCACTTTTTGACTAATTCCTCTGTCTTTGTTTCTGTGTCATTTCATCATCTTGGAGAGCTTTCTCTCTCTTTTTTTTTAGATCTATCTGAAAGGAACTAGGAGTTTTAGCAACTATATGTGCATTCTCTGAATAAAAATAATTTTAAAAAAAAGATCAGTAATATTTTCAAAAGGAGAGACGAGAATCAAAAATACTGAAGACGTTATATGAGAACAGATTTGGTTTTTGACTCCATCTTACAGGAGCGAAGAAACGTTTCATTTATTCTGCTCACAACCAACATGTACAGTAAAATTCATCTGTTTGAGCTCAAAGTGTGTGCTGTGAATGACTCTCAGCTACTACCACATCAAGTTTCAGCTCAAGATTTGGAAAATTAATGGAGCTAAAGTCATGGTGAACTTAAATTAATTAGTGATTAATTTTACACATGCATAAAAAATGGCAAACTTTGAGCACTCAAACAGTTTTCTCTTTGTCCCTTTCTACACAGCTTCCTCCCTGATCATAACTTAGCAGATAAATCTCTTATTGGTCACAGACATATAAACCAGAGGATCTGAGGAGGAGGAGGAGGAGGAGGGGAAAACGAAGGATATGACACTCATGTATTTATATGTTTGTGTAAAAAGCCTCACTCTTGTTTCCATTCATCTGTCTCTCTTCTTTTCTTGTGGAGTATGTAGGCGGTAAAAGGACACTTCAGATCGTTCTCAGATGAGAATAAAGGAGTCTTTGTAACCTCCAGTTTCTTTGAAAACACACACCACTAGGCTTCTGATTCAGAGCAACCGCTGCTGCTGCTACACCTGAATATTATCTTTACATAAATGCTAAAAAAAAAGCACCAATCTGACGTGTAAATTAGCTTACATTATTTGTGAAATGCACCTAAAGTGAGGCTATTTATCATGCATTTTATGGCATCAACAGGTACGGTTTAAAATAAACTCTGTGAGCAACTAGCATGGAAACCGTGGCAGACACGCAGCACTCACCATCCTCTTTGCATTCCTCGGGCGGCTTTGCCTTCTTGGCGAGCCTCGGGTCCAGCCACGATGTTGTCTTAGTGTTGTGGCTGTGGAGAGAGGAGAGAGACAGAGAGAGAAGAGAGAGAGAGAGGGAGTGTGATCGATGGTGAGGGAGAGGAGAGTTGGCACGGCGCGAGAGCGATGTTGGTGGATTCCTAATTCGGCTACAGAATCATTTCAGAGAGGAAAGATGAGACTCCCTCGAGTGTCTGGTTTTAAAAAAGTTGGAGACACACACACACACGCGAAAAAAAAGAAAAAAGAAACGCTTTACGTGAACAAAACGGCAATCGATACTTTTAATTTGCTTACTGCATTTCATTAGCAAGCAGGCGGAAAAAGGGGGTGGGTGGTTGGGGTGGGGGGTCAGAGTAATAGAGAGGTGACTGAAGAAGTGATGAAGAGGAACAGCTGTGGGCTGGACAGATTCTTTTCTGGATCCAGATCAGATTCGATAATGTGCCAGGGAATCTCAATGCACTTAACGCGTGCGAAGCTCAGGAGTCACAATGCTGTCCCTTTGTTGTGGTACAACAACAACAACAACAGGAAGGTGGAGAGCAGGGGCGGGGTGCAATATATCAATTTCACAGCCAAGTGAGACGATGGAGTGGAAAATGCAGCAAAAGGGTGACTTGAACTTTTAACGTGACTTTGTTGCAACTCCAGGCCAAACACATTGTTAAAAAAAAAAAAAAAAGAGGAAACAACTAGATTGAGTGGAAACATAAAAAACCTTGTTGAAACATAAATTTGAGAAAACTACTGCCTCATAAAGTTGCCAAATGATAAACCAAACAAACAGTGGTCTACTTCCAAACCCAGACACAGGATTACATTATTAATCTCTGAATTATCGTTCGGCTTTCATTTAGTCTTTTTTCCCCCCCACTAAGACCTTCAAAAAAACCATTTGGCTCATTAACGATCAGCCGGATGCTAACTTTCTTGCTTTGCCAGTCGTTACTGGCTGCAAAGCTACAAATAAATTAGAAGCATTGTTGCACAATTATAGGCCATAAAACCAAAACAATGAGCTAAAGGAGGCAAGAAAATGCTCTAGGAACCTCATTAGATAATCATCACTGAGTGGCACCTTTTACATTTTACCTGCTCCAACACATTTATTGTTAATGTGAAGTATAGATTAAATACACACACACCTTGGTTGCACTGTTACCTCCTGAAAGAGTTTAAAAATCACTTCCTGTGACACAAATTGCTGCGTTATCACGTTTGCGTGCGACTCCATCAGACTCTGTGCAACACAGGATGGCTGCAGGAAAACAGGAGATATGGCGGTACAGAAGTACAGTGGCTTCAGGGGGAGTAATGTGAGCACGAGTTGACAATTGGACTAATTAAAAGTCCAATTAATGATTAATTGTCCCCTAAAACAAACAGGGAATACAATCAGAGCTGTTCATGTGGCCTATATAGTGACTAGGAAAAAGAAAACTTGTATTCAAAAACTTTCCACACAACTAATCAATTATTTGACCAGCTGTTTTAAATCTACTTGACAAAGTCAAGTTAAGAAATGCCAACTCACAGCTGCAGCGTAATAACAGATTGACAAGTAATTTCAGAAAAATTAATAAATAAAAGTTTTGATTCGTCAAAAGTCTGTTAAAACAGTTTTATTCCAGTCTAAAGTTCTACTGACCATTACGGAACTGGTACTGGCATCCCCAGGGCTAAAAATAGAAGCTGAAGTAAAAGGTGGAGCCACATTAAAGACGATTAAATATGGAAGATGAAGGCTTGAGTTAAATAAAAACTGAGCCCTAAGAAGCGCACTTCAAGGTGAGCTTAAACCATTTTTGCTTTCCGTTTGATTCTCTTCCACCAGTTTTTTCTCTTCTCGTCTTCTGTCCTCCTCTTTCTTTGTTGACTCAATTCCTACTCATTTCTTGCCACATTTTAATATTTATAGCATGAAAGGAAAATCAGATTTAGTCAATGCCTTGTTCTCTTAGTCATCTTATTTTATTTTATTTTTTTAGTGGTTACTATTTCTGACAAACCTTTTGTGAAGTCAGAGAGTGGGACAACAATAAGTCTAAAAATTCACCAAGGGGACAACAAACTACATTGTATTGTATGATTTACATCATATATATCACATTATAGATCATATTTGAGATAATATTATTCATGTTAGAGCATATTTTACAACAGATTGTATCACACCATATTTTGTATCATACATCATAAACACATATATCATATTTTAACATGTATCAACTTAAATCCATCCATTTTCTTTACCTGCTTTTCCAGTCAGGGTCACAGGGAGCTGGTGCCCATCTCCAGCAGCCATTGGGTGAAAGGCAGGGGTAAATCCTAAACAGGCAGTCAGTCCGTCACAGAATTTAACAAACATTCACCTTCTCACTCACACCTAGAGATTCCAATTAACCTGACATGCATGTTTGTGGTCTGTGGCAGGAAACTGGCATCGTACTGCACCGCATTTTATAACATCATCACTTTATTTTCCTTTAAAGTCATCTCACTTTGTACATTTTCCCCTCACCACTGCTTCACAGGAGTTGTAGGTGAATCAGTCTCATATGAAAGCGAAAAACAGGTGAGCAACATTTGTGTCGCTGCGATTACCAAGCCACCACTTCACAGGGCTAAGCAATTACTCGTATAATGCGCTGAGTGAATAAGGGAGCAGAGGTTCTCTGTGTTTTCAGGGTAGGTATGTTAAGTCATCTGCAATGGAAAGATGAAAAGTCAACCTATGCCTAGCTCAATCACAAAACTCTCATTTTTCAAGCCGGTTAGAATTTCAATCTGCGTTCATATGAACTTGGTATGTAACTGCCTTAACACCACTTCAAAGACACACAGCAACTCCATTATTCTTATGTTGCAAAGACAAACCGTCGTTTTTTTTTTTTACTGCAGCTGTAAAATGCTAACAACCGCAATGAATTAAACTTTAAAGCATTTACAACAGAATTCCGTGCAAACAGTGTTTCTGGAGACCATTAAATCTCATCAAACCATCATCCACTTATTTCGTCTCTGTTTCTACGAGAGCAGAGGGGAAAAAAAAAAAAAAAAAGAGTACACACATAAAATGATTAACAGCCTGAGCAGGAAAAAGAAGTTATAAAGAAAATAAGCAAAGTAATGAAAAATAACAAAACTTTTTCATTAAAAAAAATAAAAAGCATGATCGATCAGGGTGCTGAGCTAACATTTCTGCGACTAAGTTTGTTATCTTGCAGACCACTGTTGTGGTTTTTGTTTTATTGCAATCAGTTTATTAAAGTAGGGGCAGGTAATATTAAAAGTAGTATTTGTTGTTGTTTTCTGGACATTAAGTAGCTGCTCAGTAGCATTATTTTTTTTAGCTCTGAACAGCGTTTGTGGGAATATTGTTTTTGCTTAGTATTAAACTCAGGGAGGAAATAAGGGGTGCATAATGTGGAAAATCATATTTAGTACAAGTTAAATGTAGGTTTGATGTCAAATGTGTTTTGATAACAGTTTAATCTTTAAAAACCCTGACGACAAACTTAGACTTATGAAACATTCAAGCATGAAAAAGCATGTAAACCCAACGAATGAACCAAGGATGTGTTTCCATATAGACTACTTAGGAAAGAGTTTTAAATTTTTATCTTTAGGCACTTTGCCACTGGTTTATCCCCCTAAATATCCCCCTTTTTTAATGCTTGAATAATTCACTGACCCGCAATAAAACCACCATAAATAAATGGATAAGGCTGGTCAGGGACAGGACTGGACTAATGGAGGAATTCACGTCAAAAGAAATGTTTTAGAAGGCCTTTAGAAAGGCCAGAGATCTACAGCTCAAAACGAATTTCAAACATTGCAAAAAAAATGATCTGAGTCCTTGTAGCCAAAATATTAAGAAACAAGCGGTGGCACGACACTTCTGCACAAACACGCTAGAAAGGTTAACAGCAATTCAACAGCTGCGAAAGTCAAAGGTCCTTGGAGTTTTTGAAATAAGAACAGTCTGAAAGCCCTGCTGCCGCTGACAAAGAATAGCATAAATGAAACTTAAAGGTTTTCCAGCCTAATGTGGTATTTTCCATATCTTTTAGGAACAAGTAGGAGACAGAGATCTGGATGACACTTACTCTATGAAGTAGACTTCTCCTTTCTCGGTGTAAGCCATCTCCCAGTTGTCAGGTAGCGGCCCTAGCTCCTCGTTCTCCTCCGGTTTGGGCACCACTGTCTTCGGGGACTGTCCATCCTCTTTGGGCACGTCTGCTGGGGCCTCTGCCGTGTTACTCAGAGGGGCGACGTCCCCTGAAGCATCTGTGCTCTTGTCCTCATGTTCACTCGACTCTGAGGTGACAACAAGGCGGAATGAGTCAGACGTGACATTATCATCAGGAGGGCGAGAAGAGTGAAAGACAAGGGAGGCAAACTGGAAAAAAAAAAAAAAGACAGCTGAGGTGGAGGCAGAAAAATAGAAACAGGTAATTAGAAAAGTATGAGAAGTGGTGACTCAGGAGAAAGAAAGTGAAGGAAAGAAGGGGGGTGGTGGGTTACAAGACAAAGATGGATAAACCATAGGAGACAGTAAAGATTGAGAAAGAGCAGGCAGGCGGTGACGCTCTGCTTTGAGTTGTGGCCGAGTGTGAAAGTGTCAGAGGCAGAAAAATGGGAAGAAGTGGAAAGAGATGGCAAGTGTGAGCTCTTCCCAGAGGAGAGAGGGGCACAAATGAAAGCAGAGGATTGAGAGATAATCTATGGGAGGGAAAGTGAGAGTTACTGATCTGCTTAGATCACAGACACTGCTGGGCTCAATCGATTCCCCTTCAGCTGTGGTGGTCAGCCCTCACTGTCCAGGAGCAGACACACAACAACTATTGAGCTGAGAGCAGCAGCACCCTTTAACATCCAACAAGCCTCACTGTGCAGCCTACAGGCAGACGTTATTGATAGGAATCAGCTGAGAGCATCTCCTGTTCCTGCATCTTCTCTTAGCTCGCAGCCAGGGCTGCTTTCAGAGCCACCTGAATCATTTACAGAGGATTTATGTCATAACTGAACACTTTTGGTTCCCTTAAGAGTTTGTAATGCACAACTTACAGTCACGGGGAAAAGAGAAAGAACACCCTGTTTCAGTTCTGGGGTTTTACATATCAGGACCTAAGAAAAATGGTCAGTTTTTGCTTTTTTTTTCTTTTATCCCCAGGTTTTAAAATAACTCAAATCCAAGCAGCGATTCTAAAACAAAATGACTGAAAAAGAAAATAATAAAGGCGTTACAATGGTCCAGTCAAAGTGTAGACCTCAACCTGACTGAAATATCTTCAGATTTAAATGAACTGAAGCAACAACATAAAGGAGGAGTGGGACAAAAGTCCTCCACAAGCATGCAAGAGACAGATTCATAAAGAAATTGATTACTTCAAGTTATTGCTGCTAAAAGAGCAAGCTGCTAAATCATAGGGTGGAATTAGCTTTTTTATTATTTCTTTGTTTTTTAACTAATGATGGTGAAATCTGTTGAGCATTTTTGTCCAAATGGTGTTAGATCTGAATAACTTTAGAGCCTGTTAAAAAATGATTTTTTTTTGTGTCCTGATATTTAAAACCTTAAAACTGAAAGAGCATTTAGTTTATTTTCCATTATTGCATACAATCTGAGCCACTTTATTCTCTGATTAATCTCACTTTGGGTTAAAATAAATTGAATTAGAAGCTTTAAAAAGAAAAACAGATTTTTCCAGACTTATACTTCATGTCTTTATTGACAATTATACCCCAGTTTATGACTGGTAGTCTTTATTCAAATAATGTGAAATATTAAATGTAGATTTGTTCTTTAGAGGTGGCATAAAAAGGAATAGACA
Source organism: Kryptolebias marmoratus (assembly GCF_001649575.2). Lineage (NCBI taxonomy): Eukaryota > Metazoa > Chordata > Actinopteri > Cyprinodontiformes > Rivulidae > Kryptolebias > Kryptolebias marmoratus. The sequence continues at coordinate 9,261,045 of NC_051447.1, read as the reverse complement.
TAATTGAAGTGAGATCTTTCTTCCCATTACAGCTATTTACTGCTAATAACTAATAATTGTGATTTCCCCATGAAACGTTTTAGTCATCCAGGAAAGAAAACAATGTTGTTTCGGGTCTCCAGCTGGTTAAAAACATTAAAACACAACACATTTTCCACATTTGCTAGCTGTGATTTCACACACCACTGCTTCTACCACAGTCTCTATTTATATACATTTGTTTTGTCACAGTTTTTTTTTTTAAGCGATGGATGCAGTACAGCACAACTTCTGGCAAAGTGAAGGGTTTATGCTCTTACATGTTGTGCATCAGAAGTTTAGAATGCCAGAACTCATTACATACGTGACCCTAAAATAGGAAATTATAGCTTCCCAGAAACAAATAACTTGCAAAACACGCCTCCTTAACTTTGCTGCAGTGCTATTTTTTGCTCTTTGAGTTCGTACGTAATAGCATTTCTTTGTAAAAACGCTATCAGTGTACTTGTTCTCTGTTTCAAACCACATTTTCTGTGACTCACGTTGTGAGGACATTTGTAAAATTTAAATGTCATATTCAAAACGAGAGCCAGTTCATAATTCTTTGTAAACATTTACTCTGAGAATGACATTAACTCACCTATTTTCTTACCTTGTTTGAGTTCGTTGTGGTAGAAAAACAAAAATCTCATCCCTTTACCCAAACTTACTTTCTCTAAAAATCTCTTCTGAAAGTTTTCTTTTTTAAATTTTATTTTAGAAGTAGTAACTCTGGTTCAAAATTCAGCTTGAATCCGTCCAAGTCTAGTCCAAGCTGCTTGGAGTTCTGTGCTGCTCTGCAGAACGGCGAGATTTTCCCAAGGCCATAAAACCAGCTCAGGAAGTCACAGGACTACAGAGTGGGTCCAAGTTTGAAATCACAAAAAAATTACACTCAAAGCCCCTTTTATGAATCTCTATTCATGTGATAAAGGAAAACACTCGAAGGCTTTTTGTGTACAAGTGTGGCTGAGCATCTTAGTCAAACTAAGTGACGATAATATAAGGCATAATTCGTCAGGTGTGATCTGATGACTTACGACGCAACAAGCAGCCTTTAGTCCAGTGAAAACAGCACTTATCCTTGTCAAAGGAGTTTAAACAAATTAAGATAACAGACGTCAGGATCAGAACACCTTGGCCTCGGTTTCTGTCATTGTGTGAAAGTTAAACAACCTAAAAAATAAAGCTAAAATATAGCTGATAGTTATGAGTATTTCCAGTTGAGGTTAGCTGCAATACAAGCAAAGAAAACAACTCTGACAACAAAATGAAACCACAAAGCTTACAGTGCCAAAAGCTTGGAACGGCTGAGAAGTCAGAAAATGTCACAAGTCAAAAAAAATAAAAAATAAAAAAGGAGTAGGAGAAATTTGTAAGAACCACCTTTCTTACAGTAAGCTGTGGATCTGCAGCAGTTTAAGTGCAGCTGTTCAAACATTCTTCAACAAAAAGCACATTGGGGACAACTAATGCTGTGTTCTTTGTGCTTTAGAGGCTTTTAAATTTTTTTTAGCAAGACAAGATTATTTTAAATAATACTTAATTTGAGAGTTGGAAATTAAAAAAATCCACAAGTTGCTCACTTCAGCTGCTCAAACTCACAATCCAGACCTCATCTGTAGTTCCATCAGGTCCTTTTTAACTTCTGTTGCAAGTCGGCCATATATAAAAATACTGGGAGTTTTGAGGGCTGCAGCTAATAAATATCACTGGCCAAAAGGCAACGACAAATAATTTTGTTTTTGCCTGCGTCTGTGTTTGTCTCCAAATCATTTCATGAACCACGGGACAAATTTTAGTGAAACTTTCAGGAAGTTCTCATTGGCTGTTCATGGACAACTGATTAACTTTTGGAGTCCCCCCAATTCAAGATGGCTGCCATATCAACATTAACCAACTCAGCAATGGCAATAACTGAACCAGTGTTACAGATATTGAGCTAATTTTTGTGTGGTAGTAGCTGAGGGTCATTAATAACATACTTTGAGAGTGACATCTTGTGATACAGCATGAGATTGTACATAATATTTTTAAAGTTTGACCAAAACAGCTGCATCTTCATTATTTCTCAACATAACACCATTAAATATGCTGTTGACAAATTGAACAAAAAAATATTTTTAGTCCATTTGTTTTAAAACTGTCAAAATTTTAAATCTACTTTCTACCTTTTTGGCTTTAAAAGAGACATACTATCGCTGGTTGTGACTTAAGTTTATGTTGTTTTCTCGTCGTACTGCAGCCTTGCCGGGTGTTGCTCAGGTCAGATGGAAGGGCCAATCAGACAACAGCTTATAGGTGTAAATGTTTACTCACCCCACCCCTCTGTTGTCATGCTTTACCAAAGATTGTCTGTTTGACAGAGGCAGCCTTTACTAGCTTAATATGACACTCAAGGTAGTTTTAATACATATATTGTTAGCATTATATTGAGACAAATCAGTTTGGGATTCTGGCAGTTTTGTGGGGGCCAAAGATATTTTAAAAAGGGCAGTATCTGGCCCACTGGCCAGCAGTTGAACAGTGGTCAATGGTCCAGCAGATAACCAAGAAATAAATAAAGCTGCTTTCCTTAACATTTGAAAAGCATAACAAGCTTTTATCATGACTGGCACTTTGATTCGTTTGGACCATTTCACTCAGTTAGAAATCTTTTCAAATCCAAGCGACTTTTTAAGCAGACCCTTGATTATCTGCTCTCCCTACTACTTAGCCTTAGATTGCTAATTACTTCTGCTGCATTCTGCCAGTCGTTATCTTCCCTCAGAATAAACACTTGCTGCTTTCTTTTGTTTTCCGTCAGATCCATATTGTTTTCTGACTGTCATTTTTACCATGCGCCGTTTTGTTCCCTGTTTATGAGGTTCTCAGGCTTAAGGTTTGAACCGTTTATTGTTTGAACTGAGAAGAAAAAAACAAGCATTTATTACTAACGTTAACGTTTGTATAACAAAATACTTTTTTTTCTTCTTTTGTTTTCAGCATTTCTATAAAAAGACATTTTTTTTGGTACAGAAATGAATTAGAAGTGAAAGAAACCACTGATTTCAAACAGCCTGCAGGCTCCTGTTGAAAAGAGGGGCAATATATGCGTTTGCCCCAGGCTTTCTCCTCTAATGCTGTTTTCAGTAATATTATTGGATGTAATAATGACGCCTAATTCCACTGCAGAGGTAATCATTAGTGCAACACTGAGTTAAAAACCAGTGACGGCTTGTCATTAAAAAGAAATAAATGTTTGTGACCAATTAAATCAATTTCTGAAGAAACTCATAAAAGCGATATGTTTCTGCCTCTGTTGCTAAGCAACCTGCCCTGAGGAAACTGGTGCTGTAACTTAAAACCGTGAACCTTTTCAGAGTTTGACTCCAAGCAGGGCCTCCGTCTGGCTGGGCTGACCTTTGCTTGTGTGTCTGCGGAGTTTGGTTGTCGGGTCTGACCTGGGGTGACAGCAACACCGTTGCCGTTGACAATGGGCTTCTCCTCCTCCTCTTCCTCGGGGGGCTCGATGCTGGCTTTTTCCATGTTGCTGACTGACTTGTTGCGCTTCCTCTTGCCCTCGGAGCTGGGTCTGGCGCCCGGCAGCAGCTGGTCAGTTACATTTAGCAGCAGAGCGCTGGGCTCGGCTGGAGGCTTCGGAGTGCCGTAAAAGTTATCTGAAAGAGGTAGAAGTAGGAGGAAATTTAGAATTTTAGGCACACTACATGGTCAAGCTTTAGGTAAAGATAGTAATTACAAGCAGGACATGGTGAGCATTACTAAATACTTGTCGTGTGCACAGTTAATGATCCATGGAGGTTGAGGTCTTTTTGCTTCTTTTCTGAAGTGTAAAAGAAATCAATAATCTACTTTGCTTTTTCTTATTATGACATAAGGACGATGCAACATAAAGAGTGATGCAATTCCTTTCATGGCTTGGTTTCTTTTTGAGCTTTTCCTCAGCTGGATGCATTTTAAAATCTGTTCTAATTATTGTAAAAAAGGAAAGGCCTACCGACCGCTCCACCTGAAACTAGCTATCAATGGGAGTTTTGACCTGACAAAGATCCAAGTTGGATCAAAACTCAAAATATATCTGTGCAACAAAATGTTCAAAGGCTTCTGTTCTTTTTTTTCCCCCCCTTCAAGAAAGTTTCCAAGGCGCCGCACATTCATCTATATGATTCATCTTTAACTACTTCCTTTTATTTAATTTTTCATCTCATGACAAACCTGCAGGGCAACAATATCACAGGGGATTTTTTTTTAATACACTTTGCATTTCCATAAAAATGGTATAAAAAGAAATGGTGATGAAAATACTTTGCATGCTTATAATGTAAATGCAAAAGGATCCAGAAATGAGGGAATGAAGAATAGGATGAAAAAAAAAAAAAAAAATAGAGCTAAGAACGTAAGGATAACTGAAGTGGGATTATATTTGTGACACAGCTGTAAGATCCACAGGGGTGGATGAGGTGGGGTTTCTGCTTCTCATGCTGTTTCATGTCAAACCCAGCTAATCCATGAACACCCCGGCTGTTTTACAAAGTTACAACGTTTAACTAACATCTGCAAACAGCTTTCTTTGAAGGTTTGGAAACAAAGAATGTATTTATTTATTTTTTACCTGCAAACAGCTCATTTTTCAACTAGATTTTGTTGTTGCCAAGTAATTTAATTTTCTGTTCTACACAAATCAATTTCTAGACTACACTCTTTTTAAAAAAAAAATTTTTTTTTAATTTGTTTTTTGGCAAATATCAGCATGTTTTTGGAAGGCTCGGATTGAAAAATAAACCAGTCTCAGTTTCAGTCAGAGCCAAGTACCCACTGCACCCCGAGGAGAAGCAGTTTCTGACTTGGCACTGACTCCTACAACCCCATCCACAGTCTTTTAAGTTGATTTCACATTTTACTATCATTTGATTTGAATACTGGCAGCCTGCCATGCCTCCGATGGTCTCCATTAGTGTTTGTGAAAACCTCATAACTTCATGTTTGATTCTTCTTCAGTTTAAAAGCTGCTTTCAAGCCATTTTCCTTTAAAAGGTAGAATACGCTTCAAAGTTAAAGTTGTGGATGATTGTTTGAACTTAACTGACTTTTCAAAAACTCAAAATGAAGTTTTAGCTTCAGGCAGAGCTGTGACTCTCAGGTTTATGAAGACATTTTAAAACCAAGAGCACGCAAACAACAAATAGAAGCAACACAGTGCATTTAAGTTTACTTTACAAATTAAAGTCCTAGCATTACTTGAAGAAATGCATATCGCCCAGCTCCAAAGGTTAATCAGTTAAAGATGCACATCTAATGATTAATGTCTGAAAGTTTTACTAAATGCTTAGTTTTTTAATAAAATAAAATCGTGATCAGGATGTCTATAGTACCCATACCATAGACACTAATGCACCCCCATACCATCAGAGAGGCAGAGAGTTGACTTCAACAGTTATTGGCAAAATTTTAAGCAAAGATAAAGCACAATCTATTTTCACTATTAATGTGTTTGGGATCAGTCTCAGCTACTACCACGTTAAATTTTAAGTTAATATCAGTAAATGTGACTGAGTTATAGCAATTTTTGTGTTTTTTCAGGGCCAGTTTGTTGTGACAACCATTTTAAATTCGGTTAATCACATATACAGACATCCAATGATTGATTCTGCAATTCACCATCACCTTTCTGCAGAGGGCGATGAACATTAAACATTACTTTGCCACAGGGCTTTTTTTTTTAATCCAAAAATGTGTTTTTTCGACCACAGTTTTTGTCCTGGTGTAGTTCATGGAAGGTTTGCTTTTAGGAGAGCTTACCTGCTCAGCTGCTCTCAGGTGTTCAAGGTAGAAAGATCATACATGAGAGGACGACTTGTGCGAAAACCCACAGGGATTATTTTAATGCACAAGTCTAAAAAAAATCAAAGGGATTTAACGGGAGAAAAAAAAAATGTCAGTGTCTCCCACCGCATTGGGAAAAAAACATACTGAAACGTCCCACTTGAGCTGCAGAAAACACAAGGCCTGCAACGACGGAACGGCTGGAAGAAGCTGGAAAGAGATTACAGGGACTGTTGGGATTAATGCTCCTGAATCACAGGCACAAATCCCAAAACCCTGACGAGCCGAATGTTTTCCTCGGAGAAGAAAGCATCCTCCAAGTGCAAACTTAAATAACCAGCAGCGTCGTAGACACCGACACTTTGAAGTCTGAGTAAATGGTGGAAGTGCTGTCACGTCTGACAGCCGCTGGGGTTTTAGTCGACAAAGTCAAGTATAATTTGATAGAAACGTCTTTTTAAAAAAAAACAAAAAACAAAAACAAAGGAGAAAGACAATGAATCAAAAATTAAAACCGGAAAGAGCAAAAACGGTGTCAGGATTTTGATGTTTGAATGAAGTTTGCCTTCATTAGCTAAGGGAAGCACACAAAAGATATTATAAATTCAATAATTTCATGTAATTTTGCAATCTAATTACCAACTGAAATGTCCATACTCTTTGCCTAATGATGAAATCTGCTGCTGACTTCTATTAAGATTATTTAGCCACAAAAACACCCTTACAATACTACTACTACTGCAGATTACTAATGGTAAATGCTGATTTATCGTCTTTGTGAAAGTGTTATGATCTGTGTATACGTTAACTCCATAATCCTAAAACCGATAACTCATATTGGCTAAAGATGATTCTACTGTCAACAAAGTGAGAAATCATTGCGCTGTTTAACTGATTTTTGATTTAGGCTACAGATGTTTTCATGTCTTTTCAAAAGCTATAAATAGTTCCTGTTGCCCTCCTTATATTGTCTAGTCATTTTATTCCAAACGTTTAAAAATTAAAATCACAAAAGATTAATTTGACCAGCTGCTTTGGTTGGACATCTGTTTGCTCTGTCATTTATTTGCTTTACCTGGAAAGAGCTAAACACGTGATTCTAATTTTGAAAGCGTGTTGCGTTTGCTCAATCAGTGATGTAACGTGCTAGCAGAAAAATAAAAATTAATACCTAAGACTTCACACAAAATTGTTTGGACTAAAGTGGGACATTCAGGACCAAACTCTGTCACTGCTTGTGGGGCTAATTTGCTCACTGCTGTGTGTCAGCAGCTGTAAATAAGAGTGGAGAAATAATCGGCTGATTATTGTGCGCCAATATTTCAGCAGGGCATTTACATGAACGACTGTCACCAGATCAGTTTAGACTTTACATTTTTTGTTATAATTTTACTATTGTTTTTTTTTTTTTACTGTTTGACAGCCTCCTCCACCTAGAATGGGTGACAGTCGGGTTTACATTGTTGGGATTTATTAGCTAATGGTTGTGCTGTGGGAGAGGGACCAACATAAATTTATTTTATTTGCACTGAAAATTTTCACTACAATTTGTTACAAAACACAATCAATTTTTAAATCTAAGTGCAGATATTTACTATAACATTTGCATGAACTTGTATAGGTACATATCTGAAAAACAATTCCAAGTTTTATTTCTAAATAGTTTTTTTATGGCTTTAACAGAGAAACAAATAAGTGAGAAAAATCTAATTTTCTCAAATAACTGAGAAAATTCTAAACAAACTTTGCTTCGTTTTAAAATGTTATCTATCAAATGAACTGAATAGCATTTAACCAGCATTTAAAGACCATCCCCGAGTGACGGATCACCAGAAATGATCCGTTTTCAGACGTTTTGATAACAGTAATCTTCCTGAAACTCTTACAGTGTTAAAAAAGAACAGCGTAAAAAAAAAAGGCAAAGAAGACGTTTGAAGCAACCTGTTCCACATAAAAACAGCTAAAGCTTCCTGGTGACCAAGATGAATTTTTATTTCTACAATAAGAACTGTGTCGAAGAGTTACAAGAACTGATTGGTTGGCACCTTTTATTGAAAAATGTTTTATACATTCCTATAAATTTAAAGTTAAATGAAACTATAGATCCTTTGCATGTCATCAGTGCCATCAACAAACAGAAATGGCTACAGTACAAATGCCAAAAATTGTTTGTTTTTGTTCCTATATATATATATATATATATATATATATATATATATATATATATATATATATATATATATATATATATATCCTATCCTGACTTTGCTGGTCAGGATAGTCCTGCTGTCAGTTCCCAGTGTGTAAATGTCTTGAGTATTTTTGCCATTCTGGTACCAGTTTATCTCGCTGTGAGCTGGTTTCCGGCGGTTGGAACCCCTAAAAAACTGGCTTGAGATTAGAACTGGTTTCAAAAGACACACAGCCGACTGCCTGAGTTAATAAAGGGGTAACAGTGTCCATATTTATATACAACTGAGATTTATCAGTTTCCTTTGGAATACCAAGGATGTAATTAAAGTTGGACTTAGGGAAGGTGACTGTAAAATAGTAAATTTAAAGTACAAAAAAAACCCAAAACCCAACTTGCTAAAAGAGTTTGACACTTTTTGTTTGTATTTCCAGGAAACTTGTTCCAAGAATAGAATATGAGAACGGCCAACTTATTCTCCCTACTCCTCCTTTAGAAATTGATTTTTCATTTCTACAGTTCTGTCCCCCTTTTATGAGATGTGTTGCTGCCATCAAATTCAATTTTTCTTCCCAGAAAGTGGTTCGATTTCTTAGGTTAATCATTTGATGTTTATTATGTACCACTGCGAATAAAATACGGGTTTATGAGATTTGCAAATCATTGTTTTACGCTTTTATTTACATTTTACACAACTTTTACATTAATGAGATTGTACGTCTAATTGGCTAATAAATCGTGACAGTTTATAAAATGCTACATTACGGCCAATCAGTTATGCAGAAAAAAAACTATTTCTGCATAGAAAGCTGCACCCCTCGCCAACAGAACCTAACATCCCTTCTGGCAAAAAATGATTAAACTGAGCTTCAGCGATTTCTATTTCCTACTCTGTTCTGTTTAAAGGCTGGCGTCAGGTGGGAGAGAAGTTCCTACATGCTGTCTGTGTTTTGGCAGGGGTCAGGGGTGTGCTGAGAGCTGGAAGTCGTCAGGCAGACCAAGAAGAACATTTGTTGAGAAATCTGAGCCTATCTGACCACAGGAGGGAAAATGTGCCTGTTTGTTTTGATTAGAAGACTGAAGAGGCGCTCATGTTCAAGGACAAAGCCAGGAGAAAGGCAACACAAATACTTTGTGTGTGTGTGTGTGATTTGCCTCTATTCAGTATTTACAGAAGATTCTTTTGAGTGTCCTTCAAGACTAATGACACACTTCTCCACAGAGCTAAAAGATGGATGCATAGAGACGTGGGAGCAGTGTATGGACATGGAGCGATAAGCTTTCATTCAAACTGCTGCCACTCACTCACAGGAAAATGCCTCGTGTGCCATACTGAAGCACACATACCTTTAAACACACACAAAGAAGAATGACAGCAATCATGCGCGATGTTAAGCGTGACTCAACGAAATCCTTCACCTTCATACGTTCCACTCTCCAGCAGGGCTCCGCTTTTCTCCAATTCCATAAACCGGTCAACGGTCACGAAATTATAATCCACGCCTGGGACCTCTCCCTCCCTGGGCTGCCGGGTGGTGCCTGCCAAAAGAGAAAAGGAGACGTGTCAGAGCATCGCAGCAGAGTGAGATGAGACTTTCTTCATGCTTCTTAGAAAGAAAATCGAAACCCGGCCGCGACGCCACGCCGACCCTGACTCGGCCCTTTTCATTAAACGTTCCCTTTTATTCCCGTTTGTCCGTCTGCGCGGCTAAAGGCTGAATATTTGGGCGTTTGAGTGCAGGGAAATAAAGGCAAGGAGCTAAGTGATGCAATGTGGACACCCAGAGGTGAAATTAAGCCCATTTGCATAGAGGTGACACCTTGTCAAAGATTGTTTCACTCTGTAACGTGATCATTTAAAGTCAAGTTTACCAACATGATAATTATTTTTTACCCCAGAATAAGTGCGTGGAAATCTTTACTTTGTTAAATTGCAGTACAAACAACTTTCTAAACACCTTTTTTAGAGCCAAGTGCTAATTAAAGTTGTTAAACCTGATCCCAGCTGTGATCACACTTTCTACTCTTGAGGGGCTGAATGGGTTTTCACATCTGAGAGCATTGTTCAAACTAAAAGCAGAGCTTGTAAAAAAAACACACACACACTTGTTAGACCCTTACTGCGCTACACTGTTGATAGTATCCAAATGTGTTTGTTAAAATTTCATTAAATCCCAACTAGTGGTTCAGGAGACGATGGAGGGTTAACTCCAAGCAGTTAACGGCAAATTTTGAAACAAAGATTTTTGCACAATCTGTTCGTACTTAGAATACGAGTTGGGGATTGGTCTCAGCTACTACCACGCCAAATTGTAGGAGAATATCTGTAAAACTGACCGAGTTATAGACATTTTTGTGTTTTTTAAGGCCAGCCGGCTGTGGAAGCCATCTTGACTCGGGTAGACTCCAAATGGTAATCAGTTGTAGATTTACATCCAGTGATGACTTTCTGCAATTTTCATTAATATTTGTTTAGTGGATCATGAGATATTTTGCTAACAGATACACACATAAGCACACAGATACAGGAAAAAACATGATCAGTGCATCTTTTGGCGGTGGGCAATAACTTATGCCTCTTTTTTTTTATAAAGTCTGAATATTGCACATTTAACTGTAAAAACAGAAATGCTTCACTGAATTAGGTCGGGGGAATAAATTCACTTAAGAGCCAGACAGGGTGAAATTGTTTTCTTTGGTTCAGTACAAAAATAGGGAGGAAAGGGACTGAATCAGCTGTCCTTCCTTAACTTTCTACCCCTAAAGGGTTCAGTATAAAGAGTAAAAGGTTGAAATACTCTTCGGGTTCTGCGAGGTGTGAACCAGGCAACATTTAGAGGACAGCTGCAGAGATTTGTCCACCATGTCTCTTACAAACTGCATTTCAGCTATATGCTTTGAAGCTTTCAGCAACAACCAGCCTTGTCCACTTTTTAATACTAACTGGACAGAAGCTCAAGGCTGAGAAAGAAAGCTCCGGCTGAGCATTTCTCATTTTTATCACTTTAAGTAAGCGCGGCACAGTAAATGCCTTCAGGGAGCCAATGTTCAGATCCCAAAAAACTGCTTTGATTTGAAGTCATTTTCAATCACATAAAAAAAAGAAGCCCCCTTTTTTAATTTCGAGGTAATTTGTGTCAGGACACACAGTAAGAAGAAAAAATAAAGTCTTTAATAGGGCTTAAATTTTACTAAACATGACTTGAGAAGACAAAGCAGGCAGTTTTGCTGTTTGCTGGTCTGGAGCTTTTCAGGTGAGGGATAGCCTACAGTTAGAACCGATCTTAGAAAAGCTAATATTGTCATCGATCTCGGCCATTTCTAAACAACGTCATTCCCTTATATGAAAGGTTCATGTTACCACTTTGAAAAGGGGTGCCTAATAAAAAAAAAACAAACATGGCACCTCAGCATAAACAACCAGAATTTGGAATCGGTGCCCTTTAGACAGTTGAGACAAAAGCTGTGCTGTTTGGACAGTATACAAACATGAACACCTCATAGTAACTTCCAAGCATGGTGGCGGAGGGCTGATGATTTGCGATAAATAACGTACTTCAGTGTCGGTTTTACAGAAACATCAGCAGACCTTGTATCTCAGCTGATGTGTATCTGAATAGAGAGCGGGTAATTTACATACAAAACCACGTTTGGGTATGAGTTTAATTGTTTGGTGTGAATGCTCTCGATCGGAGCTGTCCAGTTCTGAACTGGGTCTTTGTAAAGAAGAGTGGACCAACATTCCTCCACAACAACAAGAACTTGGGCTGAAGAGGTTATAAAAGAACAATTCCTTGGAGGTATTGCTTCTAAATGTTGTTCTACATGCTCCTGAATGATAGCATGTGGTTAGTTTTACCTTATGTTTCTGCATTTTGGCCTAATTTTTGCTCAATAAATAATGAGACAGTGTTATATGTTAGGACCTTTATACGGTCTGTTTTTTTTCAGCTTTTGTTCCCACTTGAAAATGTCTTTTTTTTTTTTTCTAATTTACATTTTATAACAGAAAAATGATCAGGGCTCAAAGTAGGACACCCGGTTCTCCAAGTGTTCTGAGACACCTCTTTTCAAAAGCTGGAGCAAACTCCCCAACACACCCGCTAGATTTTGTCAGTCTTTCACAGTTTCGAGTGGAGGCAAGTCATTAAAAGTGATGGATGGCGAACAGCATCAGGCTGATGAAGACTAGCACTTTGGAAAAACTTTGGCTAAATTTAGTCGGAACGCTGAATAATGCAGTTTGACCCTTTTCTCAACGCGAGAGATTGGACTTTAAAAATCTGAGGTTCGCATGAGATGAATTGAGGTCAGATGGGTCAGGACACTGTTGCCTGTTCTTTTTATTCTCAATAATCCTCTGCGGTGTGCCTGTAAACACCTCCGAAATGTTTAAACATCGCTGATCTAGGGGTCAAAGCTTTGACTGTAAATGATATTTTCTGTGTTTCTTTATTATTGCTTCCAAACAAAAAGCAAATCCATCATTAGATCTAAAACAGGCCATTGAACTAGATGTCTGCTCTTTTTATTTTGTTAATTAAGTTGAGTAACTGTCGCTTTTATGGACGAACTAAATCCAAAAGGGGGCTGATTAAAAGCTTATCTGATTGTGACTGAAACTGTTTTGTCAGAATAGCCAGTCAGAAGTCGCATTGAATAACACGGACCCGTTTACACAACTCCACCATCTGCTGCGTAAATATAATAACCTTTAAAGCTAAAATGTTAAATTGGAACACGCAAAGTGATCTGCTGAAGCTTCTAGGAGCAAATGAGCCGCAGGAAAGAGCATTTGTTGAAAAGTGATTGTTTTAAATGTGTTTGTGTCTATGGTCCTCAGAGAAAAGCGACTTGATGTGTGTGTGTGTGTGCCCTCCAGATTAGCCTTCCTCACAGCCTGACTGAGCAGCAAACACACACACACACACACACACACATAAAAAAAATGCCTTTGATGTGACAGAACTACATTTAGCTGCATCTTTTAGTAGGGAGGACATTTTTTTTAAAAGGAGGCAACCACAACGCCAATCAGCTGTCAGTGTGCAGTGTGAGGGTCAGGTCTCGTTTCTTTTCTGGATCACTTCAGGAGCGCGAGAAAAACTCTCACCGAAAGCAGGCGTATATATATATATATATATATATATATTTTTTTTTTATGATGTAAAAACAAGGGAGTAAAACCACCCCAAAGCAAACGCATTAAAACTAGTCAAGCGTTTTGCCAAAATGTGGGTAAAAGTATAATTGCGTGTGTCTACCTGTCTGTTAACCAAATATTTCATCAACCAGCAGACAGATTGGAATGAAATTTCCAGAAAATAATGGCTGGGATGAACATCTACAACTGATTAACTTTTAAAGTCAAAACAATTCAAGATGGCCGCCACAGCTAATCAACCCCAGCAAACACAAAATTAGCTCTATCTCAGTCAATTATAATTATATTGTGCTAAAAAGCGGTGTGATTGTAGCTGAGAGTGATTCCCGACACATACTTTAAGAACTTAGAGATTGCAATTCTTTGTTTAAAACTTTGGCATTAACTGTTGCAGTCAAGCCCTTTCTGTCTGTTAGCAAAATAACTCATGAACCACTGGGCAGATTTGAATGAAACTTTCAGAAAGTAATCACTGGATCTACATCTACAACTAATTAAATTTTAGAGTCAGTCTGATTTAACATGACCACTAAAGATAATCAATTGTAACAAATAAACTGGCTATAACTCAGTCAATTTTGCAGATATTAAGTTAAAATCTTGCATGGTATTAGCTGGCAGTCATCCCCATCGCATACTCTGAGCACCAACAGGTCATGTGAGATTTTCACTTTAAAACTTTGGCATTCAAAATGGCAGGTGATGTGCCATTCTTCAAGGAATGCTAGTTTCTTTCGGTGTCCTTCAGGAACTATTTTTCCTCCTTTTAAATAGATGGAAAATGCAAACTTCCTAGATTATAACAAAGCAGGACCTGCATGAAATCTAAAGTGGACAGGAAGGGGGGAAAAATGGACGGCAAAAAAGCGAGATAGATGAATGAACCAAACTTAAACTCGTTAGCATCGTCGTCCGCCACTTCACAATTGAAGCATGATGTGGTCTGATGTGACGTGATTCAGTTCAGCGGCGCTTTATAAACAGACGAAACACAACAGTATAAGGTATGATTAATTTAAAACACCAGCGGCATCCACAGCTGCTCTATTAAACTAAAGCATAAAAGCACCTTTATGTTTTTTTTTCCTTTTGTTTACGCTTCAAAGACTGCAAAGCAAAACAAGCAGAGGATGAGACTGAAAGCTACAGGAGTAAACAGCAGGTCATCATCAGTACTTGTTGTGCGCTTGTCGAAAATACGCATGGTGTGTGCTACCGGGACACAAAACAAGCACAAAGACGCACAGGGAGGAGTAATGCTCTCCTATTGAAGGTGAATGAAAAGAGTAATGGATGTGAGTGGCTTTAGTTGTAGCGTGGGCGGCAGCGTTTGTAGCTTACAGACGCCCTGCTGCTGCGAGGTGCGAGCCAGTAAACTCCACAACATCAGCACCACCACGACACAGTGATCCCCCCCCACCGTCCATCATCACAACAAACACCTGGTTAACACTGGGGGTCCTGCTCCAACATTAACCTCGCTCCGAGCAATTTCTTTGTTAATAAAAAAACGCAGCAGATTTAATGTGCTTCCCGGTCGCAAGGCGGGACTCGCTGTGACCCGGGCAGAGCTTGAGCTCGGCGCCTCTGGAAAGCAGCGAGATCGGCCTCCGTCTGAGAGCCCTGCTCCGTGAATGTCCCGAAGCGTCACAGCGCAGAGATTGTTCTGTGTATTTATGATACGGAGACAAAGTGTGAGCGCAGCGCCCGAGGAAAAGATTACAGCACGAGCATTCAGACTAATCCTTTCCAAACAGCTGCACAGCGAAATCTACAAACAAAAAAAAAAAACCCCTCAAACTTTAGTGTTTAATTTTGCTAAATACGTACAACACTATGACTGTATATACACAGAGACTTACAATGAGGAATGACTAATAATTAGAAACATTGTTTTAATCAGAAAAATCCATCCAAGGAACAAATGGGGCTCAGCTAAAAACTTAAAGCAGCTGGATCTGTACGAAACAGCCGCTGATTTGAATAGGCGGAATGAAATTAATTGTGCTGGTCACCATGACAACTATCAGTTTCTAGTAATGCTTTCAAGGACAATTGGGCTTTGTCAAAACTATTGAGTGGCTGATCAAATTATGTTCACATTAGCAATTTTGTGTGAAATTTCTAAACTTTTCTGACGAATTGTCACGTCGCTGTTGAAGTCTTGAAATTTTTAATTTTTTTTTTAATTGAATCCTATCAGCTGAAGCAGCACTTTGTGGTGAATTAGAAAAACGCTGCAATTCTGTCACTTCGACTGCTTGTTTTTATTTACAGGAGGGAATGCATATCTCCCGCCGCCTTTCAGGCCAGAGTTTTACTTTACGCTGGGAAAAGAAAGATGAGAGCCGATTTGGTCCAACCTTGTAAAGGACATTATGCACAACCTCGTGCCACACTGAAAAAACCTCGCGGGATGAGTCAGAGCTCAGAGGATGTGTTTGGAATGACTCTCAGCTAGTAGCATGCCCACTTTGAGCTCAATATCTGTAAAATCAGATGAGTTGGAGCCATTTTTGTTTCCTAATATGACAATTTTTCTGACCAACAATCCTCATACAAGTGGTACAGCATATATACATATATGATATATATGATATTAAAAGTGGAATTTACTGTAAAACGAATGTGGATGTGATCTAATACATATAAATGTAATACAGCTTCCTGTCAATGCGATGTGAATGGGGAGGGGAGGCACATTACAGAGGCAATTCAGGCTTTCAAATTTTAACACAAAGCACAAAGTTTACAACAGAACAACATCCAAACTGTATCTATGATGTGGAAAAACAACTTTTCAATAAGTTTGGTCAGAACATAATTGAATGCAACAAGGGAAAAAAAAACAACAAAAAAACAGACGGCTTAAACAATCAAGTCATATCAAAACAAATAACATTAGTTCATCTAATAAAGAGGAGTTGTATAGGTAGAATGAGATATTCTCATTTAAGAAAATAATAAAAGTACACCAGTTCAGTTAAACTTCCAGTAAAAAAATAAATCAATTTTAGCAAAACAAGATCCAAGAGAAGCTGCAGCGTCTCGATTATTATCATCAGTGAGTCAAACAAGACAAATATATTACAATACAAAAGGTTTACATTATATCTTATGTAAAAATCGTGATTTTTAAATACCTTTAAAACCTGTTTATTTACTCGCATGAAACACAAGAGGTCCGTTATTATTTTTTTCTTATATAAATGCAGCCACCCTAATAAAACACTGAATGTTCTGTTGAACTGAAAGACTTCTTGCTGTATTTTTGCTCAATTTTGTCAGTATTATTGAAATTTGGGATGTTTTCTGATTGAATTGTTGAAATTGTATTAATCCACCATATAGTAAAACACTTTAGGTGAAAAAAATGATTACATTATGAAACACGGATTAAAAAATTGAATAAACTGCCTAATTTGTTGTTGCAAATAAACAACAACAACAAAAAAAAAAGCAATTTCTGCATTAGATTCTCTTCTTAGTGATCTCCGTGTGCGAGTGTTAAAACCACTCAAAGTATCTGCTGATCTTACAAGATTTATTACATAAGAAGCTCAAACAGAAGGCTCCATGTTTATCATGTTTATTTAAAGCTAAAAGAAAAAAAAACCTGTCAAGTTCAGGTGTATTGAGAGATGAGAGTTTATAACAGAATTATCTTTCTTACTGACTGCTTAAAGTCTGCAGCTGTGCCGCTTTTCTGTCGCTTCAACAGGCTGGTTTTTGTGGACAATTGTTTTGGGCCGGATGTTTGAGGCAGGTCCTGCTTTTTCACACCCTGAAACCCTGACGGTGTCAGCACTGCCTATTGTAACCGTTCTAATCCAGCCATTAGTCAATTAGGAAGTGACGGGCAGCTGTAATGCCCTTGCATTAGTGAGATGGATTAGTTTCTCATTCAGCCTTCTGCCCGTGGGCAAATGGGCTGATGAAGGACAGCAAAATGTGGCTGCACACTACAGAAAGCTGCCTCCATTGCACTTTGCCTTTCAGTGATGTGCTTATTCACTGTTTTCACTGATGATATGGGGCAGGATTTTAATAAACGGTGATTACGTATCATTTACGGAGTAATAAAGTACAGTGAGCGCGGCGTCCGGGGGATGCTGCTGTTTTTCGCTGAGCTAAAGATGAAAGTTAATATCGCAGCGCTGCAGTCGAATCGCATTGAAGTTTTCTTGGTAAGCTGGCAGCTAGAAGGATCTCTCTTGGAGTCGGACCAAAAAAAATCTGTAATGCTTTATGTGACAACCCACTAAATGAGATTTTCAGGTTTATTCAGGTTCAGTCAAGTTGAGTGAGAATGACTGTGTTGTTTCGCCTCCTATTGACAGCCAGTAATGCGGGATAGATTGGAGAAAGCCAGACGCTGGGACCTCGCTCCCCCTGCCTGCTGGCCCTCTGCCGGCCTCCCCTGAATCCTATTAATGCCGCTGCCCTCCAGAAGGTGCTAGGTGCGCTGCCTTTAATGCAACCAGAGATATTGATGACCGTATCATTCCCCTCAAGGAGAGAGGAGAGGAGCAGAGAAAGACAGGAGGGCTGATAAACAGATATAGAGGTGGGGAAAAGGGAATACGTAAAGAAATGAATGCATCAAAACTGTGTCAACGCCATTTAAACCTGCAACTTCCAGACCAAAAAAAGCGATGAAAAGACAGACCAGAAAAAGGAGAGCGATGTGAGCCTTAAACTTATTACCTTTAAGTAAATGGTCACGTTTTATCCTATCCTAATATTTAGCTTTACATTCTTGTTATCGTTCTTCCTGCTTGACGATTAAAGCAGCAATGCTTACAGCTCAACCACAACTTCCCAGTGGGGTTTTTCTACACTGGATTTACCGTATATTTCTCACACATTTAAATGCACTCCCCTTGATTCATCTTGTGGACTTAAACATTTATGAACTTTCTGCAAATATTCTACAGTTTGCTGCAAAATGAGAAGTAATTACATTTGATGAGGATAGGTTGTGATTTGATAAAGTAACACTAGGAAAATGTGGTGCCATTTGTTTGGGTTACAAAATGTTTCAAATGCAGTTAAAATGTTTAGACACCGAGTACCATTTCTTCATTGTAAGTTATAAAGGTGCTCCCTAAACCTAAGATTTATTGAGTTTATAAGAACACAGAGACTAAAATAGTAAAAGTCTTGCTTGTAAAGTTGTTTTTCTTCCACCAATATGAACACTTCAAGGTTCCCTGTAGATTTTTCTTGCAAGCATTTCAAACATGCTAAATATGCTTTCTTCTAAATGTGGAGGGTACATTTAGAGGAAAGCATATTTAGAGGAAAATCCACCAACTGTTCTTTTTGTTTTTTAACCTTGCACGCAATTTTCCTTTTAAAACCTTTCAAAAATGTCTTTTTTTTTCTTGTGGCATTTTCCAAAAGTTTGAAGTAGAAACGAAACGAAAGCTAAAGCCCATTGGGGACTTGATTGCATCCATATAAAAAACAAAGAAAACGTAGACTCTACCTTTATGTATGTTTTAAATAAATCAATAGAGTGTATTTCCTGCAAACAGCTGTGGCAACTCTAGTTTACAAAGCAGGAGACAGACAAGAAGTAAAAAAAATTATAGCCCTATTAGGACACCTCCTGTTGTTTCTAAAGTTATAAAAAAGTCATTTCTGAACAGCTAATGCAACATTTAAAGGAAAAATGACTTACTGCATCCAAAGTGGCTTGGTTTCAGAGCAAATCCCTCCACTGAAACAGCCCATTGTTATTTTACTGGAACAGTTAAAGCTGGTTTGGACAAAGGAAGGGTGGTAGGAGCCATGTTTTTACAAAGCCTCCAAACTACAGTGTGTTGTGCATTACAATGGCTAAAGTCTTATTTTTCAAATCGTCATCGTCTCCTCTGGGGCCTTGTACCTTTGGAGTACTAGAAGGATCAGTTCTGAGGGCACTATCAATCAGCTTGTTCATCAATGATCTTCCAGAGGTCTGTGATGATGATGGAATCTTAACATACGCAGATGACATATTTGCACATTTAGAAAATTCTGAACAAGTTGTTCTCATCATAAGATGATCTTAGTGAAACTTGCTGGTATAAAAGGTGGAGGGGAGTATGGATTTCTTAAAAAGAATGCTGCTTTTTAATTTTATGTAGGTTTTTCCCTGCATTAGGTACTAAAGGTTTCTTAGTTTGGAGGATTTTCATTTGTTTTATGCGATTGGAAACTAAACAATAAGGTTTTGGGTTGTTGTTGGAGCAAAACAAACAATGCGAGATGATGTACTCGCTTCAGGATGTTCTAATGTAAATCCAGTATTTTATGCGCCCAAGAGTTCATAAATCATTCAAGAAAATATTCATTAGATTATTCTGATGGGGAAAAAGCAAAGAAGTGAAATGACGCTGTCTGAGTCTCCATTCTCCAGCCGAAGCACACAGCTGATTATGCGATGGTAAAACATTACTGTGTTTTCATGTGAAGAACTTTGTACGTCAAAAGCATTTGGGAAGCGATACGGTTGTGAGTCCCTCAAGTTGGCACATGTAAAGCTAACACTGAGGTATTCATAAGGCTCTCCCACACGCGCCATAAAGGACGCCGAGACAATAAATACACCATGTGTAAAAAAACAACCTACCCACACAAAGGGATGTCATCAAGAAATGGGTTATCATTAAGAATCGAAGCAGACTGAGCTCCTCTTTTGTTCAGGCCTCGTCACGTGAAAACAAGCAAAAATCCTTTCATTGCAACTCTGGTTTATTTTATTTCTTCTTCCATTCATCCACTGCAGGAGCTTCTTTGTTCTGGCTTCAGATCACATCCTCCAGGGCATCAAAGCAGTCATGTTTGCAGGGGGTGGAAAGAGGTGAGATGTAGAAAACGACCCTAATAACAAGTCAGAGTTGTAGAGGAGACCTCCAACAGACGGCAACCGAGAGAGTGTTCACACCATCCAACTTTAATCAAAATGAATCCACTCAAAAATACTGGAAAAAATTGATAAGGTCCATGTTTTTTGATGCAGAGGCTCAGATTTTTCCCTGCATGCATGCAACAATGAGCAGGTTGGAGCGGCGAGAAGAGGAGATATGCAGAGATTAGTGGAAAGCTGATGTCATTCATCTGTGGCCCTGAGGCGGGTGTTTTTTTTTGTTTGTTTTTTTCCAGGGGGGGGATGTATGTGGAGTGATCAGAACGTGCTGCTGTGTCAGCCTAATCCCCCCACAGCCAAGGCTACGCTGGCTCGAGCACATTACAACAAACAATGACACAATCCTTTGGGACGACCGCGCTGCTTTCGCTCATTTATAACGCCCCGTCATGGCTGTTTATCCCGAGGGCTCAGACTGGGCGCCACAAACAACATGTATCCCATCAAACCTTTCATCCCTCATTTCATCCCTTTCTAACTCGCGCCATCCACTCCCCCAGTGTCAACAGGTGCCACGTCACAAGAGCCAATTTGTGTGCGGCCCCTCCGGATCAGGTGAAGGATTTGAACTGACAGCCCGGTGGGTCACAGAGGCTGGAATAATCACCACACTCCACATGGTGGTAATCATTTCATACTGAGACATCTTGGCCTTTTAATACCAGAGGGTGAGCTATCTCACGGTGCCATCACCTTCATTCCCTTTCATGGTACTGGACCCGCAGCGGCTCGGCGAGTGAAAGTGAGATGTAAAGACAGACTCTGAAAGGCTCATCTTTAAAGTTTGATCTACAGAGAGCACCATTAAAAAAAAAAAAAAAAAAAAAAAAAAGCATCTAAAATTGTTTCTTTTTTTCCCCCCCTGACAGATACTGACAGATTTCTTCCCAATTGTTTAGTTGTTTTCTGGCTGTTGGTTTGTGACTAAAACACTCAACTCCAACCGGTCAGTTTGTGTTCATTCTATATTTTCTATTCACCAATGTAACGTTTAGACATACTGAAAAACTTTAAAGAGAATAGTTTCTTTCCACTGTTGCTAAAGTGCTGCTCAGGATGGGGGGTCTGAGCTGAACAGTGAGGATCGGACGTAATCTGCTGGCTTCCTTAAATAACTTGTATTAATTGGCATTTCCTAATGTACTGCATGTGAATGTGTTGTATTATAAAAACACTAAATTGACTGTAATTGGATTCGAATCAGACTTGAATGAGCTTATTTTTGCTGTAAATTGGCTCTTTATAAATAAACTGAATTGAATAAAACATTTTCCAAGTGGTCAGGACGCCAAACATTCAGTCTTTTTGCACTAAAGCTCTTTGTAGACAAATTCAGACGCAACACTAAGTCAGATGTGCCGTGACACAATTATATTTTTGGCAATGACTGCTTGAGTGATGCTGTGCGACTATCAGAGCGAGCAAGGATACGAATTGTCTCAGAAATGACAGCTCTTCAGCACAGTTGTTCTTTTTTTTTAAGTCTTTATTTAACCCTAATTAAAAGGTAAACAAAACACTACACTGGGACAGAGACTTAGATATGACCAAAGCGTTTCCCACAGTGGACTAATAGAGGAGGTAGCTGTGGAGGTGGAAGAGATGAGTTTTTACAAGTAAAACAGCTAAATAAAGGAGAGATATGACAACAACAAACACTGAACAATGCCTCAGTTAGAAAGCATGCCAGTTATGTGGGACTGACACACTGATTTCATGCCTGCCTGAACTAATTATTCTTGCTGACTTTTTTTTTTTTTAAACTACCAACAAACTTAGATCGCTCTGACAGGTTGTCTTTGATTTAAAGTTACACCTCATCCTGACGGTAAATACTTTCCTCTTCATTTAAAAAAATAAAAGAAACTCCTCCCTCACCATTTGTCATCACCTCCAGCTGGGTCATGAACTGATGGACCAATAATGAAAGGATTCAATCGCTTCATGTCCTCAGTTGCTCTTGTTTCTATCTCCTCATTTTAGCACCTACTTCATAGTACCACCTGTTTCCACCTTACCATAAATTCCCAAAGTAAATATAAAACTTTTATTCATTTTAACTCTGCTTAACTCTAATATCGTCTGGTTTCTTTTTGTTTTGCCTTAGAACTTTCTGTCTTTCTGTGAAGTTATTAAAAGTTTA
Source organism: Kryptolebias marmoratus (assembly GCF_001649575.2). NCBI lineage: Eukaryota > Metazoa > Chordata > Actinopteri > Cyprinodontiformes > Rivulidae > Kryptolebias > Kryptolebias marmoratus. The sequence continues at coordinate 9,238,790 of NC_051447.1, read as the reverse complement.
AATTTAGGCCACACAATCTGCCTGCCTGGTGCCTCCTGCGAGTCTGTGTTTGAGTCCTTAACACTCGGCTTCTTTTTGTTTGGTTGTTTTTTCTTTTTTTTTTACATCATTTAGCTTGTGTCACAGTGTGTATACCATTTTGTACTGTACTTTGGCTCATGTAATGATAGTAATTGTGCTCATTTATCCCTATATGTTACTCTCACATCTTTGTCCAGCTTTTATAAAAATGTTCATTTTATTCTTTACTTGTCTGACATGTTTTCTCAATTGAAATGCAGAGCAGAAAACTCAGGATGAGCATAAATTCCTCCACATTAACGGTACATTATCTGCTTCAGAATCTGACCTTTAAAGCATTTAAAATTAAATCAAAAATCAAGTCTTCACCATCCTTCCCCTCCCATACCATCTCCCCCCATACTGTCACTGTATTTCTTTCGCATTTTGATGCAAGTGTCCATTAAATTTAGAATCCAATTATGTGAACTTTTCCAAAGTCCCTCCAAACTGTCACCAATCGACAATTCCTCAGCCAGCTCTGTCCGTTCGACAGATCAAAATCCACCTCCACAAATAATCCCTCACCAGAAAGCTGCTGCCAGCGCCGCACAATCTTTAATTGGATCCTTTTAATAGTGCTCACTATGGCCACTTCCAGCCATGTAATTAGGTTTCTCTTCCTATAGAGTTTTAATGGTTGAGGGGTGGGTGAGTCGGGCGAAGGAGGAGAAGGAGAGACAGAGAGGAAAAAGGCCAGACTCTTAATCCAATTTCACCCTCAGAGAAATCATCTCATGCCATATATACTTTTTCAATAGGCTTTTTATGGGCCACCATAAAAACCACAGACTAGTGTTGAATATCCAGCCTCATTGATTTTTTTTTTTGGCTGTGAGCAGAGTGGCCTTTCCTTGCTCTCAGTGGGTTTTTTTTTTTGTGTGTTTTGTTTTTTTGGCTTGCATCTTTCCAACTGGCTTCACTGGCCAATGTGATGTTCCAAAATCAGAATCAGTGCCACCAGAACTCCCAGAGCAGAATGCAAATGAATGAATTTCTGGAATGATTAATTTCTTCCACTTGTGAGGCGATTAGAGGAAGTCAATCAAATGAATAATATATGTTTAAGCACTCTATCAAAAGGCATAGTCACAGGGGGTGGATGGATGAAGGCACAACGGGAGAGGAGCGAGCAGCTTTTTGATAATAAATATGAAGAGAACTGTGGAGGAAGAGGAGGAGGGAAGGAGCAATAACACCTGAGCAAACATCAGATGGATGGGTCACTCACCTCTTCAGGTGAGGAAGCACTTTCAGTAAATCTAGGTGACCGCTCTGACAGATCATATATTAGAGGGGAAAAAAATGCTTTTGTTTACCCCTGAAAGTCAATTTCAAACGGCTTTCATCACAAAGACTGATCACCTTACCCTGAAAAATGCTCTTTTTTTGAACAAAAAAAAAAAAAAAATGCATTGTCGCTTCTAAACCTAAACAATAATAATAATAATAAGACAATAAATTTGAATTCACAAATTTGATGTTAAAACTTAAGAATTCTGCCCAGTCCAACAAAACAACAATAACTGCGCTTGTCATTTTCAGAGTTTTGACGTACAGATGAATAAAACTTTACACTCATCATGCTCATCATCCGCACAAGTCTCCCACGCTCCAGCTCCAGTCAAAAGTGTACAGACTAAACACTCGAGAAGGAGTAATTTCTGCTCCTCGGGCGCCTAATTAAAAATAAGCAACAGTTGAATAAAAATGGACGTTCAGTCTGGAGATCAAATTCTCTTGAAATAATACAACCGGCTGAGGAAGCAAACAATGATGGAGTTGTATAAGCTGCCGCTTCAATTTAATTAATAGAGTGCTAGTATTTTTTCTGTTCTTTCAGATGACACCGTCTGTATGACTTATTATTAAAATAACTACTTGAGGCGGTTAAAATAGCATCATGGTAATGTTACTAAAGTACAAAACTTAACTTAAAATATGCAATACCTGTCAAATATTACAGTAAAAGCTCTTTTATACAGAAAATCGCCAAATAACACCTTGTTTCAGCTCATCAGTTTAAAATACTGATCTCTTTTGTTGCCATAATATATAATAAACCAAAAGCTTTATGAATCTTTAAGAGCTGATGGTTCAAAAGGAGGAAAAGATATAAAATAGAAATTTAGGAAACAGTGATGTGACTTTTTGTATTATAAAAAAGATCAAGTAGGGATTATTTGAGGCCATATATTTATTGTTCTAATAGGTTCGATTGAAGTGAGACAATTTCAAGTAGATTTTTGTGTGTTTATGCCATAAGGAGATGCAAGTCTCCTTATGCAAGTATTTAAGTTCGTTTAGGATTCTACAATAAATGATAGATGGGTTAGAAAGGAAGCAAGAAACTTGAAGGAATGGCAAAAAGGGGAACAAAAGTTACTACAAATGAACCATTTCTTTTAATACCCACGCAACTCCTAAATTCACTCCACTGCTGCCGCGCTGAAATACGTTTTAGGTTATAATGTCTAACGATAAAAGACTCAGCAGCATGAAATCACCAGCAGGACCATCTGGTAGGGCCTTCATTAAATACACTTGATAACGTTCAGATATATTTAACGTACTCACACGCCACAGCGTTTGAGCTCAGAGGGCGAGGCAAAGAGAAATCCATTCTGATCACGACTAAAGGACACTTTTCTGAGTGGCAGTCAAATCGCTGCTGCCACAAAAGGCGGCGCGTGACGAAACAATGGCGGAGTGATTCATTCCCGTTGTGTTAACCTTTCTCCTTCTACCACCTGCTGGAAAGCCTCATGAATTAATCTGCCTCCATGTGTTGGAATTAATGACGGGCCGAATGAGGAGCGGGCTGCACACACTCTGGGGCTGTGAGGCACACTTCCGAAGCAGAGGACAGAAAGAAGCGACGCACACGTGGATCGCTGATGTTACCCAATGGATTACACGAGTCAACACAAGGCAAGCTTGGATGTAACAACGAAGCATCAGGAAGACTAAAATCTCACACCAAAAGGAGCTCAAAGGACTTTGAAGTACTTGCAAGTAGATGCGATACTAATAGTTTCATAAAAATCCTGTCAAGTTAGTAGTAGTAGAACCAAACTGTGCCATTTCAGTTGTTGCTTGGGTTGCAAAATTAAGGAAAATTTATAGTAAAGCTCTTTCCATGGGATTTTAAGCTTAGGAATTTTGGAAATATTCCAAAACAGAAACCTATCCATGGGAATTTATGTGAATAAATTGAAAATTGGGTGTAATTTAAACAAACTGTCATATCCAAACAAAAATATAAGCATTTTGTTTTGTCATAGGCAGATCATGTCAAAGGGAAATAATGAGTTTGACCCAAAGTTTAGTCCTATTTGACTTAGCTAGGCTTGTTTATCAAATGCTCAGGAAAAAGTTGTTTGGTTTGAAATTAGAAGTGAGGAGCTAAAATAAGAATAAAGAACGAAACGAAGGAGCAGGCGAAGGAGAGGAATCATCCATCCGTCCGTCTTTTTGCCCACTGCTTGTTCCTGTTCGGGGATGCAGGAGGAGAAGAATCAAAAAAAAAGGGGGGGGTGGGGGTGTTAATGCCTTTAACCAAGGATGCTTTCCACAAAAACAAGACGTGAGAACATAAACATCACCTTGTTTATCGGTGAATTGATTTTTGCTGTGCAGTACTCCAGTGTGAAAGACACGAATGCCATCTTCCAAAATGATGCAAGCCTTTTCCGATGCATTTTCCCCACCTTTGAGGGTTTCAAATCTAATTCAAGCCTTTCTCCTCATTATCACTCACATCGCCTTGCCGTTTTCGTAATTTCAAATGCATTGATCTGCATCTCCATAAAAATTTACTTTGACTGAGTTGGGGAGAGCATTTCTAAGAAGAAAATGTAAAAGAGCTGACATGTTTTTGAGTCCTAAAATGGCTACAAAGGTCTTTTGAACATATATCATGTCTCTGCACAAGCCTCAAAGCTTGCTGTTTTTTTTTTTGGTAACACAAGGAGTATGTAAAGAGATGTCAGCTGTCCAAGTCTGTTTAAACACGAGCAAGTCAGACGCTAGTCAGTGGTTAATAAGTAATGAGAACTCCCCCAGTGTTTGCACTCCAAACTGTACTACAAAAGTTTAGTAAAAACTGGAATAAATTCACTTTTTTCCCAGAACTAATGAGCCCTTACTGTATGTATTAAATTGAACATAAGGCAAGATTTGGCCTTTGTGTGTGTGTTCTGGCAGATAACCACGCTGAGAGCAGCTTTGTGTTCAACTATCAGTCCCTGCGTGGAGCCCACAGAAGCCCCTTATCGCCGACCCTCAGAGCCCCTCATCCCTCAACTCCAGAAGAGCAGACGAAAATGAAGAAAACATGCAGCAAATGAAATAGAAAATAGTCTCTTTTTTTTTTTTTCCTGGCGATGTGGCACATTAAGCGTTTGTTTAGTGTCTGCGTCAACCACAATGTTCTGGATAAAGAAAGGCAGAAAGAGCGAAAAAGTATTCCATAACTGAAGTTATTGCCAGCTGCTGATGCAAGATATACGGATGTGAAGGATGAAATCAAGTTCACATTGAATGAAACACAGTAAAGGGGGGAAAACACAACGCTGCCCGTCAAAGAAAAAAGCAAAAACACAGCCTGTCTTCATGTCAGAATAGGGTCGAAACACGTCTGTGCAGGGATCTACCAGCAGAAATAAAACAGGCTCAGCCAGGCATTTTTTTTATTGCCCATAAACCTGTGAGGTAGCTGAGAGTCATGGAACATAATCTTACCAAGTCTTCATAGACCAGACAGTTAATTTTGGCCACAGAGCTGCTTTGACTTACAGAAGAGTAGTAAAAGTTGTTGGCACAAAACATTCATTAAATGTGATGATTTGCCTTGGGGGACATCTCATTTCATCTCAAAAAGTTGAGCAAATTGTGACCTGAGGAGGTTTTGTTCAACAAATTATTAAAGATTACCCAAATAATGATTGAGCTACTTTTAGTCAAGACTAAAAGTCTGTATACTGCCTGCACACGTCAGATCAGAGCTTTGTGACGGGAATCAGAAGGATTTTTTAAACCCAAAAACAGGTGAAAACATTTACAGCAGGGGCCGATTTCTCAACTATAAACAGGAGCATTACGCCTCCTGGTTTTTAGGCAGTACAACATTAAAAAGACAGAAGTATATGAGTATATCCACAATGGTATGATTGGTCAAATTATTCATCATAAAGACTAAAGCTGGGAGAGCTAAACGCTGCACACCGTCCTGATCAGCTGTTTTAACGGAGCTTGAAATTTACCGATGTGTAATTTTAACGTGCAGTTATAATGATCCGAGTTGTTATTCTGTTTAAAGCAGCAAATGTTTTAAAACTTCCCCAGTGGTCCAGTCTATGATCGAACCAGGGCAAACCTCACCTCCTCAATAATCCTTTGTAACGTCCTGACAGTGAACTCAAAGTGCAGAAACTTTACAGAAAAAGGTCTGTTAGTTTTCTGTGAATAAAACGAACCAACATGAAACCAATCTGTGGCTTTGGTGGGTTGTTTAAATGATGACTTTTCAGTCAAAGCTTCGCCGTTTCTTTGTTCCTCGGTGAATGAACGGGGCTCCGAGCTGTTTGACAGCGTCAGATCACAAAGTTTAAACTCCTTTTTTCTCTCCCACTGATTACTGCTACATATGTTTTGTCTGAGTGTATCGTATGGTCCATGGTTAACATTTTGGTAACAATGTCTGAACCACAGTTTTTGGCTCCTTAGAACATAGTGGGAGTGAGGAGAACGCTTGAAGGTCAATATGGTACCCCTGTCCAGTTGCTGATGGACTCACTCTTTAAATACAACGATAACCAATTCATGTCCTACAAGTATATGGTGTGTCTAACTTAAAGTAGATAAAACAGATAAAATAAAATGCAACTTTAAGGTTTATAAAAACTGTATTTACTTGACATGACCTTAATGCAGAGATTACAAATAAAATGGAAATCACCCTGCTGAACTCTTGCCTTTTCAATCTACTGAACTTTAACACTCTGTAAAAACTGAACATACTTTAAAATTTTAAAAGGTGGCCCCTACAAAGCCCCCGACTTGGAAAAATCCCAACTCTGCCACTGCTATGAGGCTAAAGTCTGCTGGACATCAAGAATGGATGTAAAAAAGAAACAAAACCAGTGCGGTCTAAACCATCCCCTCGCATTTTATTGAATGATGAAATTATATGGTTTCACAAGTGAGGGCAATCATTTCCAGGCATCACATTTTTAGTGTCACATACATGTTATGGTACTTTTTTTTTTTTTTTTGCACTACACTACTACCGTGAAAAACACCAAATTGCATCACCTTATAGGTGTCAAAAAGCTCTTCCTGCAAGACAAATCTATAGTGATAGGTGGAGGAAAGTGATGGAGAGGTGCAGGCAGGGCGTGAAAATACAGCGTCCTGCGCACCTGGTCTGATTATTCAGAGAATATGATCCAGGCTGGGGGAGTCTGACAGCGCATCATGATGGGTAGTAGTCTGTCTGAGTGACAGATGTAAATGGCCTTTAAAAAACTAAAATAAAAAATGAGGGGGAAAAAAGTAGCTCAACAGCCATCACCAGATACCACGCAAGGAAAATCTGGATATACTTAAAAGTTTGCAGTTATGAACATTTAAAATCTAAAACACAGTTTAGTACAAGCACATAGAATAATTCCTTTACACTTTACTAAAACTAGGAGTCCAAGAGCTTTATTTCTGGAAAGGTTTTCAACTGACTCACATGAACGTAAAGCATCCGTTAAGCCCCCTAATGGCTTTAAATCCCTCTTTATTTGAGAATTTAAAGCAAATTGATCTCTTCTATCAAAATTAAAGTCCTTCTGAAAACTAAAAAGAGCTTTTGTGATCATTAAAAAAGGAACAATTATTTTAATTCACAGCTCAGGTAACAGCTAATCTATATTTTCATTCACTTTTACCTGATGGAGGTAACAGGCAGTCACAGTGCAGCCAATCAAACTTCTCTTTCACAATAAAGGTCATCTGTATGAGGCTCTTAATGTGAAGCAGCAGCAGTCTAACTGAAATTCCATTTACATCCACCTCGAATGGACTGTAAAGTTTAACACGCTGGCTTTACTTATAAAAAAAAAAAACTTGTTGACTCAAAAAAAATGATTTCAAACTTCAACAAAGAGTTTATTATTAGAATTTGAAGAACTTTAGGTTAAGGAATTAACCCCGGTTCTCTGAAACATGAGTGAGGTATCTCACTATGGGACACGCCCCCGCGCCTGTCCCCCAGAAGCTCTATTACATTACGCCAGTCCTGACTGGCCGACAGAAGTGACGTCAGCTCCAGGAGGAGGGCTTCCTCCCAGCATAAATGCCTGACGTCACGCAAGTGATCTTCAGTCTAACACCTCTTCTCGCTCCCAG
>NC_051447.1:9215180-9218738 GCF_001649575.2 Kryptolebias marmoratus | reverse complement strand
CTGGGAGCGAGAAGAGGTGTTAGACTGAAGATCACTTGCGTGACGTCAGGCATTTATGCTGGGAGGAAGCCCTCCTCCTGGAGCTGACGTCACTTCTGTCGGCCAGTCAGGACTGGCGTAATGTAATAGAGCTTCTGGGGGACAGGCGCGGGGGCGTGTCCCATAGTGAGATACCGAAACGAATGTTGAAAGAGAACCTAATATAACTTGACAAACTGCTATAATTACACCATTCATTACAGAAAACAGCTCTCAGACGTATGTATATTAGAGCAGCATCTCGTGACCAGTTACTTTTATTATCAATAAATAAATTGCTCCTCTTTTCATCACTTTTTAATTACCTTTTTTGATTGGAAATAAACAAAAAATATATAAAATATCCAATTAGTAACAGCACCACCGTATATAAAGATAAAAGCTTTAAATAAAAAAAGGAAATACTTGAATTTTTAACACTCTTATGTTATTTAAATGTAAATGTTTTGCAGTACAGCTTAAAGCAAGTGAATGGTTGTTTGTTCTGATGGATTGACACGTCTAAAACAAATTATAAAAACAAAGAAACAAATGATCCAAAACGAGTGCAATAAGCCTGATTAGCACTCAAAAATACATATTAATTTTCAAGCAGCTAAATGCCTTATCTGTTTTGCCCTTGATGTTAGAAAACCTGCCCTTAATATTATTTTCCTGTCTGTGGGGCTTCCTTTCCCCCCCTCTTGTGGTTGTCTCCATGACTTTGTGCGCCACTGATTTTCGTACAACTCAAAAGTCAGAATCTGGCAGAATAGCGGCGCAGGCTAATTAGGACAAAGCCTGAGAACTACATGGGAGGATGAAAGAGAAACGGAATCAAGTAAGAGTTGGAGACGGGCTTAAATATGAGCACACAGAGAGACAAGAAGGTAGGCTTCAGGTTAGTGGAAGATCACAGCATGTGATTATTGATCAGGAAGCTAAACTGTCAGATTCATGGTCTGACTGTAGACATTTGAATGGTTAATATGCACTTTTAACAAAGAACTTGGTAGAAGTTAGAAAACAGTGAAGACATCAGCAGTGAGACATTGTGCAGTACTATTTCAGCATTTGTATTTGTTTGAGTTAACCACACATAGAACCTTAACTTTTCTTTCCTTGTACGAGCATTATCTTGTAAACAATGTGCCCCACAAAAAGCCTGTCATTTCATTTTAACAAGCGATTCAGGTCTGAACCAAAGATTATTTTGACAACTCTTCAACAAGTTGCATCATGCTAACAAGCAAACAGGCAGCAATAATGTGCAACAGCAATAATTACAGAAATGCATATTTTAGAGCAACTCAGACAGAATGTGTCATCAAATATAACGATGTGCTCCAAGTCTCAACAACCAACTTACCAACGCTGACCTCAAAATCCAATATGGCAGAAAACGTGTTGTGTTGACTGTGAGGTCGTTCTCAGATCCAAGGTCACACTTTGGAGGTAAATAGAACATCTCTCTATGGCTTAGTTTTAAAGTAAACCATCACACGTCACATCAAGGTTGAACCCCAGAATGTTACCCCATTGGCTCCTAATTCAAAGCTAAAAGTGGTAGTGGTAAAATTATTCCACTATAAAATGAGACATCCCTTCAAGAAGAAGACACCATTTTACGCCAATTTCTTAAACAGACAGACACAATCCTAATACGCAAATACAGTGAACCCTCGCTATAACATGGTTCACCTTTTGCGGCTTCGCTGTTTCATGGATTGTTTTAGTGCAGTTATTTATGCATTTTTTTTTTTTACAGTGTATGAACGCACATTGTGTTCTGCATCCCGATTGGCTAAGGGACTGTAGGCCAATGTCAATCAATCTCCTCCCTGCCTCGTCTCTGTCAAGCACAGAATGCGTTCGACTTGGCAAATTTACACTTTTGCAAATTTTTTCCATGACAAAACCCTCAATATCGACGAAACGTTCGGCACCGACAAAGGTACCTGCAAACGTGCCCAAAAGGCAGAGGATGATGCTAACTCTCACAGAAAAAGTTAAACTTCTGGACATGCTGAAGGAACGCTGTAGGGCGCCATTATGGAATAAATGAATCTTCGGTACAGCGGAGCAGAGTCAGCACGAAGAGGCACAGTCAGAGGAATGGTGAAATACTAGTGAGTCACAATGTGTCCAACCTCGTAGGTTGACTTAATAAAATTATTATTTTACAATATTTCTAAAAACTATCAGTTATATGTAAGAAAACATTTCTAATTTTATTTCTTAAACAAATGCTTTGGGCCTGAAAACAGGTTTTTATCTTTGATTTCATTCTATAGTACTGTATAATAATTATAAAAAAAAAGCTGACTACTTCCAGGATTTTGCCTATCGCAGGTTCTTTTTGGAACGTAACCCTTGCGATAAATGATAGTTCACTGTATATGACACTTGCTTTTCATTTTTTTCTCATACTTTTTCTTTTCAAGACAAGTTTTATAACCAAACGTGTAACGTGATTAAGATTTATCAAACTAGACAGTCCAGACGTTGCTGTGATACTAATTTTTTTTCAAAAAGGAAACCACTTTCTGTAAATTTGTGAGGGTCTTTTCTTTTTTTTTTTTGGTACCGCAGCTCATGCACCTTCCTTTAAAGGAACAGACAGCCCTGCTCGTTGCTCTGCCTCAACATTGCAAAAATAACTGGGACACCGCTAGTCAGCAAGAAAAATACACAAAAAGTAGAGGTGTGGCTCAAAGATAGGAGGAAGAAATTGGATATTTTGTCAGATTATATTAGTTCTTTGTTTTGTTCGTGCTCCACATTCAGAAAGTGTCAAAATTTATCCCGACAGTCTGGAAGCAGCGTCCAATAGCTTTGAAAAACACCTCTGTGGATACCAAGACGTAAAAATAACTTCCGTAATAAGAGACGGGGTAAGCTACGTAAATTTCAATAATCGTGTGACAATTAAATCCAGTTATTAAAAAGATCTATAGCTATGGTAAACATCTTTTTATATTGAGTAATCCCAAGGTTTTATTTTTTCTCTTCCTCATTGCCAACCTTGGCCAGCATACTCCATGAAATCTAAATTAAGAACATGTTGAATAGGTCTTTAACCAACCATTATTTCATGCTGATTAATCTTTCACCAAATAAAATGTCAGTAAACGCTCCAGTAGCTCAGGAGGAACTCATCTCTTTGATCGCTTTGTCAACAGTTCAAATTCATTTTGCACAAAAAAAAGGAACCTACTTGCACATTTGAGCAGCTGCAGCCTGAAATGTTTGACCTTTACTCTTATTAATCGACTTAAACAATTTATCTTGTATTAAAACTGTGGATTCGTTTTCTGAAGGTCTTGTTCTGAAGCGCCAGTTTAAAAGGGGCACTTCCTCATGCTCGTCTAACCTCGGCGGTAATACATATTCATACCAAGTTTCACATTGTTTTCCATTAATCCGCTTCGGGCTAAATGCTTTGCAAGACACATTCTGTGCCATGGGAGAGGCTACTCACAAACACTGCAAAGGGGAGATGCACAAACAACCTCAGAGAAGATGGGAGTGAGGGTGGGG
>NC_051447.1:9080259-9215134 GCF_001649575.2 Kryptolebias marmoratus | reverse complement strand
GGGGGTGGGGGGTGGGGGGGCAAAGGGAGGAGAACTAGTTTATCATCACTTCCCTCTCTTTTGATCTCTTATTGAACAAACGCTGGGGATGAATTTGAGTGGAAATAAGGGAAAGTGGGCATATAAAGACATCCGGAGAAAGAGACTGAGACGTAGTATCTGCTCCAAACTTATCGCACATCTCATTCCCACCCAATTTTCTTGCAGAGTAAAATCCGTCCTCTGGCGGGAGCGCTCCTGTCCCAACATCCAGCGAACGACGCCGACACCGCTGAGCTTTTAGGAGCTTTTTACGACACGCTGGTCTTCATTTGTGCCGCTCCCGGGAGAGCCTCTGTCACTACAGTTTTCAAAACGCTGCGTCAGAGTGGCTCTGCTTCTGCTGGGAGATTGCAGCGTGTGTGTGTGTGTGTGTGTGTGTGTGAGAGAGAGAGAGAGAGCTCACGAGCGAGGAGTGTGCGCCGTCTCGATCAAGCAAGTACTTTTGACATGCTGCACAGCTTTATTAGAAAAAGTTAAACAAGTCTTTTATATCCATCTGCGTGCTGGCATAAGATGTCTTCAGCTTTGGATGAATATGTTTGACTGTGTGTGTTTCTCTGTGAGCGTTAATGAGCAACAGAATGGAGGGAAAAAAAAATACACAACAACAAAACGTTTGGGAACATCTTGGCAGCCTTCTCGGCTAGCAGAACAGTGAAAAGCAGTTGCTTTTTGGAGATAAAATCCTTTGTTATAAACCCAGAACAACTCGTGCTGTTTGTTGATATAAATATCTCTTGAACCACTAGACTGATTTATATGAAACTCTCAAAGTAATCATTGGATGTACATCTACAACCGTTTTCATTTTGGAGTCAACCTGATTCAAGATGGCTGCCACAGCTAACACAAAAAAGGCTATGACTTAGCCAATATTACTGAAACTGAGCTTAAATTTGGCGTGTCAGTAGCTGAGAGTCATCCCCATCACATACTCTGAGCATTAACAGATCACATGACATCTTTAGGCTTTCGGCATGCAAGGCGGCAGGCAGTATGCATTCTTTAAACGGATGCTCGTTTCATCTTTGATATACTGTATTTGGCTGGCAGTCTGATAAATATTAAGCAATTCATAACTTGCAAAATAACAGACCATTTGCTTCCTCAAGAAGAATATCGCTAAGTATATTTCTGGATAAAATGTTCACTGGTCAAAACAAAAATGTAAAAGATTTTTAGCAATCAACTCCAAATGTTTCTCTCAAAACCACAAAAAGTCACTAGCGTTATATACTACTTAAACTACTTCAATCCAGACTAAAACAGCACGCCACTGACAACACAGATTTATTGATAAAGATAACAGTTTTTACGTTGCCGCCCGACACCAACCACCAAGATTAAACTGATGACATAAGCCTTGATCAAACATTTTTAATCCATCTCCTTTAGAGCCGCAAAGTCCTTCATTTTCTGGGCAGTTACTGTCCGCTATCATCTTGTCTCATTAAGGAGACTGAAATATGATGGCATTTCAAAGGCTGCTGTGGCATTAAAAAAAAAAAAAAAAAGACCTCCTACACAAACCAAGGCGGTGTGTGGAAGTGAAGGTCATTTTCCACGTTGGCGTCCACACACGCATAAACTAAAGGTTGTGATAAGGATTTTAGAACTGCGTTTAAACCGATGGCTTCTGAGAACCCATTTCTCCTCAAATATAGTCAATTATGATCCCTTCACCTGGCTGCATGTTGGTTTAAGAGCTGCCACCAACAATTACTTTCACCAGCTATAAAACAGATCAATACTTGCATTGTAAAACAACTTAAATGGCTTCTAAGTTGTCAAAGTTGTCTAAAGAGACCATTACAACAGAAAGTCACCAGTTATCACAAAGAATGTGGTTTGAATTGCTTAAATTATTAGATTATGTTTTTTTTAATGGGTCATGGATGAGTTGTTAACAATCTAGACCGTTTCCATTAACATCACTAAGGCAACACCTCAGCAGTAAAGCTGGATGTAACTTATGAAAGCTGACATATTAGCCTTCAAAGGAATGTATGAATGCTAAACAAGACGGCTGACAGGAATAAAGGGAGATTTTGTTCCTTCCTTGCAGCGGGCCACCCGGCGGTGCTGCGTTTATTGGGAAACAAGCATCAAGGAGAGGAGCAGGATTAGGCTTTGATGGCTGACAGGGCCATTGTTCATTATCTGCCTCTCTTTGATGACTATCTGATTTCAAAGAAAAGAGCAAATTATGCAAAAAGCACTCGAGGAGCTACAGAACCGGTAAGCCACTTTATGAAGTGCCTCTTTTATATGAAGTAAAACCCTGTTTTGATTTGTCTTTTTTTTTTTTTTTTTTACTTTTTCAAATAAAGTTGTGACATTTTACAAAATGTCAATAGAAACACTTAGCAATTGTTTGTGAATCAATGAAGATCATCGTTAAATAAAAACCTGACAAAAACATTTTAAGACTGACAGCAAAAAATACTCGAAAAATCAGGAAGAAACTACGAAAACTGAAGTGCAAAACAAGTAAACATCTAAAACAACAACAACAAAACATGTTTTAAATTTATTTAGTTGGCTTAAAATAAAAAAAAACCTAAAACTAGCATGAAAGCTTAGAAAAAAATGAAGTCTTAAGTCTGATAGGTCATGAATTTGTAATACACTAAAAATAAAATAGTTTTTTCTTTTTTATATACTTTTCTACATGTTAAATTACAGAAAATGTGGGCTTTTTTGAAATACCATTTAACTGAATGATTAAAGTTTAAAATGTTTATATCAATGCACAAGGGAGCCAAAGTTGAAAAGCGACCTTTAAATGGCTGCAGACAGAGCTGCAATAAAAACAAAAACAAGTTTTAGGTGGAAATTATTCCATAGTTTCTGGAGCACTTTAGGAAATGTTTGACAGGAAGCACCTTTACTACTTAGGTGGGGGAAAAAAATGCCTCAGACTGCTTTGTACCAAAACTAAAGAAGAAGAAAATTAAACTAGTATTTCTTGAAGAAATGCACATTGTCAGTCGTCTTGCATGCCAGGTTTTAAACAAAGATCTTCTGGGAACTGTTCGCACTCCAAGTATGTGTTGTGAGTTAGCCTCAACTACTACCACGCCAGATTTTAGCTGAATATCTGTAGAGCCGACCGAGTCAGAGCCATTTTTGAGTTTGCTAAAGTTGATTAGCTGTGGCAATCTTTTAGAATCAGTTTGACTCCAAAAAGTTTATCAGTTGTAGATGTACATCCAATGGATACTTTGACAAATTCATTAAAGTCTCTTTACTGGTACATCAGAAATTTTGCTAACAGATAAACATACCTATGCATACGCACTTAGGCAGTTACATATCGTCAAACAATCATGGCGGCAAACAATAAACAAAAAACTACAACATTTCATTGCTTCTAGGTCAACAATGTATAATTTATGCAAGTTACTAAATATTATATATACATTTTGGGACGTCCAAATATGTTTGGAAACAAGGCTGTACAGAAAAGCTGGCTGCATCATTATGAAACACAGATGAAGCATCAGTGACATTGGGCAGGACGGCCTGACACCTGGATGACCGATGCGGCTTTAACAGAGTAAGGAGGTACATGGGTGACTTGCTTTGGCTATTCGCCATCTGTACCAAATGACGCAACACTCTAAAGTGTCTTGATGGACCATCTTTGATGCTCTGCTGCCGAGCGATTATGGTGCTTTGCGGCCATCCAGCCCATATGGGTCAAACCATCGAGACTGAGCGGAACAAAAAGAAATGCGTGGCATTTCAGAGAGAAATGCACCCCGGAGGAAAATGGGCCCATATCGGCCAATTAGCTTCCATCGGAGGACTACGGGGTACAATGACACGTAGGGTTATTTTTTTAAGGTGTGGTGTTTAACCTTATTATGGCTCTCTAGGTTGTAATTCAATGTGGTCATTACCTCAGCAGGAGCTTAAGTCTGAGATCTGACAGATGGATCCCCATTATCTGTTATTTGGCTTCATCTGTCACTGAGGGGCCTTTTACACAGTTACAGGTGTAGCATAAACAGCAGCCTGCTTCTGATTTGAGTAAATAGATTATTCATCAAAATGAACAATGCGAACTCAGCCTTCGACACTGACTGAAAGCAGATAAAACATTTAAACATGTTGAGCAATATCAAGAAAGTTTGTTTTTTTTCTTTTCTGATGTACTGCCCCAGTTCCAAAAAAGTTGGGATGTTGTGTAAAATGCTTCTCCAGCTGTTTCTTATTGGTACCAATTACTTTTACAGCACTTTGTTGCCTCTGTTCCATCTTTTATGAGATAGGTTGCTGGCCAGAAATTCGAAATTTAACTTATTTATTCAAAAGAAATGGTACAGTTATTTAGTTTAAACATGTGTTATGTTTACTGTGTTCCATTGTGAACAAAATATGGGTGTATAAGATTTGAAAATCATTGGTTTCTGGTTTTATCTACATTTTACACAATGTTTCAACTTTGTGAGAGCACTGGTTGTGCTATAAGCAGTAGCAAGTAATTGAACCAGTTGAGTTTACATGACTTTCACTCCAATTCAGTTTAATTCAAAGCACATGTTGCGGAAGGTTTTTGTGAGCAGAAACAGGTGCCATTAAACCACTTTTTCTAAAGTAGAAGAAACTGTTCCATATGCTCAACGAGACTGGAGGAGAGAAAAATGTTGGTAATTTATGGAAAGATAAAGAGAAAGAAATAATCCTGACACTTTTTCCCCCCCAAAAATCTATTATGTCCTGTGAAATGAGGGCCTTGATTTTCACTGTAGTTACTCTTGGAAATTTTAAAAGAAATAAGAAATTGTCCCATTTTAGTGCAGCATCTATGAGAGCATATTCTCTATTTTCATTCATATATGCAAATAACAGTAGTTTGGGGAAAACTGGAAACAAACACATGACTGGGATGGTGACTCATTTTTAGCTCTATTCTCATTTTCATGGAAAGTCCAATAATTCATGCCATCTTTTTAAGAGTTCTTTTCATTCACAACATCTTTTGATGAAAATGTCTTCTCAAAACTAAAACAGGACTGGCAGAGATCAGATGTAAATACTCACAAATGTTCTGGAAAAGATCTGAACTTCGTGATAGCCAGTCCGTGTGGGGAAATAAAAGATCTGTCATGCTATTTCAAACACTTCCTAACCATTTGAGCCTAATGAATCTTGACATTTTGAAGTAAGTATCAAAAAGGAAAACTAAAACTGTAGAAAAGCTTATATTTTTTAAAAGTCAGCTGACTTTCCTTTTCAAGCTGAACCTTGACCTGACTAACCAAAGCAACCAGATCCCCCACAGGTTTGGATAAAAGGTACAAGGCATGATGGGAGCATCATCATCACTTCATCCACCACTTTTCTTACCCTAATGCTCCCATTACTCTACAACCGGGGAAATCTGGACTCATTCTTATTCTCACGAGCAAATTAAAGCTGTTTTTCCTCAATTAGCATCACTGCTAAGTGGTTTTTAAGGGCTACACAGCTGTTCAGACAAACTTGGAGTCCACTTCAAATTGTGCGTGTAGAAAAGGGTTAATAAGTTCACTGTTACTCGTTGCCATGAGTCCCACTGGTGACTTTCTTTGATTTCATCAAACACTGAAGTGATCACCGATCATTTAACATCCCGTTTTATTAAAAAAAGAGTGATTCGTCAACTCCTCAAAGAAGAAAAGAAGGTTGTAATAATGCAAGACGCAGTTCACTTATAACCGTTTCAGCAAAATGCTTGGGTTTTTGTTTGCTTGAAGCAGACCTATACTGACCCTTTTGAAATTGAAAAATAGTTGTTTCCATACTTTGGATGGATGGTGAATTCCATTTGAACTCAAAATCTGGAGGTTTCTTACAAACAAACTTAAAATCCAGCATGGTTTCCTTATCCTTAAAATGATAATAATCCATTTATTAGCCATTCTGTAAGGTTGTATCTCATTTAAAACATATTAATGCTCAACCACAGTTTATTTATATATAACCAGTTGACAAATATAATTTCAGGACACTACAAAAAAATAACTCATCTAAATTATGAACTCCATGTCCAAAAGAGATGAAGATTTAAATCCTGTTACAGTCAATTTGGTTTTTATAATACAATGCCATTAGATTCAGTGCATTACAGATGCCAATTAGCATAAAAGGTTGTCCATCTAAAGCCAGTATCTCACTGACGAAGCCGAGCACAGGAAAATAAGTCCGGCTTTTAAAAAATCTGGCCGTTCAAAATGCGGCCACATGGCTCGCTGGTCTCCTCAGCAGTCACACTTCTGAGCTGCCAGCTAGTCACGGAGAGTCGTAGCCAAGTGAGACACTGGCTTAAGGAAACCAGCAGATTGCACTGAATCTTTACTTCGGAGCAATCCCCCACCCTGAGCAAGTATGGTGGCAACAGTGGAAAGGAATGACTCCATTTTAATTGGAAAAACCTCTAGCAGAACAAGGGTCATGGTGGGCGGCCAGCAGCCTCAATTGGTGCATGACTCGAACACGTTGCCACAGTGTTTGAATGCATAAAATGAGGAGAAATATATTGTTTTCAGCTTGTATTTGGTAATAATAGCTAGCTGATCACAGAGCATGAAAATGACAAAATCTTACTGATTTTCCAACTTGAAACTGTAACATGATTAAGCTTGGTGCTGGGTTATTCTCTTTTTCGAATCCTGACTTCTGAGGCAAAGAGAACTGAGAATAATCTTCTGATAAGAAGGAAAACCTGCTCACTGAATCAATTAGGTTAAAATGATGTGTTACATAAAATAAACATATTACTGCACTACACTTCCAGTGGCAAGTTCATTTTTAATTGCTTAATGAAATCCAGGTGTAGACCTTTTTTGTTTGGCTAGGCAGTGCATTATCAGAGACAACGCTGTAAATATTTAATAGACAATTTAAAATCTATTTATCAGAGTTTTGTGATTCATTGTGCATTTCCCTACTTGTGTTTTATCACACATTGAATTTGAAAGTCAGGATGTTAGCAGCCTGTTGAAGTAAATAAAAACCTTTGTAAATGTTACAAAAATAATTTGAATTCTGATGTGAAGCTCACTTTCTAACATAAGAAGAAAATTAAGAAATATTCTGTCGCACTAAAACGGCCAAACCTCAGAGAAGATGCCGTTTTGTACCCATCTAAGCCACCTTTTGTTGTTAGTCTTATTTTGTAATGCAGTAAACATGCTGCTCTCTGAACTGCTGGGGCTGAGAAGAGCGGAAGATTATGTCCTAGATTTTACTAAGCATGAATTATGCTGGGAGGACGACATCAACAAAACACAAACGCTACTCAGCCTCATTTTACCCCGGCTGCTTTTTACTTACCATATATTGCTTCCCTACCCTCCTTTTTCATTTAGTGGAAACAAGCCAATGGAAAACCTGAGAGGTATTGTTCAACTGGTAGCATCTTGGCTGCATACTGTACTATGAAGTTCCCAGTCAGCTATGAAAGTGAACCATCTCAAGAGTCTGGGGACCAGTCCTTCTGGGGATGCAAATGAAAACAGTGAAGCCTTTTTTTTTTTTTTAGTATGAATGCAAACACACACACACAAGCATCTCTGTGTCAACAAGAGAAGCTAGAGGAATAAACCACGAAGAAGAGAGCTGGGAAGCAAGTGAGGCTTTCACAACACTGGCACACCATCAACTCCGACTAGACAGGAAGAGGAAAGAAAACAGGGGGAAGGAACAAAGATGGAGAAATGGAAATATCAAGGGAGGAATTTTTAAAAAGTCTTAGAGATTTAGATGCATATAAGATGAGAAAGCCCAGAGATAAGAGGATGACAGGGGGAAACATTGCTCGCTATAAGTATTTTTATGACTTGTTTTCACTTTCTTCACAAAATGATTCGGCACAGCAAGCAAGCAGCTGGATGTCAAAGATTTAAGAATATGGGATGTGAGGGGAAAAGAAAATGAATATCACCAGCCTTGAAAAGAAAATGTTTGTGAAAAGAGAACGGCAGCTGAGATACATCACTCATACATAAGCCACAGTCTAAATAACACTTGTATCCATATTTAATGGGTAACGTCTCATGCTCGAATCAAACTACATGATATTTTTCCACTCACAGGTCATGAGTCATAATAGCAAAAACACACAGTCATACTGAATTAATGAGAAAAGCCAATGGAAGAAAAAAAAAAGCGGCAGGGGTTAAGAGGGGGGCTTAGCGTTCCCTGCTGGGGCTTGTCGACACGGTGTTCACACTGGCTGTCAAGAGTGCTGGATCCTCATCTGCTTTGACAGCGCTCATATAGAAGCCATTACACAAACATTTCCTATGGGGCTGACCACACGGGGAGAGCTGCAGATCAATCCGAGTGTCCCACAAACCCTCCAGGAGACGTGTCAGGAGGAAGGATGAAAACCACATAGGAAGAAACGTGCAAATCTAAGATTCACATTATCAAGAGGGTTTTTATGTACTCAAAACAAACAGGATTATGGAAATTTGATGGATGGCATGCTTTTTACATCTAAAAATAACACAGGGGCAATATATTGAGAGGATTCCTTCTCATGACTGATAGAAATTACAGCTCTTACTAAATCAAAATGACTCAAAAATGGTTTTAAAACAGCAACAATATGAACAGGTAAGGTTTAGCAGGGAGGAATATTTTTTTCCATCTGGAAGACGACTACATTTTGACAAACATGATCATAAAAAAATCCATTAAATATAATAACCTGACTCCCCTTAAATATTTGACATGGCTATTTTGCAACCAATCAGAGCTGATTTCTCTGATAGCTCCTTTGTTCATGTTAGCCTTTCTATACATGGAGCACATTGGATCACTTTGTTTCCACAGCCATCACCAATCCTACTGAACCTGGTGATCTGTCTTAACCTCCCTGCTGCCACTTGCCCGCTTTACAAGACAAGTTGCTGCTGGCTGATAAACTTCATCAATCTTTCCTCATCCTTTATTATAAAGCCCAATCAGCTTCTCTTTTTCCACATCTTTTATCAATGCCAGAGAAATGATTGGGCTTACGAAAGAAACAACAGGCACTCAGGTGATGCAACGTTTTGTGAAGGCTGTAACAATGCAATACATTGCAACAAAAAACTATTGCAATGAAACAACAACAATGCCTTAGAAATAGCTAACCAGTGACCACTGAAGATGGGCACCAGCTCCCCATGTCCTTGAACAGGAAATGGATGGCTGGGAAAGCACATTCAGCAGTCTACTGGGGTTACTGACCACACTGCTGCAAGATACAGTACATCTTGATAGTATTATTAAAGAATCAATGTTATTCATAACAGATGTTTTTAAGTCTTGTTTAAAAACATGATTTTACTCCCTGGCCTTCGACCCACTGTGAGGAGTTGACCATGACCTTGTGGTACTTGTATTAATCCGTTTTACCTCTGTTCTTTACTACTTAGTTCCTATTTTCACTTCTCTTGTAAGTTTATGCATATTTTTAATCTTTTGTCCTGGGCTTATTTACTTTATTGCATAGAACTCTGATCAGCCTCGTTGTTTTTCTAAGTGCTTTATAAATAAATGGTATGTTAAGTAATCTTGCCAAATGGGTCCCCTTCACATTGGATGATGTAAAATAGAAAAAATAAGAAAATCAGCCAGAGCATGGCTTTGCAAAGTCTTTGTGAGGGTTTCTGGAGGATATTACCACAATGATCTGCCAAGTACATGATACTGCATAAGGTCATGGAAAGTTTCGAGCATGCACAACACTTCTATAGCAAGGGCATGGCAGTGTATTGAGGTCCTGAGTGGAATGTGGTGGCCTAGGGAACCCATGGTAGCAGCGTCATGCTAGTGTGAGGTGATCTTCTAGCATGTAGCTACATCCTGATGGGGTTCAAGAAAGTAGATAGTAGTCGGCATACTTGGTTAGTATTGTCGCGGGATATGTTGAAAGTGTTTCGGGGCACAGGAGAGTATCTCAGGGACATGGAAAAATCTATTTGGCGAGTACTAAAGATGTAGTATCATGATTGTTTTTACACTAAAGGAGGTTGCCATAATTTACCAGAATCTAGCCACAATCTAATAGAGAGCATAGGGGTGCCGTCATCAAATATGAAGACGGTCTAAGCTACAACTGCTCTCAGTCCCATTTTTATTGTCAGGATTCTTAAATGGCAATCAACTCCCATACATCAAATAAAACATGCAATTCTTTCCCAAAGAGAAACATGGCACCTCAACTCATTCAGAAGTCATGTCTTATAAACAGAAGTGAAGAAAAAGCCCAGTTGTGAAAGGGTTTAATAACTTGAGACGGCCGAATGACTTTTTCTGCTGTTCCACAATATTCCTTGTTTTGTAGGATTCTCTGACATACATTTCCTCACTACAACCACTCATAACTTCTGCCTTACTATTTTTGATAACTCACCTATACCCTTGGCCACACACCTGCCAACTTCCAGAAACTTCTGACAATAACTTCTTCTTCGCACACAATGTCAATCAAATCATGAGAACTCCCTTTTCAGCCTGGGAAACATGGCTTGTCTCAGTCCATCACTCTGCCTGTCTGCTGCAGAAGCTGCAGAAGCTGTACATCCAGAGTGGACCACTGCAGAAGTCTTTTTGAAGGTACAATGTATCATCCGAAATCATATGGTGCATAAACTTCAGAACATCCAGAACTTTGCAGCACATTATTCTGAATATTTACGACATTTATATAAAGCATTGAGTAACATTTATTTATTCATTTGCATTTACTTGCTACCTAATACATTGTGGATGATGGTTTACAAATTTTAAATTGATACTTTAAGAAATTATAAAAATAGATTAAATTGACATTGACTTGGTTGCTCATTTTAAGGTAAAATCCTCTGGTAGGGAACAAAAAATGAGTCAAGGCAGAGTTAATAAAGGTCACAAACCTGATTTCCATCCAAACAGACAATAAATTAAAACTGAATTCTTATTAAATCCGAAAAACCGGCTCAAGTTATGCTCATTTCCATCCTCTATCATTATGCAATTATCGAAAGTTGGTTCAATGAGGAGGAAAATATTATTGCAATGACAGCCGCAAATGAAAATGCAGATGATTCAGCTTTATTGAAACCCAAACACAGAGTAGTTATAAATAATGTAAAAAGTCCTAAACTTCAAATGCTGCAAAATGTGTCAATGTCACACCAACACACCAATGATAGAGTTTTCCCCAAAATTTTGATTAAATTAATTAGGTTCTTTAAAACAAGCCAAACCTAAACTTTTAATTATTATTATTTTACTTTTATGAGTGTGGACCACAAGGGTAAAACTCTTTGATAAAATTTTTTAGAAATAGTTTTTTACACGAGATGCAATAAACGTCTTAAAATATTTCCCAGTATAACAGTTCCTGAAAGGGTTTAGAATTGTTTGAGAAAATACAAGCGAAAGCCGGTGGTATGGTGGTTTCCGGAAGACAATGTGAACACAGCAATAGCTCCAAACCAAGGGTAAAACAAAGAACAAGCTTTATAGGAGACTTGCATGCTCTTATGCATTCTGATCGTTCATTGCTTTGCAGTCCAAGCTCAATTTGCTGTGAAAAACTCGAGGGAAAAGTTGGCCCTTTGTAGAATACAGCCCTTGAGGGGAGCACGGGGGGGTAAGGTTGAGGATCAGAAGGTGAGAAAGCAAAAAAATAACAATTTAATAAGCTCCGGGATGAAAGGCGGCAAAGAGAGGCAGGGAGCTGCTTGTAAGAGCACTGCACGGCTGAATAGAGCCTGACAGGTCTAAATGAATGTTAGCCTTGGCCTGGTCTCAGAGCTGAAGGTCTACGTCTCATCACCTGAATTATTCACCTCCTGGGCAACTGATTCACCCCTCAGTTTCAGTATGATATAGGCTGAGTGTGTCGCTGCTGCTGTGACTGTCTCATCACCGTCACTGTTGGCGTTGTTGGTCAGAAAAGTAAAAGGCCACGGGAGAAGAAATGGGACTTTTCCGAGGCAAAGCTCAGACAGAACTGATAATTACTGTACTTTCACTCAAACAGATCTAAATCACTAAATCTTTTTCGTGTGCAAGTTACACGCTGAAAGACAATGACAAAACTAATCCTAGTTACAAGGGCTGACCGTCATTTACTAACAATTCAAATATATTTGCTCTTGACTGGTTAAATGAACTCTCAGTTCTGCCTTTGATTACATGATAAATAGCACAACATAAATAATGTAATTAGAACATAATCGAAAAGCTTGGTGATCAATGAACGTCTAGTAAAAGGTATTAAGGTCAACAGAGCGCTGTCATTACAAATCTGATATTAGTCATTATAAACCTAATGTATAATGCAGTTAATCATTGGAGGTGATCAATAATGTACAAATTACAATGAATAGCTCTATAAAAAGTGGATTCCTCATGTTGATTGTCACTACTGAAAGTAAAATGGATGGTTAAACCCACTTAACATTTTAACATGTCTAAATAAAACCCCAATTAAACAATTATTTTTACTTTTCCCCCCTACCTTACCCACTATAGGAACTGTCCTCACATTTAGGAGGTAAAAAACCCACCGAGATCAGCTCAGCGTCCTGAGTCGAGCTGCTTCCAGGCAGCATAAGTGCAACAGTCATATTGCACGGGATGTGATGTTAACTAGGGCAAATTAATTCAAACTCCTCGTGCTCCAACTTTTCATGCCTTGTGACACAAGCAGAAAACTGAAGCAAACTCTGCCTGATGTGATTAACTCCGTTTTCAGGACTGATTGTTTCAAAATGTTTTTGACCAAAAAAAAAGCAGAATTCACAGATGCACCCCAGCAGCCAGGGAGGGTTCGGACGAACCGCCCATTTTGCGTAAAAAGCTCCACCCATAGCACTTGCTATTTTTTTCTTAGGGGCTGTTTACAAAGTTGACCCTTTTGGACCCTCACGTGTGAAATCGCACATGCGCACCACAGTCGGCTGCAGTCAATAGCTGTTCCGCACATGCAGGAGTACATTAACAACAGTAATAAAGGTGGATAGCAGAGTGCCGTTTATGTTACTCACCCTTTTCAACATGTAGCAACAACCCAACATCACTAAGTCCAAACAAAAGTCTGCGCATTCACCATTTTGGATTGAGAAACTGGTTTCTAGTTGATGGGTAAATGCCAACTAGTGGCCTGGCATGGGAACTACAGCTGGTTGATGCATTTGCAAAGAAACACTCAAGGAGGATGGAGAGCTGGGCTTTCTTCTTTCTCCAGATTGAGACATGACATGGTGGAGAAGACTAGAAGTGTTATAATGTATGTTTATATATGCTGCTTTTGTGTTGTAAATAATAGTTTTGCAAGTAGGTTAGGCTGAAATTTCTAATTAGTGTAGTTGTAGAACTTAATGCATGATTGATTTTTAGAGGTGTAAAGTATCAGGTTCCTAAAATTTAAAGTGCTCAAAATTGCAATTATTTGGACAGAAAAGATAAGAACGCTGTGTCAATAAAAAAAAAGTGTAGCTGTAGGATTCTGCTGTAGTAATGAGTAAATGTTGTAGGCTGTCAGATTCATTTCTGTGTTGTTTGATATATTAACATTTTGATACTAAGCATAACTTAAGAGTCCACTGATGACATTTCAGCAGACCGTGTACATCAGGATTACAGTTTTTAACCTGATAAAACCCTTAAAATCCAGGAGCTTCAGGGGGGCTTTGCACCCCCTGGGCCCCCCACAAGGACATTGCCCTCGAAGCCCCAGGCTAAAAATGTCTGCTTATCCTAAAAAAGAACCCCCCCTACCCCACCACCACCACCTACTCAAAATCCTTGCTACCAGCATGCCGATGGTGTTGGGTGCCAAGCATCATTGAGAGTACACATCTAAATGAGCATAGAAAAGGAGAAAAGCATTGAAAATAAATATTGGGTTGTTAAAAAGAATCTCAGAGGAAGTAAGCAGTGATTAGACTTCTTCAGTAAAATGTGTAAAAAAAAAAAATGACAGATGCACAGATGGGATTCATATCAGGTGTTTGTTGGATTGAAACTAACGTGAAAGTATAAATAATTAACCAAAATGTTTCTTTTCTCTCGAAAAGTTCCTCGTTTCCTCTTGTAAAACTGACTTACTACAATCTGTGACCACTCCTGCACATATTTTCAATCAATGACAACCGAGTTTACACTCTCAGCAGAAGTCTGGCAGAAAAAAAAAAGATAAAATGTGAATTTATTCTAACCACCTGAAACAAAACTGTAGGAACAACAAAAAAAAAAAACAAGAAAAGTTTCTGTGATCGTTACTACCCATCATAATAATGCAGGTTGTAAACTTTAGGACAGCTTTTTCTGCAGTTCATGGTGCATGTTCTAGCAATACAAAGAATATATATATTTAAAACATTATGTGTTGAATTGTCAACTCTAAACCACACTACAACAGCTAATCCTAAAACTGGTAAAATTCTTCAGAATTATTCAAGCTGCAAAACAAACTAAGAATGTAATGTAAAATAAAAACAAACAGATAATTAGGAAATAGTTGTGGATCATCATTATTAAAAAAATAACTCTTATTTTGAAGTTTGTAAAAAGTCCTTCACCATCCTTCGCATTCTGAGCATAAATGGATCAAAGCCAAAAGCACTTGTTAAACTAATATCACGTTTACTTTTCTGCGGACACATTCGTTCCACTCGGGCGAACCTTAAAAGCAACGCGAGCTGAAAGTGTTGGCGTGTGCGCTTCAGTCCACTTCCTCCCAACGGTGTTGATCAAACGAGCCGTGTTTTCGTTACTGTTTTGCGACGGTCTGATGAACACGCTGCCACGTGCAGAACATCATAAGGGCTTTAAGGGAATCGCAAATCTCTATTCAAAAGACAGGGACGACGAGGCGTTCGAAGTTCTTTGGATAAAGGGTCACCTTAAAAATCTGTACCTGGTTTGTTATAGGTGTTATTGCTTCCTGCATCAATTCCTGCATGGTAATGAAGCTCAATAACCTAAAAAAAAACAAAAGGAAGAACTAAAAATGGTAATTTCACGAAGGCAGAAAGAGACTTACATTCTTTCAGGCAGCGCACGTTATTTAGCGGTTGACTAACTGGGGTTTCTGTTGTGCTCAAACATAAAAATCTGAAAAGAAATGACAGTATACAAGAGGTGAAACTAAAATGGTTTGACATTAGACTTGAAAGGAACATAATGGCAGGCAGGAAAAAAAAAAAAAAAACCAATACACTCCAGAGGGAGGCTGCAGCGCAGAAGGAGAAGTCAGAGAGTGAGTCACTGGCAGGTTTGTATCATGTGGTCGAGTGTCGATGAAAGCAGCACCGGAAAGTCCTGACCAGTCTTTAATCACTCGGGATAACAAGGTCAGAAAATCTATGAAAGTATTACGATTTTGCATAGAATACATTTTGCTGCTTTTTCCAATGTAACATCGACTGTATGACCGCACTTCTCTCAAGTGGAATTTATTCAAATCAGAAGCTGTATTGTTTTCTTGAAAAGCAACCAATTATTTTCACGATGAGCTTTTCGACCAGTGGTCATGATTAACTGTAGTTTTCAACAGAAGGATAATTAAAATGTTCCAATATATGTGACAAACGAAAGCACTAAATCCTCACATACACAAGTAAAAACTCTAGCATTTCTCAAAGGAATGCATGTCCCCGACACATTTCATAAACAGTTTTAAATCATTTTTACGTTGATAAATTATTTGTTTTGGTCAAACCTTGAAAATAATGTCATGTGTGATCTTGTGTGCTCAGAGTATGTGTTGTGAATGACTCTCAGCGATATATTTTGCTACCAAATAAACAGGGTTGAAACTAACATCTTGAACAAAGATCTCACACAGCGTGCATCTCTCAGTATGTGTTGAGGGCAACTCTCAGCTCAAACGAGATCAAATTTTAGCTCAATATTGGTAAGAATGACTGAGTTATAGCTATTTTTGTGTTGGATAAGAACAAATAGCTGGGTGGGCAAGCTTTATTGACTTTAACAAGTTAACATGACTAGTTTTTGAGAGTTTGATGTCTATGCTTATAAATGACTGAATAGCTATTCTGTTACGAAGCCTTAACTAAATCATAATTTTAATAAAACCAAATCAAAGCCAGTCAGATGTTGAAAAATACGAGTCTTCTGATGTAAATGCAACAGGAAAGGGATCATTTTAAAATAAAACATTAATTTTGCAAACTGTGTTACTTTAAGTATCGAAAAACGTGACTTTTTTTCTCAAAAAAAAAAAAAATTCAACATTAATCACTGACACTTCCTCTTTCACACTGTGTAACTGCCTCGACTTTAATCCTTCTTAAATGGCGTTTCCAAGCCAACAAATACAAGAAAAGGTTGAATTGTCCTGAGATGCCCACAGTCATTGTGAACAACAACAAAAAAACAGAGTGCGAGGCACGGAATATTAGTGAGGAGCGGATCGTCAAGAGACTCGAGTGAAAGCAACGCCCGCCGAGATGGAGCTCCGCGTGCGGTTCTCACAAAAGCATCGAACTAATCAACATTCAAATGGGCCTTTCCCCGTTTCTCCTTAAAGATCAAACGGAAAGATCAGGGTAGCGTGCCAGTTTCGCAATGGCAGAAAGAGAAATAAAAGGTTGTTGCATGGGAGGACAAACAAGGGCAACTTTGACTAAACGGTCCCGTCCTGTGTGCAATCAGAGTGCACTGAAAGGTGGTGGGAGGCACAAACAGCGCGCTGATAAAGATTCTCTTTCATCACCGCTTCTGAAACGTCTAATTTCACCTCAGACATCTACATCAGCAGACATTAAAGCAGGGTAAAAAGCCCGCTCAAGACTTCATCCACTATTTTTCTTCCATTCGCCTCCACCATCCATCATCCGTCTGGCTCTCTGTCTTTAAATGGATTCCGAAGGGGCAAGCAGCCAAATTTAATAACCCTCCTCCCTGTTTTTTTTTTTTTTTCCTTCCTCAATTCTGATTCCTGTAAGTCACGCTCTCCCTTTCCCTATTTTCTGCTGGTTTCCGTTCTCATATTCTCACTTCTGTTTCTTTACCCCCGCTGATGGAAATGAGGCCATATAACACCTGTAAGAACATCACAGACCTTTTCAGCACAACAGATTTGCTTGGCAAAGCACTGATTTGAGGGGGAAAAAACAGTAGGTAAACAGCGCAGTCATTAAACAGGCAGAGATAATAAGATGCAAAGTGAAGAGAGGCTCGAGATGGCAGAAAAAAAAAATGCAACGTCATCTGGAAGAATATAAAGAGCTGTCACTACAAAAAACACCAACTCAACCTGCAAGAGGTGGTTTTTTTCCCCTCGATTTCTTATATAACTCTAATTACAAGATGACTTTTTCACTGTTTTGTGAGAAAGACAAGTCATAAGTCTTTTTGTTTGTCAAAATATTTTAACAGAAACGGAAAATGAACCCTAGTTTTTTGGGATTTCTAAGTTTATTTTCAGTAATGTGTCTTTAGACCTCATTATGAAAGCCCATTATGGTTTCATTTACATTGGTTGTTTGACAAATACCCCATTAGACTCTGCAAGTAAAGCAGCGGACAGTTTTATCTCATGCTTGCAGGAATTTATTGGTGATGCATTTGGTGAATCTGTCAGTAAAATGTGGGGCCAGTTCATTGTTATTCTTCAAGGGTATTTTGGAGGGAAAGCTTCGGTTCTTTAGCGAGTCAATTATTGAAAAAAAAAAGTCATGTTTTGAAGCAGACACTGTTAGCAATAAACCTTGGATGAATAACTTGCCTCATTTCTTGCAATCCTTCATTTAAACCAAAACCCTTTTTTAAAATCCCGTATTTGAAATGTGTTATTGTCTGCAGAATCACAATTCTTTTACAATAACATTTAAAAATTGTCGGCTACAGACTTCAAACTTTAACTGCTCGTGTTGCATACATTAAACTGATTAAACCAAATTGATTTAATGCATGCAACGGTAAAAGAGGGGCCTTTTATTGTAGGTCCTTTGAAACCAACATATAAAATGCCAACTTACCATAACATGTTAGCATTATACTTCTGGCCTTTTCTCTCTCTCTTAGTTTCCTTCATCGTCCTCAATGGAGAACTGGCCTTTGAATTGCCTTCTGCCTTCAACTAACCAAAAATCTGCTTTTGTGCTCACTTTTTTTTGCTATGTAGTGTTTTCCTTCTTACTTTTTCAGCTTTATCTCAACCCTTTTAGCCATTCAAAGACAAACTCAGACACATACACACTCAAATGTCATTTACAAAGCACCTTCTGACAACTGAAACACAAATAAGCTCAAATTCAGAGTAATAACATGTGGAGTGGGACTCTTGATACAATAGTACATATTTTTATATGAATACCTTTAAATAATGGTTTGGTAAAGTGCAAAAAATAATACATTTCTTGTGAATCTTGTGCTGGGATGGACTTTTTACCTCAAATTAGGCCATTGTTTACTCTAATCTCATTTCTTACATACAGAGCTCTGCCAATAATTACAGCACATCTTATCAAACTACTACACTTCCTTCTCCCCTCACATGCAACAATCCTAGGAATAAATCAATTCCAGCTACTGTCAGCTGTAGCACAAAGCCAAAACGTGATTGCACGTTTCTTCCGCCTATCACGACGCCTATGAGTGACAGCAAAGCATCAAATTAATTGTGCTCATTTAATTTCCACACTTTGCAGCAGCAGCAGCAGCTGAACGAGATTCCCATAAATACCTTGTTTATGGTAAACATGTCATCTCCCTCCCTGATTGATACGAGCTCTCTTATTTTCTCACTGGCAGCTAGTTTGCATTCGCTTTTGAATTTTCACAAATGCATGCACTCTGTTCTTGGAAAAAAAAAAAAAGAAAGGTTTTGTTAGAGATTCTAACATAAATACTAAAGTAAAGGAATGGATACAGATAAACAAACATGCTGTCTTGTTATGTCTCAGAGCAGCATAATGCTCCATACGTCTTGATCAGCAGGTTATTAGCTCTGAGACTCAGCGGTGATTCAAGGGGCACACGTGTCTCCTTTAAAACAGAATTTTGCACAACAGCTGACCTCGTGATCGCCAAGCTGGGTCTCAGATATGAGTCACTCCAGATTTTCTTCTGGGAGCTGCGATTACATAGATCTGTTTACCTGGCGCCGAGGGTCAGAGACGGTTTGTGTGTCTGTCTTTGAAGGACAGGAACACATGTTCATGTTGCACTTTGTTCAGAGAGTCCCTGATGGATGAGGTTGGGCTTTTTTATCTGAACGAGACTGAGCAGCAGAACAAAGCCGAGCCAGCAGATGAAGAGGAGGAGGGAGAGGAAAAAGGGGAGGTAAGTTTGCAGAACTCCTACAACAGTTCTGGGGACGGCGGTATTTATAGCCTTCGCAGTGGTGTCCGCTTACATCGATGCTCCAACCTTGAGAATCCTTGAGCGAAGTCTGGATGCCTGGGAGCAGAATGTCTAATGATGAGACGAGGCAAAACAACAGCAAGGCTCAATCTGCCGTCAACATCCTGCCCCATCAGCTCGCTGCTGCAGTGTTTCCCTTCTTCCTCATGTGGCTTCAGAACACAAACCATTCTCAAAAAAGAAGAAAAAAAAGATTCAAAAGCATAATTGGATATCTTAAAAACAGATAAAAGTTTAAGAAACGTAAACGGAGGCAGCATTTTTTGATTTTTCTTCTTTTTGCTTTTTCAAGTAACAGGAAATGGACTCAGTGTCACATTTTTAAAAGCTGTTGTGACAGATGTGTTAAATGGTTTTACATTAAGCAGAGAAAACTACGTTAAATTAGCACAGCAAGGTGAAAACACGCAGAAAACTGAAGCGATAAATGCTTTGAAACTCCACAGATTTTAAACAGAAACTCAAAGTATGTTGAAGTAGATAGCAAAAAAATCTCATTAAAAGTTAGCTGAAATAAATCCACAAAACTGGCGTCTTTTATGAAGAAACGGCACAGAAATCAGCCGGATTAATATTACCAACACTAACTATTCCTGCAAAGATTTAACAAACAGCCTACTAATCACATATAGGCCAATTAAAAATGTTTGGAGCTGATCTGATGGTCTTTTGTCAATGTTCTGACATTTGAGAGAAATGTCAGAAAAAAAAACCAACAAAGAGATTATTGATAAATGAAACAATCCGTCTTGTGGCTCGTACAATCATTCTTAAATCATTTGCAGGACATGGAGTGGATCGGTTTGTAAAACAGGGTGTTCCATTTTGTAACATTCAGACTTTATTATGCTGACTGTCATGTAAATCCCCATCTAGATTAAAGGATTTGGAGGTTTATGGCAGGTAAGGGTGAGCAAAATATGTTTGGCCCCTTGGATGCGATCACACTAATGGAGTTATCCTGCTGGTCGACCAACTCTTCTTTTGGGGAAGAAGGAAAACAGCAAGACGACTCACACTGGCGACTGGCGTTTTGTTGGCATTTCTAATGTCAAAACAAAACATTAAAATGAAGCTGAAAATTTGAAATGTAACTGAGATATCATGATTATCAGGGATTTCTCGCAATGACCCAAAGAAAAACTACTTGGAGCCAAAATGTCTATCATTGATATAACATGTTTATCTGTCCATAATGTCTGTTTCATAAGTTATACAAGTTTGTGCCTGTGTTTGCCTTAGAGATAACTAGAGAAATAAAGATTTTAATGCTCCTCTAAGGGATAAATCTAGATTTGATCAGACTGTCTGAGCTATGTGATCCCATCATTATGACTGTGAACTTTTCTCAAGCTGTCAATTCTTCAGCACTTTGTTTAATTATGAAGTAAAACAACACATGGTGAGCCAGCCAAAATTTAAACTAGAGTCTTCAGTTATAATATTTTGAACTTAATATCTTCCCTCTGACTGAATTATGTGATCTAATTTGAGTTAATACTTGTGTTAGCCAAAGTTATTTAGGTTGTGTGATTGCCTTTAAGAGCAAATGTTGGGTTTGGACACTTTCCCTCCAAGAGATATTTTTGAAGAAAATAAATCTATTCATTATATTTTGTTGTACAATTAATAAAAAAAGAAGCTTTTTAGAATGCATGAAAACAATTTCTATTGTTGCCGTTTAACAAAACAGCTACAGGTCTGTGGTGCGACAATGATAGAACCGGTTTACAGAGTAGTGTTTTGTGTTAAGTTTTAGGGTTTTTTCCTTTATTCTTGGTTTCAGTGTTTAATCTGCTCCTTTTTCATCCACACTTCTGTTTTTCTTTGCTACTTGACAGATCCTTGTGTTGTTATGTTCTCAGTTATGATCGTGTTGCTGTTCCAACTAAAGCTTAATTATTTTTTACTGTTCCTGCTTATGCAGCATTTTGGGTTCTCGTGTTTATTAAAGTTCATCTGCCTCCAGACTCCTCATGCACCTTCACTTGGGTCCTCTTAAATCCTCCACCACCCCTCACTTATGACAGACTTACCTCAGGTCAATCTGGAAATGTCCCACTCGTTTTACTGCGGCATTGAACCCTAAAGAGAGTAACATTCACATATCTGAAAAAGATTTTTTTCTACTTTAACCAATATATCTGTTCAGTGTTTTATCTGCTGTGACATAGCGCAGACACGTTTGAACTTTTTAAAATTTTGTTCCCAATTTAAGAGCCCCAGAAGACCCAGGTGGAAGTAGTAGGTGTGACGACTCACTCAGGGAAGGAGTACAGCAACTCTTAACAAAGTAAAAGGTGCTTTTGGACCAAACAGCCAGGAGGACTCCAAGGGTTAAAAGGATTGTTAGTCCCACAATGAAGAAGTTATATGGACCACTGTGTTTGTTTTTGCACCGCCATGGGACCGTCGTGATTGTGCAACAATCTGTGCAACCGTGGCACTTAAGCGTGGAACATCCGCCATCAACAACAGCACAGTTTGAACAAGCTCTCTGAAAAAGGAGTTTACAACACATCAGTCTACTTTGTGTTGCACACATTCAAAGAAGAGTATGTCATAGCACACAACTGCAACAATTAGCTTCTGCTTTCGCAATATGAACACTCAAATGTGCTCGGTCAATCAGCATACACTCATGAGTGAACCAATCACATCCCACTACGTCCCTCAAGAGTTCTCATTAAGCTAAGAAAGACTAAATAAATGTACTTATAGGGACTACAAGTGGCCACAGCCCAAACAAACAAAAGAAAAAGGCAAACTATCACAAATAATAAGTCCTTTGCTACAAAAAATGTGAATTGCAATTGTTTTATTATAAAATGATGACCAAATGCAAAACATCAACATAAATAAAGATGGACGAAGTCACTTTATTACCTTCCATTGTCCAAACTTGAAGCAAAAATGGTTTTATTTTATTTTTTTGCGGATATTGTATTTTAGGAGCCAGATGTGGGGCTGCTTACTCCCCCAACCTTAACAAGCTGTGACATTATTAATCAGTGTGACGTGACACTTATAAGCCCTAAATAACTAGTTAAAACTACACAAATCAACAAAAATCAACACCTGAAAGAAATTATTTGAAGTGTATTTTTATTTTTAGTCAGGAAATTTTTATACTTGTGTACAGGACTTAAACACTGTACTGCAGCCAGCCACTAGGGGGCGCTTGTCCGTTGTGGCTTCAACTTCCAGCCTCCGGTCCTGTATCAGGTAATAATTTATATTAATGGTGAAAATGAAAATGGAAAATAAAAGTTTGGAATTCTGAAAGTGACTTTTTAATGTGTTTCAGAAAGTCCTAATATAATAAAATAATTAAAAAAAAACAGTTCACCTTATACAAGGAAATAAATAAATGAAAATATTTACAATAATTGGTTACGAATCACTGAATCATTTTCAGTAACAACCTGACAGGTGCCTGGAGACTTTATTTTTTTCCCAATTTAATGTTTTGTTTGGTGGTGCATATATTCGAAGGCTAAACAGCTAACACAAGTTTGTTTTTTTTCTTATAAATATGGGAGCAGACAGTTTTTGCAGAGAAGATTTGGATGTTGACTGAAAGACACGTGACTGTTTGGAGAAAAACAAGCCACAAATCAATGGTCTGTATCAACCCTCTTAAAGTCACGGACAGCGGACAGGCAGATAAAATACCACGAGTTCTGTTTGTACGAACGAAGCGCTGTCCCGTGGGGGAGCTCATTCCTCGAAAGCAGCCCCCAGAGAGTGGGAGTGGGGAAGAGAAGATGTGGGCAATGGCCCACTCTCTGCTGTCCTTGTTTCTCTTTCAGTGAACTTCACTTCCAAACGTGAGCTGAGCCTTTAATGCACACCGAGGCTTCTTTCGAGGTTTCTGAAACTCTGCGAGGTGCAGAGGAGTCAGATGGCTCCGAGAAGGGCACCCAGAGGGGGTTTAATGATTAGTTCAGCTGCAGCTCCTCTCTGAAACAGACATTTTCACACACAAAAAAAACAGTAGTTCCCTAAACTATCTCCGAAGTGCAACTAATAAGGAGCGGGAAAACAATCAGCTTAACCAATTAAATGGTGATGAATCATCACACAAGACAACTAAAAGGTAAATATGCCATAAAAACCAAAAGATAAAAAGCTGATTGTAATCCTGAACTCTTGGCAGTGGATGATATAAGACATCCGCGACAGTAATGAAGTCAAAAACACCGCTGCTCTCCATTTCATCTGCACTGCATTACATAATACAGAGTCGAGGAGTTACACAATCTCTGCTACTGCGGGACCAAGTTGGCTTCTTAATTGGAAACAGAATTAAAGGCCAATCTGACCATGAATGAACTCGGTGCTGCAAAGAATCTCTCTTCACCAGGTGTGGGGAGTTAACTGTTGCGCCAAGTGGGATCTGCATGCTCAGATAAAACTTGCACACTTTAGGAAACCTACAGTCACTCCGTTCTTTTGGCTTTTCTGGTCGATGATGTACATCATCAATCAAATATAGGGTTAAAATGAACCTTTGTGTGTTGATCTAAATGACCTACTACACAAAAACAGCTTTGGGTGGGTCAAGATTTACTGAAATCTACAGTTTAGTTTTTGTTTTTATTCTATGAAAAGTTAAATCTACTCATAAGTGGCATATAAATGACATCCTCTTCAACTAATAATAGACTACACCTTTGTGAATGGGAGAAATTTGCTCATAAAAGTATAATTTTATAAATAATTTAATCCCCTACACACAAAGTGACGGCATCATTTGTACTGCCATCGAGATCAATGTAAAACTAAAGTCTTGTTTTGTCTTTATTGTTGATATATTTCTTCTTTTATAGTGACTTGAGCAATAAACAGGACAGAGTAAAATGCCTGAACAGATTCTTGCATTCAGAGTATCAAACGATTCGTTGTTTCTGTAAGTATTTGTACGTGGAGCTAAATGATCAGATTCACACCAGTGTCAGTTGTTACTCCGTGTGTGTTTGAAGAAGTCTCAGAGTGAGACACAAACAGCGAGAATCAACTCATGGGAGCTGTGAAGAGCAGCTTCTAGTCTAGAAAAAAAAAAAAAAAAGACTGCACAGAGACGGAAATTCTCTCAATACATCTACACATTGAGAAGTAAATTTAAAAGATTCTTGGGTTTTACGTATCAGGACATATTACAAATGATCTGATCATAACTAGGTTCTATTAGGTTCTATTTCTATTATTTGAATCTAAACTCAGGTGCACAAAACATCTCGTTGTTTATCACGCAAAGACGAAGCCAAAATGGAAGAGCTGTGTTTTTGCCGCCACATTTGGCAGCAAAAACAAAGTGTCTGGAGCACAAAAAGATAGTGGGAATGTGAAAAACAGGCTGCTAAGAGAAGGTTTTTTCTAAATATCCATTTTTCTCACCAAAATCTCCCTTTTCTGTTGACAGGAGGGGCAAAAAAAAGCTTAATTTTGAAAAATTCAGAGTAGGTTGGACAGGGTCAAACACCACTAGATGAGTGGTAAAATTTTAAACTGATTTGCCAGCTTTGTACTTGGATTCAAAACCCAGGTCATTAAAAGCATCATCAAGCTGCTAAAATTGTGAGAAAACAAATTAGTTTGTTATTGTCTGCAGCAAACATCATCTTGTATGCATTAGTGTGGTACAGTCAACAATATTGCAGCTGTTTTAAATCTGTTACCCAATTAAAACCACAAAAAACAACTGCATCTTTGACAGCTCGCAGCTGTGCCATTTAACAACTCTGACACACTTTAATGGGAACATTTTAGAAGTTTTAAAGGGATATTTAGATTCTCTTTTAGTGCTCTCGGTAATAAAAATGACAGTTATTAATTAACCTCAAAAACATTCACACTTTTATCTGAAACAATGCTTGTAGTTTGATCCACAAGCTTCCCGTCGAAGCAGACAAATGAGGAATTTTAAACTACGCCCAATATTTACTGGAAACCGCTGAAAAAGGCTCGCTCGCTGCGAACGTTCTGTTCGAAATTAAAGCAGAGGTCAAAGCAAAGCTGCGGAGTAAAAAATGCTCAAAGATTTTGTGAACCAATTTGTGAAAACTATGTTAAAATTAAGCTCTTAATTTTAACCAAATGTACTTGAACACTGAACATGTTATCAGAAAAAAAGGTTGTTTTTTTTCCAACCAAGTAGTAAAAAAAAATTAGAAACCCAACACAAAAACATTCTCGAACCCTAAAGAAACAGTTTCCTAGGAGCTCATTTACAAGTTGTATTTGTGTGAAACCTTCTCTTCACCTGCAAAAAGTTAGGATCCTGATAAAAACATAAGCAGCTGCAGAGAAAAGCTTAACCTGAATGCAGACAAACATTTTTGGAGCCAGGGGAAATCTAAAAACGCAGATGGTGAACTCAGCCAAATTGTTCAAACTAAATCACTTTTTTTTATATTTCCCCATCACAAGTTAGACACAGTTTCTAAAAACATTCAGCAAACAACGTTATTTGCAACTATTCCATGAATGCATTTCAAAGTGTACAACACAGAAACCAACATAAATTGTGCACATTGTAGCTCCCCAGGAAAGAGCTCCAATATATTTCAGTCCAACCTGCGAATATTTCCTGCATACATCACCAAGCAGCCTCCGCTTTCAGATCTAACTGCCAGTTTGGACCAGTTCAATAAACTCGCTGCTTTAACCGCATCTGCAGCATTTTTAACCTCACTGACACTTTCTTTTGTCTCTCAACTTCCATCTCATTTAAAAAAAAAAAAAAAAAAGACCATAAGTTTAGCATTTGGAGCATCTGTTCAGTTTGCTTACAGTGGTTTAAACCGATCTGTATTATTCCATCAACATTCACGAGGTGAATTACATTAAGCAGCTGCGATTGGGATTGATCCAAGTGCAAACACCTTCAGTTGAAAAGCTTTTTATAAAGGAAGAGGTGAATGCTACAGTGTAGATGTGTTCCACTTTATTATCTGATTGATTCTGTACACTTTTACCTTTACTATCAACACGAGTAAATGAAGGCACTGAAGATAAAATGGCTTCTTCCAAGGATTAACTCTCTTTATGTTCGTAAAACCCATCTCCTACATGTACACAAACACCATATGTATTTGATTAAGGCTCATGAAAGCAAAAGGGCAATACAATGTTTTGCCAAAGTCTGCGTTTTTGTTTGTTGTGTCAGAAAAATGTCTATGAAACTCTTAAACTAATCATTGGATGATGGAATGATACGTGTAATTGTGCGATAATAGTTCAGTACAGACATTTTGATTGGGTACGGTAAACTAACGATTAACACATGGCTTTCATTATTTTCGCACTTCCTGTGAAGTTGTGCGTATCCATATAAGCGTATGGAGTTTAACTACGGCAAGACGAGGGAGTTTTACTGAAACTGAAGAGAGCCCTGCACTGTAAGGCTTTACGGACTAATTAATAAACGCCCAGCTGGAAAGGGAACAATGTATTGTTTGTTTTAGTATGTTCTGTTGCTGTGAATAAAATGCAACTGTTGATTTATGGAAGTGTTTAGGCGTGATGCTAAGGTGATATATTAGCACTACAAATAGCTCCATGTTACAGTGCAAATACTAAAAGTAGTTGAGCCTTACTTGATAAACAGGGTAGTTTGTTTTGTTTATTTGTCTCTCCTTCAGGGAGAGTAGTCTGTAAAACTGTACCATTTGGAATTTGTTTCTTTTTCTTGTTGCACTGAACTGTGACACTGGATGTACCTCTACAACTGATTACCTGTTGGAGTCAGTCCAATTCAAGATGGCAGCCACGGCTTATCAACTCAATAAAAATGGCTATAGCTTTGTCAAATTTACAGATATTGAGCTAAAGTTTGAGATGGTAGTAGCTGAGAGTTATCTTCAACACACACGCTCTCAGTTTTAAACTCCTGCATGAAAGGCGGTGTTCGAAATTATTATGATAAAAATGCAGTATTTTTATCCAGAGTCTGACAAAATTCAAATTGTCTAAACAGATCAGAGCTGTGTTCATCTACACAAGCAGAATCCCATGTAGAACATTCCTAAGCAGCATTTCTGATCACGTCAAAATCATAAATAGCTTCTAAATCTGATCCACGGTCGGTGAAACGTGGCTGCATCCACGAGGCAAATTTCCCAGCGGGTTTTCGATCACGTACAGTAGATTCATCTATGGTACAAATAAATAAGTAAAACAACATGAAATAGTCATGCTTGTGCACTTAAGGGTTTAGAGAATCAAACTATTCCTGACACGAACAAGAACGCCTACAATGGATATATGTTTAAAGATGTTTTGGCTGGTGCTGATAAATATTGATGGTGCACTGCAAAAAATTTTAGTTAGTGATCCAATTGGGTTCTCAAATCCAACCCATAGTCAGGAGGTAA
Organism: Kryptolebias marmoratus; assembly: GCF_001649575.2. Taxonomy (NCBI): domain Eukaryota; kingdom Metazoa; phylum Chordata; class Actinopteri; order Cyprinodontiformes; family Rivulidae; genus Kryptolebias; species Kryptolebias marmoratus. Next base: position 9,187,343 of record NC_051447.1, on the reverse strand, counting down.
ATCTTAATAATCAAACATTTTTGTCAGCTTTATGAGCACAAAAATGGAACTAAATGAAAAGGACAAAGTTGCTTCATTCATCTTATTGTGTCTGTTGAATCTTCTGTTCCAAAGAATCGAACATCATAGCACCTCACCACCTGCGCTTCTTCTTTTCTTGATGTCTCTAAATAAGTGGCTCCATTGCTGCCAAATGAGACGCCCTGTTTCATCGAGAAGTTTATCGATTGTTCGAGAGAACATTGTTTTTGTTTTTGCACCAGGTGTTCTCGGCAGGTAAGGTGCACTTTAATAATCTGATGCTGATTATGGAGGGAGATGGAGTCTGACAAACCTCCGCAGACCAGCGCTGACATCACGTCTGTCTCCATGGCGATGTGGAGGAAACGTAGGCTGCTGGTATCTGGGAGCGAAGCGCAGGAAGAGAGACGGGGACGGACAGAGAATGAGAGCGCTGGAAATCCTCTCGGAGAGGCGTGAAGGAATATCGTGTCAGGAAGCGACCGGCTCTGAATACTAACAGAGGCGCGTGTGCGCACACACACACACCAACACACACAGAGCCGTCACCGGCACGCTTCCTGCCACGGTGTCTCTTTCAGTTTTGTCAACAATCAGAAGGCGTCAGGTGAAAAAATAGCCTTTGAGCACAAATGTCACTGGAGCCGATGGTGACATTAAAGCCTATTGGACTTGAGCTTCGGACTCTACAAAGAGACACAGGAAGCGGGAGGGGGGGTAAAAAAAGGAAAAAACTGATGGATATGATTGTCATGATCAGTGGTGATGACGGAAAGGAACCCAGAGCGCAGACTCATTGTAAAAAAATAGAAACTAATTTATTAAACTAAAGAAACAAACGAAAACTAAAAAGCTGACGTGGCAGCGAACAGACAAGAACTAAAATAAAGACATAAACAGAACAGAACTCTGAGGACAGGAACACGGCGTGAAGCAGCAAGCACAGATACATCAAACTAACAACAAACATCAACAAACCTTAGACAATGGACCAGCGGAGTGTGGAAGACAATGACCGGGTTTTAAAGACTGAGGATAATTAGGTAAATGGAGACAGGTGACGTGATTACAAAGTGGGGACAGGTGTAGGTGTGGCNGTGTATGGGAGCAATCATGGGCAGGTGGAGATGGGCGTGACCAGGAAACAGCAAAAGGGTGACTGGGGAGGAGTGAATACAAAAGCACAAACATGAGGAAGACAGAACCCAAATGAACCAAGAAGAAAAACAAAAACCATAAAACTAAAAATAAGAAACAAAACCCAAAATACAACCCAGAGAACTAAAATAAAATCAAAACAAAACCCAGCAAAAGCCAAATCACCACAATGATAACCTCCCCTAGACCTGAAAACCTGTTCTTTAGAGTCAGGTTCACAAGTTTAAATAAAGAACTGCACATCTCCAACTGATTAACCTTTGGAGTGAACTTAATTCAAGATGGCTGCCATACTTAATCAATCTGTCTCCACAAAAATGGCTATAACTCAAGGAAGTTTACAGATATGCAGCTTTGATTTGGTGTGGTGGTAGCTGATCGTCATGCACAACACCAAATCTAAGCTCTAACAGATCATGCATTCTGCCATGATAGGCGGTTGATTACATGCATTTCTTCAAGGAATGTTATGCATTCAATTTGAAAATATTTTATGAGAGCAAGAATTTAAATAAGCATGAACCTAACGGCTGCGTTTTTTTTCTTCTTTTAGGTCCACTCCAAATCCTTTTGAGACACAAAGTTCAGATGAATTATGCCACCATGAATCATGTTTGTATTACGTGAGAGTTGGAGTTGAATGAATGACTTGAGCTGAAGTAAAATGTCCTTGCCAAGTCTTGCTTCAAAACACTGATAAGAAAAAAGAAAGACAAAACTGGATATATGATTCTTACACTGCAATATTTTTAGTAACTGAAAATATTCCTCAAGGGTTAGAATTATTGACTTTCCTCAACCTTTGCGTGCTGTTAATGCCAACATCCATACTCATAAACTTCCAAAGGCTCACGCTGCTTTGCTTTTTATGTTCTGAAATGCAGCTTTGTCCTGATAAAATAGTACCCATAAATTTAATTTGGAGCAGCAGAGTTGAAAATTTTGGCAAAAAAAACAAAACAAAACATCACATAATGGGGGGAAAAAGGCAAATTAGAACCAAAAACAAATACATAGCTAACATAAAGTCTCAGTTATCTCGACATGAACCTGTAGCTACATACAGAGTGTACCTGAGTGCCAAAGAGTTGTGCTGTAATGAAGTTACTGCCCCTTCAAAGTCAAACTAATCAAATTTGAACAAATTCCAAAGTTATAACTGGGGAGGTACAATGTTGGCAACAAGCTTTTGCATGAAACAAGCTTTTGCAATTTGCTTTCAACATCTAAAATATTCAGGGTGCGCTGTTTATCTCTGGACCGGCAAATACACACACAACTGCACGTATGATATTTCAGACAAATATCAGTTGTAGCCGTTTGGGTCAAACCTTGAAAGCAACATTATGCACAATCACGTACAGTATCACCAGACGCCAAGAGGAAGAGGAGAAAGCAGGAGGAGTTGGAATTAAGAAAGTATTTACTGTTTGGTGCTCAGTGTCAATTAAATCCATTTCTCCACAATGAAAGCGGTGGAGATGAAGATGACAAGGACGAAGCAAGACAAAGAAAAAAAAAACAACCTAATTAGGTAAGACAGATCAAGCTGAGGAAGAAAACGGAAAACGGTGCCATGCTTAGGATAACATTGGAAGGCAGAAAAGCCCCGCTCTTATGGTTTTTGCTTCTTCTTCATATATCAGCAAGCTGCTAACAGTAACTGAAGCACAAAGCATTTTGTTTCCTTCTCTAGGAAAGAATGTTGAATTCAAACGGAGGTAGAGTTGTACCCGTTTACCACACCAAACACTTCGCTTCATCAAAGTGTCCTCCGCTCGCCGTCTTTTCTTCCTGCTCACTTTTACAAGCTCGCGCTGAAGTATTGATTCCTCGGTTTCGTTTCCCTTCCTGTGTGAGACAACACTTTTTTTGCTTTCGAGTTTATTCCTTCTGTGGGTGGGTGTTCTAAATCGTTTATCCTGTGCATGTGACATGTTACGCGCATCTTCTGTCATTGCTGTTCCTCCCAAGACACAATTGTCATCCACCTAATCCAGTCCCGGGGGTCTAATTGGCTAACTGAAGCCATTTTCTCTGCTCTGGGGAGCAAAAAGATTAGGGGGGAGGAGGAGCGTGTGCTCTTAGCTACCCAGCGCCTAAACGAGTCACGCTTTAGGTACAAAGTCTCTCAGAGGGCTAGACGGAGGACACCCACCCATGTAAAAATCAGACCACAGAGAGGAGTTGCCAAACAGAATAACAGAGCAAGTACAGGTATCTATGTTTCGTTTGTGCTTGATGTCACACGCAGACATGCCCGAGTAGCTTTAGGCAGAGTTCGTCACCTGAGCCCACCAAACTCCTTTGGAGAGCCGTCCGCATGTAAACATCAATAATGAATTTAGCCCCGAGCTAAACACCTCGCAGTGTTGTTCACAAAACTCACGGTTCAAGAACTGCGCACGGCAAACAGCTACTCTGGCTGCTCAGGCGTTGACTCACAGAGTTAAACATGGGCGTAAAATCCTGCTGCTCCAGCCTCATCTGTTAAAAACAACTCTTCTTTTTTTTAGGCTTCACAAAACACAATGACTAATTCAGAGGCTAAAAATGTAATGTAGCGATGTGGTACAATTAGTGATGCGCAGATGTGATGCACTGATGATGCTGATATCAGCTTATTAGACTATGAGGGGATTGGCCAGATGTCTCAGATCCTCAAGAAGTACTTCATCTTGGTCACCATGGTTATAAAGACAGCAAAAGCCTGAAACTAATACTATAAAATTAGACTGTGTAAGTGCTGAAATAATGACAGGAGCTTATTAATCAATTACGGTACTCAATATACAAAATAGAAAAAGAGCTACAATGCCATTATAAAAATGGATTCAAAATCTTCCTTGTCCACGATGCAATGCATCTAAAAATAGGTTACAACCCCTTCCTCTAATATTCATATATGCTCCATTATAATCCAGTCATCCAAATGTATTTATACAGCACATTCCGAAATCTTATTAGAATGATGCGCAACTGTCAGTAGGTAAACAAGATATTAATAATCCTGGGATCATGATCTTCTCGTGTACGTGCATCTCGATTTACACTTAAAAATAAATATGTGGGCATAGCTTTCCTGCAATATTGGCCCAAACCCAAAGACCAAGGTAGAAAAGCACCAGAAGCTACAGAATCGATCAGTCAATCAATAGAGTGAGTTCAGTTTTAGGAAGTGGGGAAGCAGGATTAATGCATCACTTGTTCCAGTGCCAAACTTCAAAATAAAAACAAAAAAAAAGCTGCAGGTTTGTTGTAGGTTTAGAGATTTTTGTCAGAGGATGAGCAAACGTACGATACCATTTTGGTCAACACAAACAACAAAGTGCTCACATTTACACTCCCTCACTACGAGTCCATTTACAGTCAGAGAAGTTGGACCTGTGAAGGAAATTAGTTCTAGTTTGAGGAGCAAAAGATCTTATTTGCATGTGTGAGCATCTATCAGGAGAGGCACTAGCTATAATCCTATTAATCAGGGTAATTGGCTCATAATTGGCTCTCATCACGTCCCTACAGACGCCATCAGTCAAACCTCAACGTTAATGCCAGACATCTAAAACCTGCAGCTCACACTCCCTGCAGGTTTACCTCATCTCTACTGTTAAAAAGAAGGAGTCTGAGGCAAAAGAAAAGGGTAAAGGAGGAAACACTGCAAGCAGCACACAGATTAGAATCTCTAAGCTGCACAAAGAGTCATACTGATATTCAGTAAACAAAGCTGCACAGTCACGAAAAAGACATCTGCTCACATTTCTGAAAATAAGATCCGGATCAGCAGCAGCGGAGGCAGAGTTTAATCACTCTGCCCTAGTGTAAGCATGGACGTGTGACTGTTTGTTCATATATGTGAGAGCAGTTGGGGTGTGTGACAACACACTAATGAAACCAGACGTGCACACCTGACTCCTGTAAAAGATGCACGTTGCCTCGGGGAGGGGAAACCGGGCTTTCTGTTTCTGTGCATCAACGTGATAGTGGAAGCTGAAGCCACTTCTCGAAAGTGTTGGGAGTTATGAAGCGAAATGTCCAAATCTAGAGCCGAATCTATGTTATAACAATTCAACCGTAACATGGAGAAAAACCTGCCCAAAACACCAACAAGCCTTTAGGCATGGACTCCACTAGACCTTGGAAAGTCTGTTGTAGTATCAATCAAAAACACAACCAGTAGCAGCGCCTTTGGATGCTAAAAGTTGCAAAAAAGAAGCCTTCATCTTTTAGACGTTTGTCTAGTACAACCCACAGGTTTTGACAGATTTCAGTCTTGAACCATCTTTTGCTGAATGACCAGGTGCGTTTAGCACAAATTTATTGCTGATTGTCTGCTCAGCTGTTTGTTTACATCACATAAGGTTAACCTTGTGGTGAAAGCTCACCTGTCCAGAGAAAGTCACAAAATGTGCGACCACATGGACCGTGCCTGACGACGATGCATAAAACTAGCCACTCAAAAGGTGAAAACCCCAGTGACTACAATCCAGTATAGTCGTTTAGTTGATATGGCAGCAAACTCCAAATGCCAAACCTGCACAGCAGGTTCATGGTAGCGCCGGTTCAAAAACTGTTTGATCCACATTTTAAGTGCACGTCTCTGGGTGAGTGCATCCTTCATATAAAAAAAAAAAAAGGGGAGTGGGGTGTGGGTTCTGCTCGTGTCAAACAAACGGAAACATGTTTGTTCTTTGTTGATCGGCGCAAGGATCTAACCTTGAGCTTCCGCAGCATCTCCCTGTGCACAGGAGCACATCCAAAGCACAAAACAAACACACATGAGCGAGTAAGGAGAGGAGGAAGCAAAATACAGGGTTTTTGTGACTATCTGCAGTCCATTGATACAAACGGGGGGGGGGGGTTGACTTTGCAAGATTACTTTTGTGTTTGCTGGAGTCAAACAAGTGTCGGCTTGCATGTTGTGGAACTGTGTGAGAAGATGAAAATTCAACAGCTGTCTGTTTCTTCCTTGAAAATATTGTGTGGCATGACCAGATCACAGCAAAACAGTGTGAGGCAGAGAGAAATGATTGAAACAAAATCATTATTTTAGGGATTTGCCTTGAGCAGTATAAAAAAAATCTGATCCTTCTGTTTTTGTCTTAGTCTGCTGCTGTTCAACGTTGATTTCTCTGCAGACTTGGTTCAGCACGAGGTATAAAAGATCTATCAGGTGTTTGAGTTTTTGGCACCACAGATAACTCACAGCATTTGGATTTGGTGGTTCACAAGGGAACACAAAATTAGGGGATTATCGGAGACTCTGTAACAACAAACTCTCCTGCGGGGAAGGTCTAGAACCCCCTCTCAACAGGCCACTAATCCTGGTGGGTGGATGATAACTGTGTGTTGTGTTTCAATGACTTATGTAGCCCCTAAAGTTGAAATCTGCGATGAAAAGCAGAGTCAGGACGGATAAAACAGAAGCTGACATATCTTAAAATTAGTCCCCCACGAGTCATAAAACCTGGGCCTCCTACATTTCTCATAACACGATTCGATAAACATGAATTTGGTGACCTGAGTCAATCTAATCCAAGCTTCACCAGAGATACAGAAGACTATATTGACCCCTTCAGCATACAAGTAAATCTTAAAAGTAAAAAAAAAATAAAATACTTTGATAAAAACAATTTGGACTAAGAGAGTAGAATTATATAAATGTGAGAAAAACAGGCTTTAGGATTAAAAAAATAAAATATATACAGCTCCCTTCAGTCATTTAAACCTTGACAGGTCTGATTTAAAGAGGTCTTCCAACATCTGAAGCTACCGCACTCTTTAAAAATGGATAATGATATTTTACGTTGAGTTAAAATGGGCAAATTTGAAAAATAAATGACAACCATGACAACTTTTTTAAATTTCATTTTTTTTTTAAACACTGGAACTCCAATTTGTTTCTTCATGGTGCTTTATTGTTCTGTGGGCTTTTTTTTACTACATCATCATCATCATCATCAACCTCTTCCCCAGAAAAATAAGACCGAGTGTCCCCAGCGTCTTTCTGCCATTGTAATTTATTTTTAAAGGATTATGAAGTAGAATCTATGGTCACAGGTGAGCTTAGCTTTACTACTTCACTGTCAGAATACGTGCATCCCCCTCCACACTGATCCACTAAACCGGTAAAAATGAAGGAATATAAAGATGCTTTGCTCGCAGAAATAACAGCAGTCCATGACCCTGTACCTAAAGCCACGTTAGACGGAACTAAAATGGGACAGGAGTGATGGTATGTTGAATATTTGAAGAAAAATCTAATAATTACTGGCTAATTCGAAGAGTGTCTTTGCCTAAACTGACCATATGTACATGTTTTTTAGATCATGTTTCTCTATAAAACGGATATAAAAAAGAAAGAAAAAAAAAGCTGTTGTCCCCTTGAATAAATCACATCTTTACCAAAAAGGAATAAACCATGTTCTTAAGGAATATAAAGGTCGAAATGAGTAAAAGAGACTTTGCATTTACTGGCAGCTCTGTAATGGGTCAACCTGCTGCACTTGAATTAATGCTTTAGCCTGCAGGGAGATCTGCTGCATGGTGTCATCTTGTTAGAAGATGAAACTTTAATCATTTCTGTAGGGGGAACAAGAGCCATTGCTGCAGCAAAAATGTAAGACATAAAAAACTGATCATATGTTTAAAAAAAAAGTAATCAAATCAGATAGAAAAGTTCATCACTTGCATGTCGTTGATCCAAATACGTAACCAACATGTAGCATTAAGATTTCTTTTTCTACACCCTGATAAGGTTCCTTGACTAAGGCCTCCTGGAATGCACCATGCTTTTCACAATAAAATCGACTCGCAACTCCATTGGTTTTTCACAGCCTCTGAGTTTCTTATAAAACACCTAAAACACTGTGCCTGTGTCAGTCGAGATCTGAGCTCCATAACAGGTTACGGCACGTTTCAATCTCTCAAAGTCACTGATTTGTATTTCCATTTGAGATGATTTGAGGGCACACACTTTCTGCCGTATTATCATTACCTTTCAAATTGAATGCTTGTTGCGTCAAGCTTATGTGCACTGATTGCAGCAAATCATGATACAGACAATCTGACAGAGTGAGAGCTTTCCCTCATTCAGCAGGGCACAGTCTGAGATGGCGTAGCGGCCCCTGCACTTTCAATTTCAGATCGCACTGATGTGGCAAAGATGGAATATTTCATTAGGCTCGTGGATAAACAGAATCAGTGCTCTGCTCTGATATGGCTGCACGCGCACGCCCGTTAAAAAGACAGCAGTTGCAGAGAGCAGTGGTGACACAGATTGGATTCTGATTGGACAGACCACCCAGACTAAATCAATTCTTGAATATTACAAAGATGTGATTTTTTTAAAACCAACCCGAGCTGCAGGACACCGCTCATGGCCGAAAAATGACTGATAGCCCTGGCGGACATCATCCTCCTTCTGCCGGGCTGTGACTCACTGTCGGCTGTCGTGCCCGGGCTTATTTGACCACACTTAAAAAACACAGGCGATGGTGGATAAAGAAAACACCACGTATCATTTTTCAGGCTGGTGGACAGACTGGGCTCTACGTTTTGGTGAGAAAAAAAAAAGATTCCTAATCTTAGCCCCAAACTACAAAAACAGAACAGAATTCCCTTTTGACAGGATAAAAAAAATGTATTTTCCCTGGACTGTGCTCTGTTCTTCTCTGTCTCTACCCAATCCTTTGCCTTGGCTTTAGTATCCAAGAGAAGCCAATTACTCATACAGCCTCAGTAATTAACATGAAGGATAGTGAAGCCAAATGCTGCTACAAATAGACAATTGTGACAGCAAAACTTCCTCTAATGAGGCAGACCCTTGGGGATTCTCTTCTCTCGTGTCTGGCCTTGCTGACTTGCTGTGGTCCTCACGATGGATGGTGCTAAGCGCTACAACTGGAAGTGAGTCATTCCGAAGCCCATCGACCAGCAGCCACAAAGCATGAGGCAGTGGTAGAATTTATGAAAAGGTGTTTTCCCCACTTAGAAGAGAAGCGCTAAGATGCCTCGACACCACGCAAGCTCCTAATCCCAGATGGGTTCTGCCTCAAGACAAACATGTAGGCACACCTAAATTAGTATTGGCCAACTCTGTTGTAAAAGTTGAAACATCTGGGTTTTATATAACAACATAAAATTATTCACACACACAAAAAAAAAATCTAAGCCATGAATACAAATAGATGAAGTTTTATGGTTGTAATGAAGTGCCTAGACTTTTGTTTCCCCTAACAAGAAAGCAAATTGCATATTTGCAGCCACAATGATTTGAATCCATCTCTCTCAGTCTCGGAGTGAAGGGAATTTGTGCTAATGAATGAAAATACTAAAAGACAGCAACGAGACAGAGCGGTTTCCTGACAGCTGTAATTTGACATATTGATGAATGACCAAGATCTGTTAATTGAGTTATACATCCGCTGCTTATGATCCTAACATGAGTCTCATATTATGATTAAGATGTTTACATGACAGTTGCTGTAATCTCGATGCTGCCTTCAGCCGTATGCAATAATAACTGTTATACTGGCTGTACGTTTGTGTGAGGGCAAGGATAGGCAATATGGCCTATAAATAGTACTTTGGTATTTTTAAGCTTTATTTTGAAAAAACAATATATATTAAGTTTGCTCTAAAATTCATACACATATTAAATCCAATCGAATAATGCATTAATACCCCTCTGTAATGATTCAAATATCCCTTTTTATTGGATTCTGAATCCAAATAAGGTTAAAACTATGCAACTTTTGAACCAAGCTGCTGCTGCTGTTTCTCTCATTTGTTTAGTCCTAATTTACTATCCATCGATGCTCATTAAATTGTGTGGGATTTTTTTTTTTGTTTTGGATAAAGCTGATATTTCTGGATGGACGTGGAAGTTTGTTGTGCTGTGCAATGCAAGCAGGGCATGTGGAGAGAGTGACCCAAAGAAAAAAAAAAAAAGCATAATTCCAGTTTAAATGGCCAAAACATTGCCATGACAGTGTGTGTGTGTGATGATACAATATAACCATTTAATACATCTCCCGTGGAACCAAAGTTGGAAATCAATGAGTGTGTTGTAGACGTTGCCCACCCCTACGTGGCACTAAACTGCTCCTGGAGAGATTTGGTCTGTCATTGGCCAAAGAGATGTCCTCTCAGCCTCGAAGCCTCTGGCCATAAATATTAAGGGTGTGGGTCGGTGTGTCCCAAAGCTTGTCAGTAGGCAGAATCAAACACACTTTTCTGTTTTCACTCAGCAAACTGAAGCAGCAGTCCTTGAGGGGTGAAGAAAGAAATGCTTGACAGACACCTCAGACAACACACACGGTCAGTTATTGCTCCCTTTATGGATTTTTATGGAGGTTTCAAAATCAAATATAAAATAAGATTGTTTTCTATGTCTGTCTAAGGAGTCGTTGCTTTAAGGGCCATTCACTAAAGCCCTGATTATCTAAATATAGTAATCGTAACTATACATGGCAGGCCTGTTAAACTTTAGATTTCTCCACACGGCAAAGCAATAAATGTAGTACTATAGTCAATATATGGTGTATATATAAGGAGTCTGAAATATGATGCAGGATTTTGTTGATTTTGTAAGCTAAGGATAGTCATGAGCATTAAAAAAATGTGATTTTAGTGAAATTTGCTCAAGATATAATCTTAAATTGAAATCCACTAATAGGTAAATAGGCACAATTATAAAAATTTGTGATATTCTTTATGTATGTTATGCGAGGCTACAGTTGCTTTCAGGAAGTCAGGATAAGCAGCTTTTATTATAGGAATTTTAATCATTACTGAACACGATTTTATCTTACACATTGGTTCGTAGTGATCATGCAGCCCTTTTCTAATGTGTGTTCTGACTTAAAGTCAAACTAAAAAGGGTTTCAATCAATGTGCAAACCATAGGCTGGTCAATAAATGAGGTTATGAAGGAGCAAACAACAAAAAGGGGAAAAGATGGGCTTTATTTTGCACAACAGCTAAATATTCTCATGAAGTGTCATGTCCAAAATTACTCACCTTTCCTGAAGTTTATGTATATGCTATTACAAAATTTTAAATGTTCCTTAATTTGCTAACAAGCTGTATATGTATCAACTGAGATTTGCACCAATCCTGTACTGTGACAAGTTTAAGGTCTTCGGGGTTGGAAGGCTTATTTTATCTTTTCAATTTGAAACAAATTTTAAGACTCTTCAGCGTAAATCAGGCAGAAATTAGGAAACTTATCTGAGCAGCACTGGGCCTTCCAACAAGGGAGCAATCTCCCAAAAAAAGAGATTTGGATCCGACTCTTGTCAAAGATTTCTAACAGAACAAAGATTTGAGTGAAGTCTTCCAACCTCAAGGAGCTGAAAACTGATTGTCCCAAAAAAGAGAGAAAAATGTCCAAAATTGAAAACAACAACTGTTTAGCTGCTTTGATACTGAGTAAGGAATTTATCTTTGATCACTTGGGCATGACATTTTGCTGATAAATAGTAAAGCAAAACACATAAAAGAACATTGGAAACAGTGAAATTTTGAATAAATCCATAAACAACTGAGCTGCTCCTGACAAATATTGTGTTTTCTCCACTTTACTGTGTCACTGTTCAAAAAAAAAGGGAAAAAAAGACTTGTCAAGTTATGCTCTGGTTTAAAATGATAGCCTGAGGTCTGCAGTTCCATTTGCCTTTTCAGAGATAAGGCCAGAAAACAGTGCACCTCTCTGCGCCGTCTGCCAAAATGGATAGCAAGCACTTAGAAAGAATGTGTGAAGAGTACAGTTCGGAGAAATACAGTTTACAATTTGGCATTTTAGTGGTCAGACTGAAAACACAGCACTACAGAAACTTTTAATGAAAAGAGGTTTTGTACTTGCTGCGTCAACGAGTTCCTTCAAGAAAGGTAATACCAGCAGTTTGCCCAAAGTCGAGACGGGAAAGTTTTAGCGTGCCGGATAGTTTCCAGTGTCATGGCACATTTGTTTTGAGAACATAGCATAGCTAAAAATGAAATTTTGGAGATTAGGTTCGACCTCTGCAGTAAAATTGCTCAAAAGCACATTTTTATATATAAAATATGTTCTGCTCAATATGTGATATAAAGAACAAGCTGCACACAAACGGCATTTTCCAAAGAAATGTCACACCTCGGATTGAGTGAGCTAAATTTTGCCGTATTGTGCCAAAGGCTTTGCAGTGACAGCACTCTGTGAAGGAGACAAACTCAGACTTTTCCTTATGGACACAATTAAGAAGCTGAGCTGCTGTTTTTATACTTTTACTCACTGTGATTATCTGCCATTTTTCTAGATTCCAACTGAGCTCCATTGTGCTAGGACATTAGAGGAGCTTCAGCTTTCATTATAAAGCATGATAAATTTGTTATAGAGTATAGAAGAATGTCTAAAGCATTTTGATACACTATACAAGGTGTTAGTGTTTTACAAGGACTGCAAACTGCTAGAGGTTTCTTGATAAAGTTCAAGGATTTACATTTGTTGTTACATTCTTCCAAAGACATTGGCTCATTACGATGAAAACAGGACAAGAAGATCCCCTGGCAGCATCACGGCGAGGTGACAGCATGCAGGACACGTCACCAACTTCTTTAACTGTAGTAGAAAACAGTAGGAGTTTGGTAAACGGGCGCAGGGAGGGGTTTGTGTAATGAAAGCCAATTAGGGGGCACATTTCACACCTCTTCTCCTTCCCGTCTTTAGGCCACATCTGCCGCCGAGCATTGCGCGCCGAGTCACGCTCGCCGTCCGGCAAATCCGCATCTGTGTCCCGCCTTGTCAGTCAGCTTCTCCCAGCCATGTTCACCTCCCTCCATCCTCCACCACACACAAACACACACCTCTGCACTCCCACCCAGTTAAAAAGAAGTCAGGGATCATCTGGATGCAGCACCTGATGATCGTTTTCTTGCGAGCCACAAGAGGTGCGGATTCGATCTTCAAGCAAGCGGCGTTACCAGGCGTTGACCTCTGTTGGCACACTTTTCTTAAAGAGTTAAGTGAGAGGCATGGAAGAAGAAGAAGAAGAAGAAGAAGAAGAAGAAGAAGAAGAAGAAGAAGAAGAAGAAGAAGAAGAAAGCCAGCTGAGGTTTTGAGAGGAGTCAAATCTCTGACGCAGACGGGGAGCAGAAACGGTTGCCATGGAAACCCCACCCTGCCTGCAATAAGTCAATGAGTAAGTGAGGAGAGGAAATTGAGAGCAGAGTGAATGGAGAGACAGTGAGCTTTGGACCACAGGTATCTTTCTGATGTCTGGTAGGTATAGAAACATAACAGAAGCTAGAACCTCACAAAAACATTTTACAGTGTGGGTTCCCTCCTTAAGCCCACTTCTCCTCAGTCGTCGCCATGCTGGGGCCTGAGCCTAAGTCTCACAGTAAGGCATGGGCCAGTTTCTGGTTTTAAAGGTATACCATGATTTGAAAAAGTCACAGGTGCAAAACAAACATCTTGTGTCATACTGTTCCTGCCGTTGAGACTGTTTATAATTACATTTTTCGTCACTCATGTGAGCATGGTGCTTTCAGAAAAACACTGGAACAAGTGATGACAGTTAGCCTATCTACTGGTCTAATAAAAAGCCTACAGCAAGACAGACCTGGCTCAGTAATGAGCCAACAGCAGCTCGTTAGGATTCCAACTTTAATAATAATATTGTAGTTTTATACAGCTACCATAACAAAAACATATATTTGCAATGTGTTGTGTTTTCTTAGCAGTAGTAATAGTATTTGCAGTTGTTTTTTTTTGTTTTACAAGGTAGACCATTTCATTAGTAGGCTGATTATTGCTGTATGTCAAATCATTTGCATTCAGTTGGACTGTAGCCAATTAACCAGTAAGCACGTTTGTCGGCAGCACAGTGCGGTTGCATAAGATACTAAACCTTTGGGTTAATCAAACAGCACTTCCTGCAGCAAGGTTGTCTTTCATAGCAGGGGTGCTTTTTTATTGGCACAGCACTGGCAGATCTGAAAGGAAGTTGACGAGAACATTGTGTTAACGTAAGAAAAAAAAAACTGTCATATCAACTTGGGGAAATGATATTATTTTCACCTTAACAGGTTTGCAAAGGTGCGTAAAAGGTGTTGACCCCTACGCTTTTCCTACTATCGACCATAGTGTGTTATACATAAATATCTTTACTGTTGTTGTTTTTTTTCCTATTTTCCTATTTAAAGTCTAGCAGATCATAATGTGTATGAATAATAAACTGTTATATTTATGAACCAAAACCAAACAACCACAAAAAAAAAGAAAAAAAAGGTTTATAAATCTGCAATGGCTGTCCACATTTCTAAAAACTGACATCGACTTTGGCCACTGAAAAAAACCCTATATCTGTCAACCTCTTTTTTATTTAACTGTGTAATACCATGAAACCATGGTAGTTTTGCTCAAGGTTATCATACCATTAGAATCTATCTGATCCCTTTCCAGAGAGGATTCTTCCTCCAGCGTCCTTTAACAGGTTCAACTTTCTAACATTTATTGACTCCATATCACAAAGATGCTATATAACATATTGTAGGACACTGGAGAGCTTTTACTCATTTTATTATCCTGATTAACTCTGTCATCTATCAGACATCAAGCTATTAAACCCAAACACATACGTGTGGCAAAGAAAGGAAAGAGAAAGAAGCTCATGAAAGCTAGCTGACAAGTAATACGTTTAAAGAGTGATTTAACAGTTACATACCGTATTTGTAACAAATTGTGTACACATTAATACAATGAAATAAAACAATTACTAAAAAGAGAGCGATAAGCAGCAGATAGACACATAGGAACACAAACTTCCCGCTGTGGTGTAAGACTACAAAATAATCAAACTAATAACTGTGAACAAACAAGAGGACTTTGAGTAAAATTCTCATTTGTATGCACCATCAACGTTGCGCATGGTTGCCACAACCATAAAAGCAAACTCTGTGTTCCAGTAGGTGACAAACTTCCCATTAATCTCAACCACTTCTCTCCGCTATTCGAGCATATCTTCGAGCAAACGCGCGTGGAAGCCAAAGCGCATTAGCGAACGTATTTACACATAAATGAACGAACTTAAAAGCAGTGAAGTGTAATAAAACGGTAAAAGCACATGTGGACAGTTTAAAGGCAGATGTTACAAATTACGCCCTTCGCCAACTTTACGTCCGCATTCAGAAATGTTCGTCTAATTGCTCTTTCAAAGGAAGCCGTTTCTGTTTTCAAACTATTTTCTGTCCTCGTTTAATATATGGCTAAAACATTATGGAGTCAAGTTAAAAGTTTCTACTTTTGTTTGCAAATATCCACTCCCAGAAGTCATTGGTCCATCATGCACTTTTTGCTGCACAAACTCTGCACAGAAGAAGTTATTGCACATTTTTTATGTTAAGCCATGGGAATAAACAGTGACTCGAGTGAGCAAACTTGCTATAATAACTTCATAAAACGTCAAGGAGAAATTTCAGAAGCAACGATGTATCATTTCTAGAAAGCATCACGGTCCTCTGACATCCATAATAGGGTTAGACGAAGAGGAGAGGCAAAAAAAAGTGAGAAACTGGAAAAGCGGATCATCACCAGGTCAAATGCAGGTAAGAGAAAACCAAAAGGCTGTTCCATTAGTATTTAAAGACATTTTATTTGATCATCACTTAGTGCTTTTTCTGTGTCCACGGAGTGAAAAGGACGAGGTGGAGAATAAGAATGAGAAGAGCATGTGTGTTATTGTAAAGGAAAAACTGAAGCGAAGTTAAGGAGCAAAAAAGACAAACAAAAGACCCAAAGGCTTTTTGGGAAATGAGACATGAATTTAAAGAACTTTCTTGTTTGTTTTTTTTACCTTCCAAGAAGAGAACTTCACATTTTTTATTTCTTATTTTGTACCTGAGAGGTAAACATGATGGATGCTTGCATCTTCTAATTTTTAAATTGACCTTCAGGTTATTACCTCAAAATGCCTTAAACGCTCACAGATTTTAAATATTTCAAACGGTTAGCAAATATTTATCCTCACTTGTCTCTGGAGTTTTTAAATGAAAGCACACACAAGCCGGATTATAAAAATCTGTCTCTTCAAGTTTGATTTTACCGAAAATATTTCAACCGTTCTTGGTCGGCGCAGCTCACTTACCGACTACACACTTATTTTGCTCAGCTCTCCATCAAATCTGTGTGGATTACCAGACGATAGGCCTGATTTCAACATGGGCTCGGACGATTAACACGCCGACCTTGGATTTCAACCAGGCAATTTGTCTGAGAGTTGGCACGGCCTTAGTTGCCCTCACCGACTCTGCCCAGGCTTCACGATTGGTATGAGCGGCAGTAACTCTCCCACTGTTGGCGCATCGGCCTTCATCCCCCGTGAAAAATGTCTTTTCTTTACCACTCAAAGGTTATGTTTAAATTGCTGTGATGAACTGCTTCACATACATCACTTGTAATATTCTTCTCTCGCTTCCCCTCGTCTCCATTATATTCTTCACTTATTTTTCGTCAGGGCAGGCCTCGACGGAGCGCTTTCCTTATCAATTTTGCATAGTTTTTTTTTTTTGTTTGTTTGTACGTTTCCAAGTCTTGTTTGGATGTGTTTACCATGTATGGCAATCTGCTGGAAGTAAAATGCAATGCAATATTCACAACTGATTGTGTGAACAGAACAGTATTTGTGTTTTTCTTTTCATTTTGTTTTTGGTTGGGTTTCATTTGGTTGCAACGTGAGCTCCAAAATTTCACCAAACCCCACACAATATGAGTCAGCATGTTACCAGTCTTCAATTGTGTACTGGCCCATTTGTTCATCTTGCAGCAGAATCTGTTTTTCCTTTATCTTATTTTTGTCTTTTGATATGTATTCAGCCAAGCTCAGTCATGGCTAAAATCTTCTGTAGGTTTTTTTGTATCCATCTACGCAAAATGCCCTCGACCTTGCTTATTTACGTCATCTTTTGGTCGGATATGCAACAGCGCTGACTCATCGACTTAAAATTTTGCCTTCAGTTCAGTCACTGTTAATAATGCAATATCAATTTTTACTTAAAATAAAAGATGTTTGAGTTATTCAACACGAGTTGCTATCCCTGCCTAATATATTGGACAAAAATTTGTTGTTGAACTTGTGGCCTTTTATGTCCGCTAAGTTTCTGGTGCCACCATTTGAACCTGTTTTATGATGAGATACTGGTGTCAGAGCACACATTGTACTGTCTGTGTCAGATAATTGGTCACAATATGGCCACAAACAAGAGCCACTCTTTAAGCTGCTTGTGGCTCTTCACATACACACCAATTAAGCCAGCTATGTCCTGTGAGGACGTAAGTGTACACAAATGAAGCTGGCATCTTGAAACCATTGGAGGCTCTGTGTATAACTAAGCTGCTATGACGCAAAGCACTAACTATAAAAAGCATTTGACATCTCCCAATCTAACCCCCATGAGTCGGCTGGTCGTTCAGTTCACATGTCAATCACCACATCACACCCTTGAGTCATTAGGCCAGCTTCCCCTTAACATACATTATATCAACCGTTACAGCGCTGAGACTACTTTCTTCGGCAGCTCAGAGGTGTAACAGCATCAGGTTGACCTCAACCCTACCATGCAGCCTCAGTCCTTAAAACACTTCAAGACGAGAAGAAGGTTTCTCGGGTTCAGCTTGAAACGATTAGTAAAAGAGGCTAGTGAAATCACGACTTGCCTTTTCGCCTGTTCCCCTCAGCAGCACTGAGATCTATTGGTGAAGCTTCATTAACTCGCATGCTCTCCTGCCTCACCTCTTTTTCCTCCCTTTGTAGTTTATCTACGTTTCATTTACTTGTATGGTTTCCATGGTGTGGCTCAATCACTTCTTCCCCTTCACCTTCTGTTCACTTTTGTCTTTCTTTACCTCTCATTTGTTCTCATATTTACTTTCCCGCTCTCTACAGTTCACCTCTTCTGCCTTCTTCAATGCCTCACCAGCCGTAGCTCCGTGAAAAGGTAATAAAGGAAAATTATGCCCGTGTTGCAAATAAATAGCTTGTCTTTTTGTTTCTCCTGATGTATTCCGTTCAGAGAGTGGTTCCAGTGAAATCCTACCTCTCTTGGCCTTGACGAATGTGCCACCGTTAGGAATTCAGGGGAGAGTTGGCCATCATACAGCTGGCCCTAATGGCACAGCTAAGCTAACACTATACATAAACAGGACACCTTTAAATATCAAAACCTACTGAGTGACGGCAGTAGGTATATACTCTGCCAACAAATAGGCATCACACAACTATAGAGTTCCCATCAGTTTCTCTAAGCTTGTTAAAGCACCTACAGATTAATAAGGGCCACACACAACTGCAGCCTACTAAACATGGATAAGCATTCAGTTAAAATGCTCCCCTGCTCTAAAAACATCAAGAATCAATAGCTTAAAGCCTTCCAAATCTTATCTTTGATGATCTACACAACACTCTGTTACGACTGTGTGCTCTTCTGAGGCTCTTAATGCAGCTAATTAGAAAAGGAGAGCTGCAGTCAACACTTGATTTTCAAGAGTCCACACAAAACTGATTCCAGCTAAAAACAGCACTCCAGAAACTAAGTGACTCTTCATACAAATATTTGAGAGACTGAAACCAACGAAGGGGGAAAAAAAAAAAAAAAAAATTCACATTCTTTGATCAAATTTATAAATCAGAATATCAAACAAATTCAGAGGCAAGAAGCATGACTGGATCCAACAGTTAAGAGGCTCTTATTCCTCCTACTCTTTCAAAACAGATACTCAAGTTTTTACTTTCCTCCCTGAAGCTCCAGAAGCAATCTGGAGCTCATCTCCAAGATTATTACAAGTGTGAGACGTTTGGCTAAAAAAATCAGCGACATGTTAAACCTGACAAAACATTACTAATTCGAGGTCTTTAGAAGCTTCATCTTGAGCTTTTCTCTGATGTGAAATTGGGCTCTTCGATAGACTGCCCAACTGATGTGGATATTTAAAAAATCCCATGATTCTTTAGCAAACACAGCAGAGATAGTGGAGATTAATTTGTCAACTGTACGTCAGATGGTAATTTATGATAGGGAGCCCATGTTGCAAGAAGAAGCAGTTTGAACAAGAAAAGAAAAAGACGTTTAGGAATTGAGTGTAAATAAAACTGCTTTTGAGCTCAATCATTAGAAATGTAGGATTCCTGCTGTGCAGATATAACAGCTTTCTTCAACTTGTGAGGCGTAACTTCCTTAATTCAGCAGCTTTTGTCACCCCTGGAGTCCAGAGCTCTGCTCCAGCTCCACACTTAGCTTTATTGGTTACCCAGCCGTGGATGTGAGGGGGGGGGGGTTAAAAAAATAAAACGGTGTGTCACTCAGTAAGGCAAGTGAAGCCAAATAAAGGGAAGACAGGTTAACTCACAGGGGATGGTGCGGAGGTAGAGGTTGTCCCGGATGATCTGCTGCAACTCGTGGTCCACTGAACCCTTCTGGAAGCGCAGGTTGAGGTAGCGGCGGAGGTCCTTGTCTATCACGCCCCCTGGAGCGAAACAAATGTCAGTAATTAGTCAAACTGTTCTTGCGGGAATTAAAAGGAGTCCCTATGAGGACGATCACAAACAGGTGGAGCAACCCTGTGAAAGTACTCCTATCCCTTAAACTTTTTAAAGTAAACCTCAAAGTATTTTGCTGGGATTTTATGTAGTGGACCAACACAAAGTTGTGTATATTTGTAATAAAGAAAATTGAAAGTCTTCTTTACAATGCACATTTGTATTCAACCCCCCTGAGTCAATAGTTTGTAGAACCACCTTTCACTGTAAATCCAGCTTGCAGTCTTTTGAGGTGTCTCTCTACCATCTTTGCACATCTAGAGACTGAAAACTTTCCCCATTCTTTGGTGTAATATAGTTCATGGAGAGCGTTTGTGAACAGTAATTTTCAAGTCTTGCTACAGATTCTCAGTTGGATTTAGGTGTTGACTTTGACTGGGTCATTTTAACACAATGCTTTGATCTAAACCGTTCCACTGTAGCTCTGGTTGTGTTTCGGGTCGTTGTCCTGCTGGTTGTTGGACCTCTGCCTCAGTCTCAAATCTGTTGCAGCCTTCAACGTGTTTTTTTCTTTTAAATTATTATTATTTTTCCAGGATTGCCTTATATTTAGCTTACCATCTTCCCATGAACTGACCAGCTTCCCTGTTCCTGCTAAAGAAAAGCAACCCCACAGCATGATGCTGCCACCACCATGTTTTAGAGTGAGGACGGTGTGTTAAGAGTGAGGTGCAGTTAGGTTTCTGTCTCACGTAGCGTTTTGAACTTAGGCAAAAAAGTTCAGTTTTGGGTTCAACTGGATAGAGCACCTTCTTCCACATGTTGGCCGAGCTCCCTACATGACTGTTGGCAAACTGCAAGCAGAGCTTTCTATAGTTTTCTTCCAACAACAGCTTTCTTTCTTGCTACTCTTCCAGAAATACCAGATTTGTGAAGCACACAACGAATAGTCGTCCTGCCGACAGATTCTCCCACTTGAGCTGTGGATCTCTGCAGCTCCTCCACAGATATCATATCATCTTAGTGGATCTGCAGTTGCGTACTGCCATACTCTTTCAATTTTCACATGATAGATTGAACAGTGCTCTGTGAGACGCTCAAACCCTGGGATATTGTTTTATAACCTAACACGGCTTTAAACTCCTCAACAACTTTCTCCCTGACTTGTCTGGTGTGTTCCTTGGTCTTCAAAATGCTGTTTGATCACTAATGTTCTGTAACAAACCTCTAAGGCCTGAACAGAACAGCTGACTTCATACCGAGATGAAATTACACACAGGTGGGCTTTAATAGGGTGACCTCCGAGGGCAACTAGCTGCACTGAATTTTAGTTTGGGGTATCAGAGTAAAAGGGACTGACTACAAATGTGCGCCACAGTTTTCTGCTTTTTATTTGTAAGGAATTTTGAAAACCATCATTTTCCTTCCACTTTACGATTACTTGTTACTTTGTGTTTGGCCTATCACTTAAAACTCCAGTAAAATACTTTGAGGCTTGTGGTTGTGATGTGACAAAATGTGAAAAAGCTTAAGGGGAGTGAACACTTTCAGCACGAGTACAAAACGTTGCACCAACAAATGTCCTAGAATCACTGAGAACCACAGCAAACAATTTGAATTCCCCTTAAATTCCTCTGAACCAACAGCCAAGACTAATGAAAACACTTAGCTCTCAGTCAGATTCAGCATCTGTCAAGCGCAGCCAAGGATTGGTGGAGGTGTTAATTGTAGCGCTGGTTCAACACGTGTGCAGAGACGTCTGCATATAAATCACCCACGGCCACTCCACAGAGGGCTGCTTTTTTATTTTATTTTTTTTTTTTTAAGACTTCCTATCTCATCACACCTCACCTAAGCCATCCCTCCTCCCCCTCTTATGTCTCTTGATCAGTTCTGTGAATGGACTTCTACTTAAAATGAGTACATTTTGATTGCTCAGCGGGACAGACAATAAAAACAGTGATGACGTGATAAGAAAGAAATTGAGAAATTAAGGCGGGGGGGGGATCAGAAGGTTAAATCCCACGGGAGAGAAAAGGTGATTATAAAATGGACAAAAACACAATATTGTTCACCAAACAAACACTCTGCTCTTCAGGTACTTGTATTATAATCACATTAAAAAAGGGAGGAGAGGTTCTTCATAACCACACTTGTCAAGCTTGCTACTTATCCATGTCTATATATATATATATATATATATATATATATATATATATATATTAATGCTAAGAGGTGGTACAAAGGCAGAAAAGACATCTGTCTAACCTTCAACATCCAGTTTAAAACAGTCTTTTGGCACAGTTCCACCCAGCATTAATCCCTTTTTTTCCTCCTCTTCTTTTTTCCCTGTTAGTGTTCCTAAAACACAATATGTTGGAGTGCATACATGTCAACACACACACACGTGAAGACAGATGCAGACACGACACTGTAATCACTCTCAAACAGAAGGTGGGTGACACTGCAAGAAACGTAATGAGAGGCACATTAATTTCAAGAATAACCCAGTTTGGAAGTTTTCCGTCACACTGGCTGCATGAATTATTTAACACATTGGGTTGTTTTTTTTTTTTTTTCCTTCTTGTGTGTTCTTGTGTGTGCTAGAAAATGCTGTGCACACACAAAATCATCAGCATGCCTTTTCCTGGACTAATTCGCAGAGTGTTTCATTAAAATCATGCCAACCTGAATTAGAGCAACCAGCTGCAGTGCAACCAGCCTATTTCACATTTGCATGAGAAAAGAAGCCAATGAATCTGCATACTGAAAAGGTGAGCACGCTCAAAAAAAAAAAATCACACACAAATTAAATACAGTGGACGGCACCTCTTGCGCAGCCAGGACGGAGACTGAGGGTCCTCTTCCCACTGGTTTTGTGATGCAAATAATTTCCACTGGAAGAAATCTTCCGCCGGATCTTTCCCCGCTGGAATCCACACACATACACACACACCCCACTAAAGAAGAGTCCTTCCTGTCCCTCAGGTCCTCAACTCCATCCCCGGTTTTTGTCCAATCAAGCCACTGAGTGGAATCACCTCCCTGCTCTCCACGGTGGAGCGGATGAAACAGGGGGAGAGCGGCAGAAATGAGTGAGGCAAAAAGAAAAACAAAAAGAGTGTGTGTGTGAGAGAGAAGGAGGGAGAGCGGGAAAGAGGAGGGGGAAGAAGTGTGCAAGTGAGTGTGCTGGAGCACAGCTCTGCCAATGGGGACCTATCACACTGATATCCCTGTTTCTCATGAATCCATCCAGATTTTCAGGTCCTATATCGCCTCCGACATGCAGAGCGGGGTACTACACCTGCTTCATAGCCAGGCTTACAGCTTCCGTATGACCTTCTTCTACAATTAGCAACAACATGATGAAACTAAACAGCCGGTTTCATCTGAAATCAGTGCTGCTCTGTGTTGTCTTACTTCTACTGAACAGTGTTCCTACTAATTAGGGTATTTTCTGTTTACCCCTGGTTTCGAAGCTGTCAACACTTTCCCTGCTCTGCTCAGGCTGATTTCCATTCATCTCGCCTTTTTTTCCCCCCTTGGCAATGACATTTTTTTTCCCTTCTATGTTTGTATGTAGACATTTGAAGGCTGAATCTAAATTTGACTTGTCAGCTACATCAAATCATCTTTAGAGCAATAAAAATAAAGAAAATATGAGAATATGTGTGACTTTAAAACACAATAAACTTTTTTTTTTTTAAGTTTAATAAACTGCTCTCCGGCGTCAGAAAAATCACAATTACAAACACCCGGAAACTGATTTTCCTTTTGAAGCCGCTCTGCTCCGAAGACTGTGGGAGCAAGGGAAAAAAAAAAAAAGCTTCGTAGTTTGGATTTAAGTGACATGTTGATGCGCATCACCGGTATTTTCCTTTCTCTCCTGTCAAAAATCCAACAATTTCACACTTCACCTGTCATTTTATTTTCTTCGAGTAAATGAGAACCTAACCTGAACATACATTTGCAAAAAAAAACAAAAAAAAAAACAAGAGACTCCATTTCCTGACAAGACTCAAATATACAAAGTCAGACGGGGTCTAGTGGTTCCGTATCGCACAACCGTAATCCAGAGCACACTGGTGTTTTTTCGATTACAGTTTAGTTTGGAAACAGCGGACAGACTTGTCATCAGAGCATCAAAGAGGATCAAAGATTGTAAGATGGAAACTCACCACACTGAACTCCGTGTACACAGAATGTACCATTCTACCAGCAATCAAGATTACAGATGACTTTCTCCACCTGGTTAACCAACCACATTCTGATGCAGCTTTCTCCCTACGGTCTCACAATACACAACAGAGTGGGATAAACTGTCTGTTCTGTCCTGTATATATTTATTGTCCATGGCCAAAAGGTGAAAAGCAGATAGGATTTTTGCCTGAGTCTATATGTTTGTCTGTTACCAAATTATATCATCAATCACTTGATGGATTTTAATCAATTTTTCCGAATCTAATTACTGAATGTACATTTTCAACTGATTAACTTTTGCAGCCAATCCAATTCAAGGTGGTTGCCACAGCTAATTAACTTTAGCAAACACAAAAATGGTTATAACTTGGTCAATTTTGCAGATATTAGGCTAAGATTTGGTGTGGCAGTAGCACTAACAGATCACACAAGATATTGCATGAAATTGCACATAATGTTATATTAAAAGGTTTGACCAAAACCATAACGTTTTTTAGATGATCTTAGTTTCAAACTCAAGCATGAAAAGGCGATATGCTTTCCTTTTAAGGAATGCTCGGCCTTTAATTTTACATTTGTAGTTTCTGCACGTATGTTGAGTCCCTCGGTTTGGTCTTGTACATAATGCACCATTTCAGCCCCTCCATCTGCTCTGAGATTAATTCCACCGGTGAACCCATGTGGTAACAGAAGAAACTGAACTTTTGAACCCCTACAGCACTTAAGTTAGTGCACCCAGAGGAAGCACGATTATCCTACGGGTCATAAGCACTGGTTCGTTGTCATTTTACTGCCGTTATGATAGTTATTAAATGCTCATTCTGCGAGAGACTGTCGGATCAGCTGAGGCAAGAGGAGCTTTTTCCAATATGGCTCAATATTTTTCTTTCAGGGTGGTTTCTCACCATTTCCTCCACCTCTGACAGAGATGTTATCATGATGTGACTGTTACGTGACACCGGGTGAACAACGGGCAGAGGAGCGACACCGAGACCTTTATCGAAGAGAAAATGTGACACTATCAGCGGACAAAATCTACTGTCTGGTTGATAAGACAATCAGCCGAACAGTCCTGAAGGTATAGATGTTATCCATGCACTACCAGTATTGTTTTTATTGCTTTCACGTTAACCTTAAGAAAAAGAAAGTAAGAAAACACTGCCAGCAAGACATTTTAAAGCATCTTAACACAATACGAGATAAAAGGACTCATCCCTGCTGTTCAGAAATCATTATTTGCAAGTTTAGAACCCAAAAAGCAGTCACTCTAACTGCTTCCTTAACAGATGGGTGAATGAAAATTGTTGTTTTTCTGGCAGAAGAAGAAAATTCCCCATTTAAGCTCAGCAGGTGTCGCGTAAGTCTCTGGGGAGGCAAAGAGAGAAAGAACAGCCTGAGGAGAGTCCAAAAATAAAAGAGCAGCTTGTTCACTCAGGAATAGAGGTTGTAAAGTACAACTAAATTCCTCATAAACAATCACAAACCCGTCCAGCTCCCAAACAACTTCTGGACATCACTGCTCGACAGTGGGTGTCAATTTAACCAATTTTCATTTACAAAAAGCTGCGGCACAAGCTTTTGTATGCAAATTAGGATCATGTAAAGCAGACTGGAATCTGAAAACAAGCAACATTTTTTAAAATAAACAATTTTCATCTAACATGTAGACAAACTTGCTCCATTATTCTTCATCCATAATTGTTATATAACTAGATCATACTGTAAACGCATTGATCTCTTTACCTGAGGACTCAAGCCACAAATGGACCAAGTTCCAAGCTAGGTTTGAAGTGGGAGAATTGAAGCAGCATGTTAAATATTCATATTAAGATCTGTCTAAAAAAATAATTATTCCAACAGCTACCAGGGATATCCAAATAAGATCTTTACCTCAACGAAGGAGGTTATGTTTTCGATAGCGTCTGTCTGTCTGTGTACAAGATTACTCAAAAAGTTATGAATGGATTTTCATGAACTTTTACGGAAATGTCAGACATGGTATAAAGGACAGGTGATTAAATTTTAGTGGTGAATCAGTCAAAGTTCAAGGTTTCAACCCTTATTCTAATTTTGCAGCCATATAACAGGAATGTTAAAATCCACAGCTGGGCGCCTCATGGGTCGAGGGTGATCACTGTTGATTTTAAGGTGATGGGGTCAAAGATCAGCATCACAGTTGA
This sequence comes from Kryptolebias marmoratus, assembly GCF_001649575.2. Lineage (NCBI taxonomy): Eukaryota > Metazoa > Chordata > Actinopteri > Cyprinodontiformes > Rivulidae > Kryptolebias > Kryptolebias marmoratus. The sequence goes on along the minus strand of NC_051447.1, from coordinate 9,161,272 downwards.
CCTCGTGCGCTAACTCTGCAGCAGTGTAATGTAGGAATGTCAAACTGCACAGCTTGACACCTCATGGGTCAAAGATGGTGCCTGTTGATTTCAAAGTTTGTGGGATCAAAGGTCAAGGTCACAGGTAACCCCTTTGTTAAAACCTTGTCTCTGCTCCTACATGTGACCCTTCTGTTCCCTCCACCAAGGAGGTTCTGTTTTCAGTTGTGTGCGTTGGTTTGTCTGTCTGTTAGCAAAGGATCAGGTAAAAACTAATGAACACATTTGGAGGAAATTCTCAGGAAATGTTGGGGTTGTCACAAAAAAACAATGGATTACATTTTGGTGGTTATTCAGATTATGATCTGGATTGCATTATTTTTATTCCAATTGAGGCCTTGACGGACATTTGTGCTCTCTGAGTGCTTCTAGTTAGTACTGGATTGGTTCTGAATGCTTGGAATTAGGGCTAGTGAATACACCTCAACTTAGCAGTGGCATTCAATTCAGTGAGTTATTTCCACACTACTATTGCAGTATTTAAATATAGTCAGTAATACACACACAAAAAATTATTAGCAGAAAGAGTCGGATTTTTAAACTGAAAACAGCAACACCATCAGAAGATTTTAGTTCAACAGGTGACAAAATCTAACTTGATGCATTCAGTTTCAGTAAAGCACAGAATAGTGCGTTAAATGTCAATATGGAACAATAACTTACTTGGTATTTTATGCTTTTTTAAGGCTTAATTTATTTTTTCCTGTTTTAGTTGTATTTCAGAAGTTTTACACTGTAAATGTCTTGAATATAAAAAGTAGTAATCAAAACAACGTTTGGAATATTTCCTGTATTATTCAGTGGTAATATTTGTTGGTGTAAAAGTAAAAATAATGGCTGAACTTTATAAATATCGTAAACAGTTAGCTAAAATACATTTTTTAAAACTAGATTTATATTTTATTTAAATTCATACACCCCTCTAACCACAGCCTATGGTCCATCTGAGCTAGTCCCTTTTTTTGGAATTAACCAGTTAACAGTTTCTCTGTAACGGCTGTTGGAATACTGAAACACTCACGTAATACTCTGTTCTCACCAACTCCCAAAACAAGCATCAGACAAACTATTATTTTATAGTATTATTATTATTATATTTCTTTTTTTTATGTTGTGAAGCTAAGTGAGTTTTAAAATTACTTTGATTGATCATTGACTATTTTTTTAAATTATTTCTATCCTTGTGGTATCAAAAACTAGATCTGAGCATCAAGTATTGGTGACAGACCTATTCATAATATCATAAAGCCTAGTGTGCTGACAACAACAACAATAAGCAATCTGAAAGACAAAGCATGCAAATGACTCATCCGCTCAATCTTTTTTGGTAGATTGAGGTCTGTGTGAAACATAAAGAAAACATTCAGTAATTTATTTATTTTTTGATCATCTTACTGAGGCCAGCTCTTCTTCTGCAATGGTTTAATGTCGCCCAGATGGAAAATTCGTTCCGCCAGCTGTTTATTGCAATTCTCCCAATATTAGCAAAACAGCAGAACTGAGACACATTGTCGCCTATAATCAGTCCCTGGATTAAACATAAAACAAATGAGTAAGTGGAGCTTGTAAAACCAAATTTTGATTTAATTGTGTTCGCAGATCATAGAGGCAAACACAAGATTCCTATGGTAAATATAGCTGTAAGAACGCACTCACTTAACACTGAACCAAGACTTGGGCAGCAATGTAACAGTCAAGTCTTCAAAGCCACCCACAGATGACCTAAAACTTTCAACTCTATCACAAACACTCCAGCATGGAAGATCTGCCGTCAGTCAGTCAGCTTGGGGGCGCCATCATCAGATCATCTCTGACAATCTTTAATGCCATTGGAGGGCATCCATCAGCATTTAAAGCATTAAAACACTGAGCTTGTGTATTTATTAAAGGCAGAGAGCTCCAGCAAACAGCTGTTCAGTTAATCAGACTAATTAAATGATCAAGATGGGCTCAAAAACCTTGCCAGTTTTACCAGAAACACACAGCGCTTTGTTGATTAGTCTTCAATGAAGATGTGTGATGTGCCAACTCTGTGGTAAAAGTGCTGGAATCCATGAACACCAACTGGCTTTCAGATGGAGAGCACACGCACACAGAGATGGAAATTTAATAGTTTTATAATATATTTGCTCCTGTTATACACAGTGGCTCAGATAAACTTGCACCAATTTACAGTGTGCTTTTGCTTCCTATTACAGAAAAACAAGGTGATGATATATAAATATGCTATACACAGTATATGAGACCAAAAAACAAATAATGAGAACAAAATGGTTTTATTATACTTGCTTGTATTGCACTTACTGTGAGAGACAATATTATGTCTATAAGGAAAATTTTAGAGTTTAGGCTGAATTTTTAAACTATTCAAATAAAAGCAGCTACAGATTTAAAAACCAGCACATGAACCAAAATGGAAGTTGTCTCACTTCCTTATAGGGCCACTAAATTCTCAAAGACTCAGAGTTTATGCATACATAAAAACTTTGCCATAAAATGCTTTTCCCTATCATATTGCTTTGTCTCTTATTCCTGACAGTAGTTTTGGATAAAAAATAATTGGGTGAGTTTTAGACCCACAGTCGTTTCAGGTAAACTCAGTTCATTTATATAGATCCTGTTTCCACAAAACTATTTTCAGAAAACATCTAATTCAAATCAAGTAACTTTCCATCCATGTTTCACGTCAAAAAAGAAGTGTCAAAGTCCAGGAGGGAAACCCCGACATCCCTCTCCCGAGCAACACTCTCAAGGTCCACTTTGGAGATTTTGGGGCAATCCCAGGCCAATAGTTTCTCCAGTGACTTTTGAGTCTTCTCCAGGGTCTCCTTCCAGTTAAATGTGTCCAAAATAACTCCTAAGGAAAGTATCGAGGGAGGATCCTAATCAGATGTCTAAACCTCAGGTGACTTCTTTCAATGTGGAGGAGTAGTGGCTCTACTCAGAGTTCCTTCCAGAAGATAGAGTTCCTTAACCTATCCCTAAAACTGATCCCTGCCACCCTATAAAGGAAACTCATTTCAGCTGCTTGTGTCTTGGATCTTATTCTTTAGGTCCTGATCCCATTGGTGATTGTTGGAATGTATGGACCAGTACATATATAGCTTTGCTTTTCTGCTCTGCTCCTTCTTCACCACAACATAAAGGAGCAACACTTCTCTTCTGCTTGTGGCAGAGACAACGAGGAGGGAGGACTCCACCTTGGTCTGGTTGAGAACCATGGCCTGAGATTTGGAGGAGCTTACTTTCATCTCGGCCACTTCACACTCAGCTGTGAACTGCTCCTTGGCATGCTGAAGGTCATGATTTGCAAACAACAACATCACATCAAATGCAAAAAGCAGGTGAAACAGTAGGGTTCTCAAATCAGACACCATTCTCACCAAGACTATGCTTTAAAATTTTGTTCATAAAAAAAATAATAAAACAGGATTAGAGAAAATGAATAGCCCTGAAGAAGTCCAACTGGGAACAAGCCTGACTTTGAGCCAAGAATGCATACACAGCTCTTGCTTTGGTTATAAAGGGACCGGATGGCCCATAAAAGCAGGCTATCTGGTCCCTTCCCATCCAGGTTGTGGAAAAGTGTCATAAATCGTTTATCTTACAGTCCAATGTAATCCAAGTTAATGTTGTTGTATTGAGTTACTTTTTAGTATCTACCTTTTTAACATTTTCACAAAGAAAAAAACAGTTTTAATACACTGCACTCCCTTTCAGAAATGAGCTGCACCTTTACAGTGTCTCCAGGTCTCAGCGGCGATTACAGACCGCACCTTCCTTCTGTTGCTTTCAGCTGACCAGCCTTTGCTCCCTCATCGTCGTGGCAAGACTCACTCAGCCCACCATCTGCCTCCTCGTGATTGAGCATGCATGCGTTTTTGATATGCAGCATCTGTCTCCTGGCAGGGGGAGGCCTGCTCTATTTAAACCTGGGAATGATACCTCAATAGGCAAAAAAAAAATTAAACGTGACCTTTACTTGCCATGATGCAGTGGACAGAGGAGGAACATCGTGCCAAAGCAGATGGGTATGGCACATTACTGGAGCTGCCGCACATGCGAATACATGTGGCTCTGTTTAAACCTAGCAAAATTTTAATTTGCTAGCATGACGACAACAATCTAAAAAGTTGGCTGAACTTCATTTGAACCTGATTTTGCAAATAAAGCATGCAATTACACAAGGTGCCCCTGCTTCCAGTGAACAAATGATTTGCATGCATGAATGCTAACTGGGCGAGAACCAGCTGGGATTTCCATGCAAGCACAAAAAAGATGAACATTGACAATCAACCTGCTGTAGTGGTAATGAGTGAAACAACAGAGGGACCCCCATTTAGTCAGAAAGTCACTGATTTTTCTGTTCATGACTTCAGACAAAAGCACTGAAGGTATTCAGATGCAGATCAGGCATGTACTGCAGGTGGTTGAAGTGTCTCCAGTTTGCAAGGATCAGTTTTAGCAGATCCCATTTCAGTGGTCTATAGGAAAGTTTTATTCTGTGGCGTTTCCTACAGAAGCCGTTTACTTATGCTAAATGATTTCTTTAATCCATACTGGCCTCCATGCGCCATCATTATAAACCGCCGGACTATAAAAAAGCAATAAATTATATTTTAGCCCCTTTATTTGTGTATCCCACCTTTTAACAAACATGAATCTGCATATTTGGCAGCAACGGACCAAACACCAATAGTGTCTCTACTGTCTAAGGGCTGAACTAAATTTAGCTGTCCACATTGATTTGTAAGGTTGCTGCTGCAAGATGCTTCAGCTCTAGTTTGGTTGACCTCCCTGTATATCACACTTAAAAAGAAGTGTTGTTTCGTGCTTCAAACAAACGCTGCCTGCCTGCGCATCACAAGCTCAGGCATCCCTCTGATCATCTACTGCAGTAAGTTGATGCTGTATATGAAGAGCCTACTGACCAGTATTTATTTACATTGTAAAACATGGGATTTTCTTCTGGTTATATAAAGTGAATTTCTCTTTGGCCCTGGTATTTAATTTTTGGAACGGCTCTGGTCTCCCTTAGAACTGCATCAGGCCACTTGCCCAAGCTTTTAACTGCCTTAGGTTCCCCAGCAGCCAAAAACATTACTGCCATGTTGCCTGCCAATAAGGCATTAAATAAAATTAAACTTCAAAATAACTCTGTGTGTGAACATGGCTGTCGAATGACTTTCTTCTTTCCTTATAGCTTACTATACTCTTTATTTCTCCTGCCCTTTATACCTTTTCTTTCAGGATTTTATTTTTTAACTACTTATCTGTTTTCCATTTTTCCACATTTTCCAGCTTTCTATAGCTGTAAAACGCAACCATGTTTGAGTTTTCTTTTTTGTTTCATCTCAGCAGTTTTGAGATGCAACCACAGCGTCTTTGCCTGATTAAACTGGTGAACGTTTCTTTAAAAAGGACCGATTTCAGCTAAAGGAAGACTAGATATGATGCATTTCTGATGCTGCAAAGTTGTTCATTTCAGCACATAGCACAATAGCCTTGAATGTGTGCACCTAAAAATAATAAACAGCAAAATGCAAGGATAAAATTGCCCTAATCTTCAGCATTGACTTTTGCAAATTGTCACAACTTTAAGTGTCTTGCATTTTTCTTGAATCTTCAGAAACAAACTAGGGTTTTGTTTTGTTTTGGGGGTTATTCACCCATACTCATATACAGCACTTGTTATACAACATGACTTTTCATTCATTTAGTTTTAATAAGAAAATTAACTATCTAAAGCTGTACACAACCTGTAGATAACTTCTCTAAATTCCTAAATTTTTAGGCTGCAGTATGAGTTTTACTGGAGAACTCCAATTATTTGTGAAGCTGTTTATATAAGTACCAGATTATTTGAAAGTATTTTGAGGTCAACATTCTGCGTATATGTTTAAACCTCTTATTGTGAAGGACTGAAGGAAGTTCTGCTGTTGTGTTGATGCTGCTGCTGCAGAAATAATAAACCATACCTTGGACTGGTTCAAGAAAATGCACCCATAACCCTCAGCTACGATATTATTCAAAAAATGAGCAAAGTCAAACATCCAATGGACAAATCCACATAAGTGGTTCCAATCTAAGGAAAGGCAACCATGACAATACTTTTAAAAAAGTGATCACGAAAACATCTGGTAATATATATTACTTGCAACTATTTTTGAAATTGCATAATGTTTCTTTAAAATAATATAGCCTTCAGATGAGTGAACTGGACACCACTGTAAAACGTTGAAATGGAAAAACTCTGTGCTTTACAACTTTGTTTCCTTGACAACATCATTTCTAACACATTATCACACTTACCAAAGAGACGCATTAAAGCAAATCTTACAGTGTAATAAATAATTAAATTTGCTCCCATTATATATATATATATATATATATATATATATATACACACATATGGATAAAACGTAGGTAAAATACAACTCAAGAGCCAGACGCAAACCTTTGACTATCTCCACTTGTTTCTTAATGGTCTCAAAAAAGTATCAACTAAATAAATTAATAGACAAATAGTTTATTGATTAATCATAAGGCAATTGAAAAACTTATTAAACATCTTGGCCTTCAAAACTGAAGCAGGCTTTATGTTATATTTGCCAGATTACCAATCTTTTGGCCCTTATGATGAGGTTCATTCCCATTTCATTGAGCCTTCACAGGTAATGTAAAGCCTTTGGTTTCCTTAAATGATGGGTGAGTCTCGGCGACTCGAACAAAGTTTCATAAAAATAGAGAGTATTGATATTAATGGGTCACTGGGTAATAGCTAAGCCAAAATGTCTTTGTGTTTACTCCTCTGCATCGTCGGTGATACAGCACAGTTCTCATTACACCTTGCCGGGGCCAGTTTAATTGAACTAACTCAATCAGAGCCTGGGAGCGCTTCGGTCTGCTGAGCTCGGCAGCGCTGGTAATAGACACTGATGGGGGAAAGATTAAAAATGTTGCTGCCGGATCACACTTTGCATATCCCACATTCCCAGCTATGTTTATTTGCTCTGGCAGAGATAAATCACAGGAAATGATAAGGCAGCCATGTAAGCAGCTCGTGTCGCGTTCCGAGAGCAAACAGAGCTGAGGCGGTTTTCTGTGTAAATGTTTCCTCAGCAAGTGTAATGCCGTAAAGAGATGCATGTGCAAAGTGAGCTGTTGAATATTCAGTTCAATTATGTTTTAATGAGCTGTGACAATGTGAGGCTCAGAAGGGAAATGTCGGTGAAATATTTGCTTGAAATTGAGTTTTAAATGGAGGAAACTGCAGGAGGGTCGTAGGGAGATGCACAGGGAAAAGTCTGATTTCATACACACACACAAAAAACGGTCAAACTTATCTTTTTATTCCAACAAATGCACTACAATTTCTCACTGACACTTGAGTGCACTTTATAAAAAGTTAACACAGTTTAACCCACAAAGCTAATGTAATTTCAACAACTGCCAACAACAACCTGCACTGTCACAATAATCTCCCCACATCAAATCATAACGCACTCCGAAGGCCTTTTTCCTCAACTGCAAATGGCAACCTGACTCCGGAAATTACTGCATCTGAGTTAACATCCCATCAGCACAATGCTTTTGGGAGTAAAAACCAAAACAACAAAACTGAGAAACAGAGGAAAAACAACGGATAGAAACACAAACAGCTAATCTAATCCTGCATCCTCTGGATAGGAATATTTGGTGAGCAGCACCAACTGGAAGCAGTGAGCGCTGATCACGTGAGATCTTCAAGAGAGATCCTTGTCAGGTCAAATCTCAGTAGGACTTCAACACGAATTCGTCTGAAGCTCTTCACTGCTGTACAAGGGGAAAAAAGAAAAAAAAAAGTCGGTGTGCAGAAGTTTTTAGGGAGATATGCGTTGCAAAGCCTGACTGCCTAAAGAGCTTTATTAAGTACTCAGTATCTGGGACAGGGTCCTGAGGAAAAGGTCATCTACATACTCTAAAGAAGACTCGCAAATCTGCTGCCTTACATTTGCATAGGAATGAAACCATGTTCAGTTTTGGTCTTAACTTGGTTTAAAGTCTGATTTGAACTTTCTTTGACTGTACAAAAAAATTTAAGAGACTAATTACTCCAGCAGTATAGAAATTCTTAAAGGGGACATACCAACATATAGCATTTTTATAACGGAAGTACATAAAAACCCAAGAAAGGCATTTTGGTTTTTGGTGCAAATATGTGTATGGGGATTTGGGACATAATTTTAACTGATACGTTGTATTAAGGGCTGTGTTGTATCTGTTTTTGCTGCTCTTGTATCTTTTATGAATTCAAGTGGTGGCAGTGCATCAGGATAGACATCATATCCTGTCCAGAGTTGCACAGCAAGTATGTGTATGAAATCAGACTTTTCCCAGGCTTTTCCTCATTTTCATTCTTGATAAATGTGGTGTATTTAACTCTTAATGACTCAGGTATTTTCACATTCTAACCTTTAAATCTAGTACATTTAATCTACACACATCTCTATGTAACACTGAGAAAAGCTGTTACGTCCAGATCAGCTGACTCACTTCAACCACAACAGCGCAACCAGTCGACCATCTCAAATTTGCCCATGTCGTCTCCCTGGAAACGTCCACATAACGAGCTGCCCGTGGCTGGATTAAAGCGCTGGCTCTGACTCAATCTAAAAAGCTGCAGACGATAAATCAAAGCCGTGTCCTAACTCTCAGTCTAATAAAGATGGTGGACTTAACAGCTCTGAGTATCTCTCAAGTTATAGATGAAAGTATTTATTCATGTTTTCTCCATCATTACTGCCTCCAGCATGACATTTACTTTAACTACAATAACACCTAATTGACATTCTTGTAGAGTGCCCTTTAAGTTTGGGAGATCTGTTGGAATTTTATCCAAAGAGAAACTTTTTTTTTAAATCAAAAGTTTAAGTTTGATCTTTATTTGCTTGCCAAATATTTAAAATTCCCACATTTTTAAAAGCCTTTACATCTTGAAACTTAGGAGTCATGTAAAAAAAAGAAAAAATGGAGCTGGTCAACTACCTCAGTTGAAGCGTTTAAGTTCTAAATGTGTGGAAAATTATCTGTAAACCCCTCAAATAGAGTATGGTTAACTAAGGAAAATCAGATTTTAAGCAGTCCAGTGATGGATGGTCTATTTTCCCAATAATGACAGCACAAATCATCCCATTGATTTTTCTCCCTTTGAGGTTAATTACAATCTCAACGATGGTCAACACTATGCATCTGCAAGCAGGTAATAATAAGACTGATAACCACTGAGTGTGTAAGCGCAGAGGGCAAAATGCTTGAGAAGTTTTTGATCCGATTAACTTTAGGCCCATTTCAGTTTCAATGAAGGGCTGGCGCAGTAAATTGACCTCAGTTTGAAAGGCTACAACAAAGAAGCTGATGAAAGGAGTGTTTTTTTTCCCCACTACTGATCTATACTGCCTATTTACTGACTAGGACTCCCTTAAGTGCTTCATTTTGTTCCAGACATAGAGGGCATTTCGGGAGAAACAGCACTAGACATAAATGCTTTCAAGATTTCAAGAGGGTAATGGAAAGAACCTCTCCACATGCTGCTTTCAAAGCTTCTTCAGTGTAAACCTTAAGTATTTCCTATGTTCACAATTTCTTTTCATCGCAACGCAGAACAATCCAGACTGAAATTGTGCTCCAACAAGGTTCATTTTTTAAAAAGAAGTGCCTAAAAGCCAAAGGAAAGTCTTGACAATCTAATAACGTTCACTATAAATGCTTGGAAGAGGATTTGCTATAATCATCAGATAGTTTTGGTTGCAGTTTAATAGCTTTGAGTATTTGTTCAACGCCTCAGCTGTGTGTAATTTGTCTTAAAATATTTGGGATTTTCAAGGATTCCATTCTAACTTAAGGCTCTGTTAATTTGCAAGCTGTGAAAATAAGACATGCTTTAAAGGGATGTTCGCGTGTACAGTATTTTGTAGAACAAATCTGATTCTCTGTTCTTTCGCAGACACCACCGGGGACAATTCCACCCGTCATGTCCCATCACGACTGGTTCACGCAGATCAATAAGCTGAAGCCCGCCGAGGACTCGAACATCCCCAGGCAGCTCCATCAACGGGTTTACCAACACAACTGTCTGAACAACCCTTTATAATTTGAAGTCTGTAGACAAATTCATGCAGCCCGTGCTGGCTGTGGCCCCAGTCGCCCTGAGGGCCAAGTGCGAACACGCAACATGACATGCAATTGAATCTCCAGCTCAGAGTCCTCCAGAGATGCGACTTCCTGCTCCACAGTTCATTAGCATCAATGTCAACTGCTGAAATTACTTCCAGTGAGCTGCTAAGAATTGACCTCTGACCTTCCTGAATTAGTCTCATCTTTACAAATATTTGCAGATGGTGTCTGGTGTCGGCTTCACTTACAAATTAAATGAAGCTAAGCTGCCATGTAGAAACTGAGCTGACCCAATGTGCACGAATACCTTCAGCCCTATTTTTTTTCTCCCCCCCCCTTGTATCGCGTTTGGGTTTTATCTCCCTCCTCTTTTGCCCCAACAGTCTCACCCCCTCTTCCTGTCATAACAAGAGCGATTCAGCCAAAGATCTCCGGTGACAGAGATGTTCATCAGCAAATGGCTCCCTGGAACCCAATCTCATTTCTATGCAGATAAAATAAACATTGATGTGCTGCCATACTCGTGTCATGTTTTTGCCTAATTGATGCCTATGTCAATTGTGCAGGGTACGACTATTGGCAAGAGGCTTGCTCAATGATATATCTTGTCACAGACAAAGCAAAAGCCAGAGCAAGTTCTCTGGCAAGTGATCAGACGCATAGTGCACAGCATAATCCCCGGAAACAAGGCACACAACAGAAGTTAGGTAACAGATGAGATAATTCCTGAAAGTCTGCAACCAAGTTCAAGAGATTGTGTTATTATTTATTTATCTTTGTGTTTATATAGGGTGGCACAGAGGCGCACTGGTTAGAGCTGTCGCCTCCCAGCAAAAAGGCTGCAGGATCGCTTCCCACTTGCCTTTCTGGGTGGAGTTTGCATGTTCTCTCTGTGCTCACATGGGTTTACTCAGGGTGCTTCAGTTTTCTCCCACAGACCAATTATTTTTACCAATTAATCATTAGGTTAATTGGTAAAATGAAATTGTCCCTAGGTGTGAATGAGAGCGTGAATGTTTGTCTCTATGTGGCTCTGTGATGGACTTGAGACATGTCCAGGGTGTCCCCCGGCTCTCGCACAGTGATGGCTGGAGAAAGGCACCGGCTCCACACGACCCGGAAAGGAGATGCGGGCAAAGAAAATGGATAGATGGATTGATTTATATATGTCATCATAAATTAGATGCTGGAAAAACAATGTTATCTGACTCCTTAAAGAAAAAAAGTCATTATTTATGTATTAAATAAAATTTGGCACAAGCATCAACTTTGCAGGATGATACAACGATGAATTCATATTACATCTAATGCATTGTTTTACAACCAAAACCCTGAATCATTCATGAAAATTTCACTGGCTTATTGTGCTGCTCAATGCGCAAAGATTCTTTATGCCTAAGGACACAAAGTACAAACTCACTCTGGCTGAAGCTGTAATAATTAGATAATTCAATAAATTAAGAAAAAAAAAGGCAAGAGATCTGCCAAACAACCACGATTATTTAGAAGAAATCATGGCTCAGTTTCAGTTTACAAGCAAAGGTTACATTCATAACTCTTTAAAAAAAAAAAACATTAAAAATTATGGCTCAACTGTCTATAACAGGGGTAGGCAATCCTGGTCCTCGAGGGCCACTATCCTGCATGTTTTACTTCTTTCCCTGCTCCAACACACCTGATTTAGTGGTTAAATGACCTGAATGTTCTGCAGAAGCCTGTTAATCACCCATTGATTCAAATCAGGTGTGTTGGAGCAGGGAAACGAGTAAAACACGCAGGATAGGGGCCCTCAAGGACGAGGATTGCCCACTCCTGGTCTATAAGCTTTATTTTTACACATTCAAACCATGCAAACTGGGAGTTAGTAGGAAAAAAAAATGAAATTGAATTGGTAACTAATAAAATTAGTTTTCTGCTTGACAAATGGAACATACTCATAGTCAAAGACAATTACCAAATAAATATCATGTTAATAGTGTGATTTCAGCTTTAAATATTATTATTTGAATTACACTGTATATAACTGAGTGGGTTTTGTTAAATATAAAAGAGGAACTTATGCACCTTCATTGCACATGGTCATCTTAGTTGTAGGTTGAAGTGAAACCAGTGCTGATATGACTGAACAAGCAGCAGAGCCACATTTGTGTGTTTGTGCACAGCAGTAGATGGGCATTACATTAGTGTCCTCTTTTAGCTGATTATGCGACCTCAGCTTGCTATTTGCAACCGGACACTATTGGTTTTCCACTAAAACATGGCTGCTACAGCCAAATCTTGTTCTCTCCTTGTAGAGCCAGTTAAAAATATTATGGTTATTTAGAGGGCTAACACAGTGCCGTGCCTTTGAGTCAAATTAAACATCTCTTCTAGTAGATGTTTGATTCTCTGGGTTGTGTGGTCTAAATTTCTGGAGCAGGCTGCAGCACAGAAACTTTTCTTCTCACATTACAGTTTGTTTCATTATTCCTGCAAAATAGATGCCTTAATACTACTTAGTTTATAAATGCTGTTATAACCCATGTCCTTGAACACTGCATTTCCAATGGCAAATGATATTTATGAATAGTGCTACAAATGGGATTTTTACACCCCATTGTAAGGAGGACTTTTAATTTACAGCAGATAATATTCAAAGACCAGACTATGTTTAAAAAGTTCTAAGCCAGCACTGACTCAGAACTAGCACTGGAACAATTGTAGCTAAGAAACCCCCCACAAATTCGCCTCTATTTGATCTCTAAGCTTCCAAAGTCCAACAGCTATGGACGAATGAGGACAATGTTTTTGTTATTTTTCGGCACCAATATGCCAACTATGACAAACTGTACAGTATGTGCTAAAATTGACAAAGTTGTGTCTTCAACTTGCATTTCTAATGAAGCAATAATAGAATTATATAACAGATTGGACAACAAAAATTTATCATGACTCAGCCATATTGCTTAAATGAATGAAAAGAGAAAAATATTTATGCCAGTAATTCTACAAACTGTAAATTACTGAAAGTCTGAAAAAGAATAACTTTGAGATTTGACATTTGCCTCTATTTGAGTTGATAATTTTGATTACCACCTTCGTCAAATCTAATTACCCACCTGTGAATGTGCAATGCTCTAATGTGGCTGGCTAATAAGGCATTTGATCAAATCACTACCTACCTGCAGGTGACTGTCATTATCCCAATGAGCTGCAGGAGCACTGTCAAGCACACAACAATTAGGTTCCAAGCTAATGACGGAGTCAATACATTTCGAGCAGAGAGAGGTAATAAATGTTTTTCTTTTGACTCGCGTGAAAAGGTTTAACGAACACTCAGGAGTCACCAAAACACGCAACAGAAAGAACGCAAAGTCCGCGTGGAGTTTCCCAAGCTGCACAAATTGTTTCATGAGTGACCTTTGGCTCAGCTGGTCAGAAAGAAAGCTCGAGTGTGCATCTACAGAAGCAGAAATGTGCAGTTGGGCTGAGGACTCGGCGCCGTCGTGAGCCGTGTGATTCTGCAGTGAGCTGTGCGGAGGGAGAAAGCCTGCAGCCCCACAACTATTTTCAGCTTCAGTGAGCAGGGCAGAGCAGAGAGCCGGGCCAGCAAAGGGCAGACAGGACCAACCCAGCCCTGTTTAACACTGCACACTAACTCCGTGCACAAAGGCACTCAGAGGGCCTCCTGCTGAATTCAAACACAGTGAAATGCATCATGGGGATGGAGGCAGCAGAAATGACCTGCAATTTACCACGGCAAACTGTCGGATGGGTACATTCAAACAACTATAAAACACTCAAGGACAATGTCAACCTGAATTTACCTGAAATATAGTTTTAAATATTTGTTCATCATAATATCTTCTATCTATATTTGACAGAAGTTAAAAACCTCCACTAAGGCTTATACACAAACAGGTAATGATTCTGAATAAAATATGAGGTTTAAACACAGATCTTGCAGCCTGTGACACTTCCTGTAGGACTGTCAGAATATTTATGTCAGAATAACTGTGTAACACTAACATGAAGGTGGTGTAAAAGTAAATGAAACAGCATTCGCATGAACTGAAATTTTTCAACTTAGTTGGTTTAAAGTCAACAATAATCATCTTCGGTGGCTCAGATCAAAGCAGCTCATCTGTCCAGTCAGAACTAATGTCTTTTTGTCCCAAAACTGAGGTCGTTCAAAGAGTTTTCTACAACAGGTAACATACTAGCTGTTCGTAATCTTAACACAGAGCCCTTTTTCAGAAGGTCTGAATTATTCCTTTAACTGTGGACTCAAATACCTGAATTTTGGGGTAGTGTTATCAGGACATGCAGCACCATCTGTGTGGTTTTAAATTATAATATGAGCCACTGTGTCCTTGTTCAAACAGCAATCAGATGCTGCTGTCAGTGTCACAATTTTTATGTGGAATGTCGCCGTTTGGACATTATTTTGAAGTCGGAGAAAGGCAAAACCCTTTTTTTAAATATAACAAATTTAGGATATTGCCACTTATACAAATGTCTGTACTGCCTTTGCATTTTTCATTTTAAACCATATATTCATTAAATTTAAACAAATGATTTGCAATTGCCCAACTGAATGACTTATTATAAAAACAGCTTCAGTTAAAGATATAACCCAGTCAGCTTTTTCTGCAGACAAAGAAAATTGGGATAAGTTGCTCTAAAACAACAATTTAAATGTGCTTTAACAAACCAATAAAAATGAAATCCAAATGAATCTTTGACTTTTAGGTCATACAAAACCGTTTTCAATCTGTCATCAGTGGACTCCACGTTCTGCTGCATCATTAACTAGCCATCTGCTGTTAACCATCGACACATTGACTCACAGACAGCCATACGAACGGCTCTTTGGCTCCTGATTGATTGTCAGGAGGAATGTCATCTCATTTCACCTCATTAGAGGAAACCAATCACATCACATTAGTGTGAATGTCAATGACACGTGCTTGCAAAGAAACACAGCGGAGGGAATACAAGAGTTCCACCCAATGGCTGCGATTATCGCTTGTTTATAGATCCGCAAACAAGCAGATGCAACGGCTGGATAAGTTTCATAGAGTCGTGATACAAAAACAAACCCAAAAATGGTAATACAGGAGCTGAAAATTACAACCAGCTATCAATGTTAAATAAGAAACTATCAAGAAATATAATATTTTACGTTTGAATCTAACTAATGAGTTATCCATTTGGTTACACCTACTGTTTGGTACAAATCCATGTCAAGTTACAACCCTAATAAATAGTGTTTGCATCTCTTCTTCCTGTTCAAATAAACCTAAAAAAAAGGACAAAAGAGACACGCAAAGCAGCCCCTAACAGATTCAGTGCTCAATGTCATATTTAAGGACATATCAGTGGCTGCAGATGCTTGTTAGGTCATAATTTTGGTTGTCGTGATTTTTTTTTGTGTGGCAATCACTTCCCTTAAAGGTTACAGGAAACACTAGATGGCTCATTTATTTGTTGTGACACTAAAGTGTGTCCCAAAGTCAGATCCACTTTCTTTCACAGGAATTAATGAAGCCTCAGGCGTCTCGGTTTATAGTGACCAATCACATCTCAATCCAAGCTGTTAGTCCGTAAGATTAAAGATTTATGTGAGACAGGGAAACTAAATCCTCAGCCACTTTTCCTCTTCTTTTTAATACACTGGCCACTGACAGCAGAGGCAAAGCAATTTCTCCGCCTCGTAGATCATGTCCCATTTTCTTTCTGCTTTTAGGTGAATTCTATTTTTGCATGCAGGTGTGTTTTTTTGCAGACAAAGTGTGTGTGTTTCGTGAGTTTTTATCATGTTTGTGCCCTTCTGTGGCAGGCAGAGGAGGAAGGGTGCTTCTGCCTTCAGCTCATGGCTGCCATCTATGGGGGCATTGGGCAAATTCAGAAGGGGGGAGATTCGGCTGGAAGATTCAAACTAATGCAGGGGAATTTGTCTTGTTTTCCTTATTGTACATACTATTAAACAAGACAATTTTGTTGTGTAGCTAGAAAGATAAGTGAGTCGATATTAGTTGATGAAATAATGAAAAAGACGCGAAAATTTGCAAAAACAGTAGCTAAAAGTAGCAAAACTGGAGCTAAAAAATAAAAGTATGTAAACGATCCCTAAAGGCTAAAGTTAGCATAAGAAGAAAAATATAACAAGTATGGTAAAGCAGATTTTTTTTAATGGTTTTGAAGGAATTTAAGAGAGCTCAATGCACTAAATAAATATTTTTTAATATTTTAAAAAGCAGAAATGTTACAAAAACCAGACGTCCTAGCACACTTTTCCTGATTGTGTTGAACGTTTTGATATATGGCTGGTTAAAGTAACCCATAGGATGCAGGAGTAGACTGCAATTCAGGTACCTAACAGCAATGGTCAGCAGCGAGCAGCGAGCCACCAGACAGCAACAGGCTGCCGAACCGTCAGGAAATACTAATTTTCAGAATAATGACTTTTTTGACGTCTATCCACCTGTGCGCCACATCAGCTGGAGGTCCTTTAAAGAAGTGAGTAAAATTGTTGCATTTTTTTCCTTGTTGATAATAAAATTAAATGAGCACAGGTTTACTTTACTGCAATGTAAAGCTACTGAGACCTTAAGCACAAGTCAGCACTTATTTTAATAACTTTAATGTACCTATGATCTATAATCTGAAAATTTGTGCTGCAAAAGAATGCCAAATACTGCAAATATTGGATCAAGTATCAACCAATCCGTTTTTTCTTTTAAATGACTGACAGGTATCTGGAACAAAAGATCTTGATTGGAACATGTCTAAAATAAACTATAAGAAGGAAAACAATACTGCAGGTACTGGATGAAAGACAATTCTGATTCTTAAATTTTGAATATCATGACTAAAAGGATGATATACAACTGAAAAGCAAAGAGGCTTTGGAAGCCCACAAGGCCCAAAACTTTCATGTGGAAAAACAATTTTCAGCATGGAATGTGGAAGCTTAACAAATGGGAATAAACAGCTTTTATTCTTCAGAGACAAACATAAAAGTCCAAATTTCTAAAGCTGCTGGTCTTCTGGCAGGATGCTTCGAAAACGGAGCAGAAAACCTCTCAAATTGTTAAAGCATCAAAAAAACAAATAAAAAAAACTCAGGCTTTTTTTTTTATTCGAATCCGTAAGCAAGCGAATCATAGCTGTGACTTCATTTTAAATGAGGAAATCTGTGCCAGTGTGTTATTGAAAATGCAATTTTATTTCGCCAACCTGTGTCAATTTCTCATTATTTGCGGATTACCTCTTGAGTCCATTATAATAAGGTCAGCACTGAAGACAGTAATCTCAAATGCAGCGGGGGGAATATTGCCTCGTATTCTATAGACAGGACAAATTTGTCAAACTATCAGCTCTGATCTGCAAAACAATTTGACAAAAATGCCTGCCTTGTATATAAAGAATTACACTAAGATTTGATAAAAAAGGGAGACTTTATTGAGTAAAAAGTGATAATGCAGCACTTTCTGATCCATTTCCACAATGACGCCGATTAGAAAAAGATAAAGGGGGAATAGATTATGTTATACTTATGTCTGTGAGCTATAATCACTTCTAATAAAATTTAAGGAAGGAATGCATATCGCCCGCCGCCTTTCATGACAGAATTTTAAGCTAAAATCATTTTATGTTGAGAAATGACATTTTGGTTTTGATTAAACCTTGAAACTAAAGTTAGGCACAATATTGCGAGACCTTGCGTGACCTGTTAAAGGTTAAAGTATGTGACGTGAATGACTCTCAGCTACTACCACACCAAAGTTATGATTGATTAGCTGCGGCAGACATCTTGAACTGGGTTAACTCTCGAAGTTAAATCAGTTGTAGTTGTACACCCATTGATGACTTTTTGAGAGGTTCATTAAAAAGGCGGTCTGGTGATTCATGAGACGTTTTGCTGACACACGGTGGACAAATGAACACAAAAGCATCATTGCTCCTGTTTTAGCTTTAAGGGATAAAAATAAGACTCAGTCCTCTCATGAGACAGCAACTCTTCACACCCAATTGTCTGCATCAGCGTGTATTCATGTGTGCAGGCTGGACCAAGCCTTAGGAACAGACTTGTAGCTCCTGACAACATGTCAGGTGTTACTGAGACGAAGGATGAAAATGGTATAAAACGGCTCCACTGGAATAAAGTAAGACACTTGTGTGGCTGTGAATTCCTTGCAAGCTCCCATCTCAATCCGGTCCGGCTGCTCGATCCTAAACAGTCTCCATTTCCTTTTGTGTCAAACTTGTCAGGTTCAATTACCTGAAACAAGTGTTTTCCAAAGCCTACGTGACATCTGCTTCCTAATTACTCATAAACAGCTGATGCCCAGCCATCTCAGGCTCAGCTTTCAGCAGTGACAGCGCAATTAGTTCACAAATGAGAGGCTTATATTTAAAGCCTCGCAACGTTATGATTATTCATCTCCGAGGAAGCAGAGGAAAGCTACAAGGTGCTTGCTCAGCACGCAGCATCACCCAGATAACCCCTGAATTACACGGGAAGTACTTCTGTCGTGATCGCAAGCATGTCAAATTTTATATTCGTGTACGAGCTCACGGCAGGCCTAAACAAGTAGATACACACAGAAACCAGAGAAAATTACAGTTTCATGTACACCATTTATAAAGCACAATAATCAGTGAACAGCACTTCAAATAAATGTTTGATCTTAATGGTTTCCTTTTTAAATAAAATAGTTTGCTAAGATAGATACTTGACTGTCTTTTTTTCTTAATCAAAGCATTTATTGTTAGCACAACTTTGATGAGTCAATGCATTGCTTTGCATGACAATTTAGTTTGACTGTCTGATGTCGTTTCTGCAGGTTTAATTTTTTTAAGTCAGATGATTTTAAACAATAAAATCTGATCTGCCAATTTTCTAAATTCCTCACTTTTTCCAGGATTCCCTGGAAGAAGAGATTACTAATCTCAATGGGATGGGACATACCTGGTAAAATAAAAACTGACTAAATAAATAAAACAGGAGCATATATGCTGTGGTGTTGGCCCATCGGTCCCACAACAACTTAGTTTGAGATAACTTGACTCTGTTCTGAATGTTTATTGCTAGCAGGTTCTGTAGAGACGCCATTGGCACGGTTCAAGTAGCCACTAGCATGTTGGTTAATCATCGTCCGCTACGGTTTCCACAAGGCTTCTCAAAAAATTCTCCCCTCCATTTTGTTTCTAGTAGGTTCCATTTGGGGTCCAGATTATTACTTGCTTAAATCATTCATCTTTGTTCGCTATGTAAATTAGCTCGTTATGCAGGTTTTGAACAGTTGATACCAAAATGTTTAGCACCACCAAAGGTATTCTGAGTACCAGTAGTGGTACTTGTATCACAGTTTAAGAAGCCATGATGCTAAACTATACTATACAGGTTCAGTTCTGCAATTTTGCCACAATGAAAGCCCCTTTTTAGGACACCTAAGTTTGTTCATGACTGCACCAATGGAGATGGCCACGATACATGATGGTGTGCCTTCACAAATTAGGTCAGCATCAGAAACACAGCGAGTGACACACCAACTCAGCTCTGTGACTACCTTCCCCGCAGCCTCAGAGGTGCAACAACAGCAGGTTTACTTCACGCCCACATGCCATTACGTAAATCACAACAAATCACACCCATTATCCACTGCATGTGTGTGTATCACAGTCTCATGTTATAAAATTGAAACTTTCACAATAAATCTAGCAATGTAGCACGTTAACACGAAGTTGGGTGGACACCATTTCGCGTTAATATGCAAACCCCCGTCAAAAAATTTGAAATTAAATTTGTTTTAACAATGACTTTTTTCTTTGTTCTGCACTTTCTCCATTTCAGTTAAACACTGCCTCTGTGGCTTGCTTGGGAGGATGGACCAAATCTGAATGTTTAAAATGTTAGTCAAGTAAAAGTTCTTAGGGTTGACTGAAAATTGATTGATCTATTTAATGCGTGTCTATCAGCACCGCAATCTGCCGTAATAGACTCAAGTTAAACTGAATACAATCATCCATAAAATGTATATAACAAATAAGAAATCTTAAACTCCAAGTAGAAAACTTCAAATACTTGAATGTTGTTGTAAAAGGGGAAGTTCTTCCCAACTCTGCTCCAGAGGTCACCTTCTGAAGTGCAGCACAGCGAGACCTCATCTACAAAAGCCAACAGACTTTAACACGGAGCCTTTATAAGTCTATAAAACACCACCTGAGAAAATTGCAGCAGAGCAGAACTCGTGTGATCGTCTGGGAGGAGTTGTGGCCGCATTGTTCATCACTGCTAAGCTAGGCAGTGGGTGCATTCTAGACAAATGACGCTCAACATTCCCTCTGACAGCTCTTCATATCCCGAACTCTCCGCAAAACACAAAGTGAGCTCCCTCTGTAGCGAGCGAGCGTGCGGGCATTTCGGTCCCGAAAACAAATCAGCTTCATTTCCACTGAGACAGATGCTGGAAGCAATCACAACACTCAGATCAAAAGGGGGGAAAAAAAAAGTAGATTCACCTGACTACTGGGACGCATTAATATTCCTGCTGCAGTCTTTCCAGCGAGACGATTTCACTTATTCTCGCAGATTTCAATTTCAACATTAGAGGAATAATGACATCTATTTTTCATTTAGATTTGGCGAGCCCAGAGAAGTTAGATGCTATAGAGAAAAAATAATTATCTGTTTGGATGAAAGAAGCTCCACTCAATATACCACATCAGAGGGTCGGCAGACGTGTATACAGAAAGGCTTAATTCAATTATCTTGCTTCGCTGTAAATCACTCAATATTCTTTTGTCTAAGAAATGTTTGATTTTTACTTCCCTTTCCTGCTTGAAAATCACGACAACTCTTATTCTTACCTTAATATTTTAAGAAAACATGTTCAAAATTACAGTCATTAGTTTTCTGTTGTACCGTTTAGATGTTAAAGTGATACAAAATGTGAATGGGTGTTTAGAAATTGTGTATGAATGAATACTATTTATCGGTATGAAGATCAACTGATTTATTACTCTTTAGGATTTTATACGTTTTGTTTGTATGGATGACAGCTAACCTAAAAGTATATCATCAGGGTGTAAGGTTATTTTAGATTTTACCTTTTAGCACCATCTCTTACCTCTTTCTTTACATGAAATAACTTGTGAAGCCTGGCCATGATGTTTGATCAAAAAAACAAATAATCACAAGTGTATTACATTTTATACCAGGTAAATTAATGTATTTGGTGAATTAAAAAAAGCCCAAATCATCTTTCTTGGTAGTTGTAAATACAATTTAGGTGGTTACAGGCAGCAGTTTTGGACCGAATCTTGACAAAAGCCATGAACGGATGCAAACTTTGAGCTAATCTAGAGATCTCAGATTAAACTGAAGCAGTAGGTGAAAGTAAATGTGAAGTTCCTCTCTACCAACCAATCGACGCAGCAGTCGTTGAGCTTTTTTGTTCTTAATTAAATTGATTTACTGACCAGTCAGGTGACCAAAAACCCATCCATACATTCTGTTAGCACAGCTAAAAAATTAATGTTACAGATGATGTGAACAGCAGTCCGTGTCACAGGAAAGTTGCCTCAGAGCCTCTTGTCAGTCAGCTTTAACAGGACTTGTCAATAAATGAGCAGATGTTTTCCATTAAGAAGGCAACCTCCAGCGTCTTGTTTATTCCACTACCACAACCTGATCGCAAAGCCATACGCCTCCGTCGACACGAACACCTTCTTCCCCAGATGCAAACCCATTAACCATCGGGTTTTATTTCCTCGCTATAACAGAACATCTCCACTTTGGATGCACAACACATTTCTGAAGCTGCAAACTATTCTTGGTGGGCGAGTGGGTGTTTCGGCCTGTTACTGTAGGGCTTTCATAGTGGGATGAGCAGAAAAAAAGTCTGGCATGATGAATGCACACAAAGAGCCTTACAAACAAAACAGCAAACGGCGTCTCACTACACATGCAACTAGAGCATGCATACACTTTCTCTGCACTAACAAAGGTACAAAAAGCTGAATCTTTTACAGCCTTCTTGGTGCATTAGTTTTTTATATTTAAACTTAGGAAGAAGTACACATCTCCCGTGTTTCGTAAAGCTTAATAGCAAAAGAAAAAGTTGAGACAATATGCAACAAAAGGAGTTTATTAAGTCGAACACATGAAGAAAGACGAAATCTAGAAAAAGATAATGTGGAGAAACAGAAAGAGCAAAGAAGCAATAATAGATAAACCATCAGCGTGAGTGTTTGTGAAAGAAAAATCATGCGAGTGAGGCTGAGAGCAGCCCATTTTTCTTTTTTTAGCTGGGTTTTCGTCCCACTGCCAAACAGACTTTGGAAATATCACCCAAAATAAAATATTAATTACTACCATTTCTAGCAGAAAGGTTAGAAGGGCTAAAAGCTTTTATCAAACAAAGAGAAATAAATCCACAAGAAAAATGGGAGAGGCTGTGTAAGGAAGTGATTAGTATTTGGGAAAGTTTACCGTTTTCGTTTTCTCAGGTAATGTTTAGAATAATTCATGATGCCCAAAGACTAAAAACAACCGAAAGCTCTTTGCTAAGGCTCCAGGATGACTAAAAGACTTGAGTGGTTCCAACTTCGACTTTCCCATGCCTTTTCTGAACTGTTCAGTCATCCCATTGAACCATTTGTTAAAACAAAGTCCCATTTTAAGAACAATTTATAAAAAAAAGAAACTTCTAATTTGACCATTTGATTGTCAGAAAAATCTGTTTTTCCCTATTTTTCTGTAAACTTTTATTCAGAAAAGGCTTACAAAGCTACAGCACTGGGCGGAAGCCATTTGCAATAAAAAAGCAACTTTCAAAACAGACACTGGAAGAAATCATTCTGTCTTAGCCAGCCACAGCCTTCATCCCCCTCTCAGATGTTGCTTCCATCTAATTTGTCAGTAATTAGATGACCAGGTTTCATCCCGCTGAGTGATTAATTACTTACAAAGATGAGACCCCTTCCCTTCTTGCCTTTCCCTCAGGTAGTAACCATGGCAATGGGAAGGGAGCAAGCACTCATCAGAAGGAGGAGATATTGGACCGGCTCACATACTCAAAATCAAGCAGTGCTGATCTGTTTTCTCTTGTTTAAAATGAAGGCCCAAAGTCAAAATCAATTAGAACCAGATAATAGCCTGATTTAAAGGTGGTTTCATAAAAAATAGAAAATTTACTTATGCTTCTGAGTGGGTGGTAGTTGAATCTTTAGAAATCCAAGACCAAGTTTATTTCTAAATACACAAATTCAACTTGTGAAAACTTGCAGGAAAACCAAAATTGACTTTGGATGATAATTTGGACAGAAAGAAAATATGCTGTTCTAATAAATTAAAGTAACTTAAGCAGTTTAAGTCTGTGTTATCAATGAAGAGAAATATGTCTAAATTACAAATGACGAATCTCTCCTCTACTGTCAGGTTTACAACATTAAGGACTGAATTATGGGTGTTCAGGTCCTACAAACAGATTACTTAGGGGACAAACTGCAAATGGAATGTTATTAGTCTTATGCTAGCAAAGAAACTCACTAATCAAAGTATTTTTTTCTGGTAAAAATATTTTTATGATGACAAACACTTTTTGATGTATTCAGATGCATTTTGTTTGGTATCATGACCAGTCTTTAAGAATAAAATATTCTGATGTAAGCTAATGTCCGTGAGGTAAATACATATGTGATATACATATATTGGAATAAAAATGTGTACCGTCTGTTTACTTGAAAGGAATCCGCAAACACTAATGATGTGTTGCCTTCTTAAAAGAGTTTCCAGTTTCATGAGAAAATATTTTAACACTACCCGATGTGGCTTTAAATGAAAGACAAAGAGGGTATTTAAAACATAGGGGTAAGGGGAAACCCAAGCAAATTGTATTCTTCCTAAAAAAAATTTTGATGAAAAAATATGTATATATACACCTTTATCTATCTCAATAGTTGTAGGCAAAGCTTTGGGTGCTTGTGTGTGTGTGGGTGTGGGGGGGAGGGACTCTTGGATTGTTGTCAAATATGTATTTGTTTTTCAAATGAGTTTCAGCTTTAGTGACATCTGTCGATATTGACATTTTAAATTAATAATTAAAAAAAGAGAATATCAAAGTCAAAAGTTTTAAGTCAATCTGTAAAACGTTTCATTGGACCTAAGACAAAGGAAATTCTATGAAAGCCCTAATTTTCAGTAACAGTAAAGGGATACGTAATTAAGACTTTTGTACAGCACTAAAGACTAGATCTACAACGGTAAAATTTGCATTTGCGTAAGATTTCTGAACCAAATTATTGATTTAAAAAAAACCTTAGATCATAGGTCACCACAGAATCTGTGTACATCCACTTGGCATCAACTGAAAAAGCCCACTGTTTTTAAGATTAATATTAATGTAAAAAGTCTATTTAAATTATTATCGATTAGTTCAAACTGCACTGCAGAGTAAATCCTCGTATCATTTCTCATACTTCTCTGCAGTTCATCTGAAACTATCCAGATTGAAACATCTGGAGAACACCAACATCAATCAGACACTCAAAGATACTTTAATATATACATTTTATATGCACATGGATAACAGTTGGATATATTTGAATGGCATCTTGTTGCAACACCGCAGGAAAAGGCTTATGGAGTCAAAAAGCAATGGAAGCCCCTTATCACTTCTAACCCCCTCACAAGTTGAGCAGATGATGTGAAGATATATGTACCAACATGCTGACATGCAAAGCCTGAAGATTATGGAAATTAAGGATAGGGCTGACCATGCTTTAAGAGGCAGCAGAGAGTTAGACATTATATATTCAGCTTCTGATGCTTCAGGGGGGCCCAAGGGAGCTATTACTGTTGGAGTAGGAAGTAAATATGGTAGTGTTTGGTTAGCAATGAAATATTACCCCTGAAATCATAGCGCTTAAAAGATACATGTTTGACTATGTGTGAGAGTGTTAGGCATAAGGTAAACGACTAAGATGGTATAATAACCTTAAACAAAAATGTAAGTATTTATAGGAGATTACTTACCACTGCTTATATGTTCTTCATAAAAACCCACTTGAAAACAGTCAAAATTCAGAGGGAAGTCTTTAATTATAATTAGTTTGGTTTAAGTTAAGCATTTAAGATAGGGGTGGCCAACCCTGGTCCTCAAGCGTTACTATCCTGCATGTTTTCCTTGCTTCTCTGCTCCGACACACCTGATCTGAATCAATGGGTGATTAACAGGCTTCTGCAGAACATGAAGAGATAATTTAACCATTGAATCACGCGTGTTGGAGCAAGGAAACTTGTAAACTATGCAGGACAGTAGCCCTCGAGGACCAGGGTTACTCTACCTGATCTAAGGTTTTAACGGTTAGTGTTGTGTCCTATGAAATGGCAAAAACCTGTTTTTTTTTTTTTTTAAACAAACAACAGTGTTTCAAGTCTTAGAAAGTAGTGATGCTTAAAAGCTTGTCACAATACTATTTCCAAATATAGTGACCTTTTTTGGGTTCAGCTCATTGTTATACTTGAAAATCCAGAAAGTATACAAAACTACATCCACTCCTGCCCCTTCACACTGTAGGACAACCCGGCTAGGACATCCAAAATATCAGCCAGAACATGGATGGTACCTGAAGGGCCTTGGTGAGGTCTTGCGATAGAGCGTGATAGGCCATGGAAGGTTTTTGTGGTGGTTTAATATTATGGTGGCAGCATATTAGGGTCCTGGGTGGAGCATGGGGAAACGTGGTGGCAGCGTATTCATGATGTTGTGGTTGTGAATTTGACAAATGATTGGCAATGCTGGCCTCATGCCTAAGAAGCAACAGTGACTGTGACTGGTCACGATCCTAACCTAACGCAGAAGTGATACTCGTGGTGGCAGCATTTTGCTAACATGGCGTGATATTTTAACGCACAATTGGATTCCGACCAAACCTGAGAGAGTTGTGCCAGGAAACGGTGACTGGAGAACAGAGGATGGTGATGTGGTGGTTGTATAGCATGTTGTCATGGGAACATGCTGATGACGTATAGAGCTTGTCGAGGTCTCTGGAGGGCCATGAGCACACTGATGAGAAAAGACTACTGAAACCACAAATGTTTTGAAGACGACACCTAGTGGAGTTCAGCGTTATGGCACATACTAAACATGGTCTGCTTCACATTTCAGACACATTGGCTGCATTTATTCTTTATTATTAGAGTTCGTTAAAGTAATTAGGCAATGCCTTTCTGCTCAAGAAGACAAAACAAGAAGGCTGACTATTCAGATGACCACTTGTTTACTTTCTAACAAATTTGACTTCTCAGATACACCTCTAGAACTGCTAAACTTTATGTTAGAGTAGTGACAAGAGTGTGGATGTTTGTGTCCTGACCTTTTTTTTAAAAAGCATTTATGGTTTTGCTTAGCAGGTACTGCTTAACATGTTTAACATATTAGGATGCAATTCATTTGTAATTGGCACTAAATATACCCTTAAAGTGAGACGAAGTAGCTCTATAATGTTGCTTGTGGGTTCGATGCTTTAGAATAAGCATACCTCAGACTGTAATAGGAGGTTTAAAACGGACAAGCTTACCATCTTATTTATTCCTGAGATTTGAGTTGAAACAGATTTATTCTATTTTTACACGTAGGAGTGAGTAAAAGTTCAGAAAATCTACAGAAATCAACATTCAATCCCAACCCCCCCTGCCGAACATAAAGACTGTACACAGTAAAAGGATAAAACTAAAAGATCTCAGCTAAATGTAGAACTTTCAGCACCATAGTTCCAGCACAGAATTTGCAGAGTATTGGAGGTCAAGCCTTACAATCTTAGACCAGATCAAAACACATGGTGCTCACCACTTGGCAGCATGATAATCACTTCTATTCACTATCCTAACAAGTGAAAAATTTGCAGTGGGGAGTTACAAATTTCTAACAGAGCTAGTATTACACCCTCCACATTTAATTTTCCTTGATTGACAAACACTTACTTGTTTGTCTTGATGACTCAGCTTTTGATATTCACATGTTTGTAGGGGGATGAGAATTTCCCCAAGTCATCACCGCCCCCCCCCCCCAAAAAAAAGGTTCTGTTAAACGCCTAATATTCCAAACACATTGTGACAGACTAAAGTATCCTTATTTTGATGGGAACAGTCTATTCTGTTCAGAGATTAAAATGTCCATTTCCAAGTGCATGCTGTTTTGTATCGCTGGTGTTAAAAAATGATGACACGATCTGATGGAAGCTACAAACCAAGGCCAACTTATTCAGCAGGGACAGCATGTTCAATTATCACAAACAAGAAACAACTAGGACAGTGTTTTATGAATCGTGCTGACCTTCAGATATTTGAAAACATTTACACAATCTTTAAAAGGTGCATTCAGGTTGAACTTGTATTATTTTACAGTTAGTGTAAAGAGGAGCTCTTAAAAGCTTTTACAGAACATTAATATTTTTCTTTTTTAATGCAGTCGCTTCAATTTGGGTTTTTTTTTTTTGACTCATACTCCACCAGACAGAGTTAAACAGACCTTTGTTTTTACTCTTTCAGACCTGAACTGGAGAGAGCACTTCCTGCACAAAACAAGGTTTAATTGCTTTAAGCCTGTAAAAAAAAAAAAAAAAAAGGCAACCTAGGTAATGAACGGCTTATGTCCTGCTTCCCTGGCACAACAGCAAAACAAGGCCTGCCGCCTAAACAAATTTCTTCACAGCTAAATCCCAGAGACTGACTCATTGTTTCTTTCCTGGGAGAAAAATCACAGACAGTAAGGTCAGACAGAAAACAGGAGTTGTATGTTGCTCTGTACGAATCGTTGCAGTCATTCTTGAATGTTGTCCAGCATTAGGACTCTGGAAAATAAGTCAACCCTATTTGTGGAATCTTTGTGAGGGCAACTATTGGTACTACACAGAGTCCAAAGCACATTTACCCAAAGGGACAACAAAATATACTGCATTGCATCGTATTGTACCACTACTTTGATTTAACAAAACTTAGAACAAAGTCAGTAATTCATAAACTGACAGAAAACTATATTGCTCGCCACATTGCATGCTAAAGTTATAAACAAAGATATAGCCCAATCTGTATGAGCTTTATGGCAATAAGTTTTAACTACTACCACACCAAATTTTAGCTCAATATCTGTACAACTGACAGAATTATACCCATTTTTGTGTTGACTAAGATCAGTAATCATGAGGTGAAAGGTTGCCGTTTGTTGATTCCACCTCTTATTAATGAGTTTACACCATCTAGTAACATGTTGTCGGGTCGGTGACTAATCTGCCCATCTGGGAAGGACTTGAGACAGCATGGATCATTTTTGTGTCTCACAGCTTCCTCCCATTTTGGTGCCCTGGAGAGGCCATCTGCGCCAGAAGACAACTAATCAGTCATATGCAAAGCTGCAAGCTTGATCCTACGTGACCACCCGATCCTCCATTAGCACCCAGAATCATTTCTGTCACCATGAGAGATAAATAGTAAGGCTCGTCTTTTTAGCAGTTGGGAATCCTTATGGGCATTGTTTGGAGATTACTGTAGCACTGAAAACTGAGTCAGCAACTCGCAAAGACTTAATGGAATGTGTGGTTCCCCACATTTAATAAGGTTAACAATGGCACTGTGGCCGCAAGCAGTTATTTTTATTAATCCTAAAACTTAATCATTCTCTTAAATACGAATATAAAGGATGGAGATATTGAACTTATTCGATTCATGTACTACTGCATGAGACAAAAAAAAGGCAGCCTTCCACTTTACATCTGTATGTCTGATTTTACTGGCAGACCATCCAACATCTGCCATCGAATGGACGGATATATGACACTGTGATATTCAGGGTCAAAATATTAATACGAGCGACAAAGAACGGTTTATGGAAGAAGAAAAACACTTTCATTCAGTGTGAAATCTGTTAAGCCTCATTAAATCTCACCAGTCTGTTTAAATATGAGTCACGGTTAACTCCTGGCTCACAGAACTGATTTTTGAGATTTAATCGCTGGAAGTCTTAAACGTACAAAGAGCCTAAAAATACAAAGAAAAAAAAAAACTGCTTCCAAAGCATAGAAAAGAATTTCACCTATTTCTAAGAACAGATGTTTTGTTTAAAGATCTTACAGAGCAACTGTCGTTAAACCTCAAAATTTATTTGCTGCAGGCATTACTGCCGTCTTAAAAAGTCTCCTTAGACCCACCATTTGGGAAAAGTGAAACAATATACTGCCTTCAAAGCTTTCCTGGACCATTTAGATGAGGCTGAACATCGGTCATAAGATCTTTTTCTTTCTATTGTTTTTATTTCGGTTGCATTCTTTACATTCCAGCAACTGTTACTCCCTTTGAGTCAAGAGAGGAAGGAGGAGGAGGACGGACACTCCTCTGGGATCACTCAATGAACTTGTTTTAAAGCTCATCTTTACACTGCTGGCTGAGGACACAGACGTGCTACAGTTGTAAATTTATGACAAAGATGCAGAAACGGGAAAAATCAGAGGCCTATCGCCAGATGGCATTCAGATACAGAGGGATTTAGCCGGATACAGACAGAGGGAATTCATCTGAGAAAGAAAGTTTAAGAATAAAAGGCAACAAATGCTTTTAACCAGGTGATGAAAAATTTATGAATTGTTTCATTAGACTGGACTGATAGGACACACCCATCTAATGGAACAATTTGACATTAATTTTTTCACCTGGTCTCAAGACATGGAAGCTATTGAGAAAAAAATAAAACCATGAATTTTTCATAAAAATATTATTACAAATAAATAAAATGTTTTTAAATCAGATACAATTAGGTAAAATAAGGTATGGTAAAACAATTCAATGTTAACTTTTGGTCAGAAGTTCTCATGACATGAAGGTTATTTAATTCTTGTTTTTTGAGTGTCGTTGGTTTGGTAATCTGTTGATGGTCCCTAAGTGAACCATCGTGTTTAGGAGGAGGGAGAACACAAAGGTGGGCCGAGCGACATCTCACTGCCAGGTCCGGGTCAAATAACAGAAAGACACCGCTGAATGCCTGAACCAACCTCAAATCCCCCTGGTGGTCTGGTGCACTTCTGTTTTGTGGAAAAAGTTCACAGCTTTTCTTACTTGCTGTTGCTTTGGGGGGTTAGTGTTTTGAGTATCTGCAGCATATTTCCTTTGCATTTGTTTCGCTGGCTGTATGTTTTTGCTCCTGTCTATTTTCTGTGATTGCAGTATTTTTCTTTTGCAGTGCTTTTCTGTTGCATGTTTCTTTTTGTCTTATTTGTGTGTTTTGGAGTTTGCATCATTTATGTGTTTAGCCGTTTGCTGTGCGTTTGCACCCGTCAGCCACCGTAGAAGAATGCACCCAGGCTGCACTGGAATGTCTTGGACAGAGCTGTTTAGGGAGCTCTGTATATCTGTTTGACCTCATTAGTACTGCAGGCCAGGGCTGTACAGTCCATGTGCCAAGTCTGTACTCTAGTTTACTACTAGCTTGCTCACACTAGAAGGAAGCTTGTTCAGTGCATAAAGAAAAGAAGGGGATTCAAAGAAAGTGTCTTTAATTGCACAGAGATTAACATACACCGTTGGCATGTTGGTAAGTGCACCACAGTTGTAACATGAGAGGATTTGGTTGGTGAAAAAAGTAGCAAAGCACATATATTCTTTTTACTGATAACATTAAAACAAATCTAAGTTTAAATGTAGTTTTTGCATTTACTCTAACAAAGCATGTATCACACTGAGTAAAAGACACTTTCTCAATGTTGAGTCTATACATAGCCCTCATTTTGACCTGAATTTCTCTGTATAAGTTTAGACCGCAATTGGCTCAAGCAGTTTAACACTTCTAATGACTTGTATATTTCAGTCACAGACAACTATAAATATGTAACGAGTACAACCCCAGACTGTATATCAAGCAAAAATGACAGAAAAGCCAAAACCAACACTCAAACATAGCTTGAAAAAGGTTGATATACGGTCTAAAAGGCTAAAAATATAGAAGTACATTCTCACTTTTCATTCATATTACCAATAAAATGTCACTGTTAAAATAAACCTCAATCTTTACAAAAAATATTTATTTTTCGTGCAAGTCTAGGCTCAGACGTCTTCCAAACTTTCATTTTTGAGTCAAAATTACCCCAATTTAAGCCTAGGTGTCTATAGATTGTAAAGATGTTTGGATGTTTTGTAGACAAAAAAAAAAGTGAGATTATTTAAGCCAAATCTTAGCAAATTTGAAAGTCAGAATTTTGCTCACAAACGTGGTAAAAGCTAGAATGTTGTTGCCTTCCGAGTAGTAAAAAAAGCGATTAATGCTATTACAGGTGAAAGACCTAATCCTGCACACAGGTAGATCATACAAACAAAACAGCTCCATCTAAATTAAGAATACTACAACCCAGACTAGCCAGGGTTTATACACTTTTCCCAATTTCTTTGAATATGTAATGTCAAAACAGGTCACTACTTATACATATAAACCTGCACACCCAGCAATGTGTAATGACAAGAGATCATGACTCACGTGTCCCAGAGCTCTTTGTCTAACACATTCACTGGAGAGAGGAGTATACTATGTTTCAAAGCATTTAGAAATGTCCCTGTGTCTTTCCTCAAAGGCAGTCATTGTGTGTTCCCTGCAGAGGGCAAATTCACTGTGTACCTGTCAAGTAGATGGAGGTAGGTGTGACAAAGGTGGTAAAATAGGTTCTGACATTACAGAGGAAACCAGTTACAGTAGGAAAGCAGTACCACACTGCTGGCTAAACATCATATGTACAAATTAGGTAAAGCATATTTAACACAAATGACCATTAAGCTGTTTAACTGGTGTGTCTTTTTAAGTGTCACTGAGTCATTAACAAAGCTGAGAGGTTAATGGTTGTATAGCAGGAATGACCCTCTATTGTAGTATCGTGACAAAGCTAAATAAGCAGTTTTAAAATGGTACAATGGCACATCACAAACAGTCATTTTCTATAAAATCTCAACAGGCAATCTGGTAGATCTTATTAGTAATCCACATCTTTGTTGGTTAACTGACAGAGGTAGTCACTGATAATATCCTGATAAATACATTTTCAATATGAGGTTACAGAGTGGAATCAGTAATGGCAAGGGTTTTATTACCCAGAAGTAATACTAGGGGAGTTTACCATTGAATGTGACAGAGCAAAGGTTTCCAGAGTCAACTATCTATTCCTAAGATATATCCAAGGTTGAAGAAGTTAGTTTTGTAAATAAATTTTAATGTCAAGGATTGTTTTGATGCTTTTATTAAGAATGTATTTAACATTCAGTATTCACACAATAAAAAAAAAAGAAGAAGAAGAAAACATTGAACTTTGGAGTTGACGATACCGTAGTGTTACAAATTTATAGACAATGAATCAGCCAAAAAAATAAAAATTGTACTTAACTAACCAAAGAGTTGAGTTTGCTTCAAAATAAAGTTATTTTGTTTTGGATTAAGCAGCTTTAAAATACCCCCAACTGTATCTACTTTGAAGACTCCAACTGCGCAACGGAGCGGTCCAAAAACAGGAAAACTACAAATTTACAAAATACTGATTAAACACAAAACTCTTTGCCAAGCTTCAAAGAAACTGAGCTACTTTGGATAAAAGATGTTACTGTGTGTAATAAAGTGGTATTTTCACACTTCTTGCTGTAGTTGTTGACTGAAAGAGAAATGTGAAATCAATGTTTTCAAGCAGGATTTGAAGTCAAGGTCTTTAAATGCTATTACAATAGATAAAAATCTACACTCTACATTATAGTCTTAAAATAGGGAATAGGGAAATACTCAATATTTGGAGGTTATAAATCTAAACTGGACACTCACAAGTACTGAAACAATACAAAGAGAAAACTGCTGGTTAAGTCTTTTACAGTTTTCCCGACCCATTATGTTCTTTAAGTTTGAGAGAAAAGAAAATGTGCTCCTCTCCCTGTATGTCCATACAGCTTTTTCAGCGTTGCTTTTACGTCACAAGACCATCTTTTCCACTCGTGCCACCACTATGGCTGGCGATGCATGCTTTCATTTCAGGCTAAATCAGAGCCAGTGCTTTCCCTGCACCACTCCATCAAAGATAAAGAAAAAACACACAACAATGCTCTGCTCTGCGTGGGGTCTGGGTGTCACAGTGAACGGATGACAACACCTACAATGCAAACTGGCACAGGAAAATTGGCAGGGAAGCAATGTGAGAGTGAGTACGCAGAGCAGCGGGGAGACTAGGTGGAAAAATTGGTGGCGAGATAGAAAGGGAGCTTAGCAATGCAGCCTCATTTGCCACACCCAATTAGAATAACAATGGGAGCTTTCATTTTAGAATAATAGAGACTCATTTGTCATCATAATTGCTGAAGGCCTGGAGTGGACAGAACTGAACTCATACAACCTGCCACGAGAACCTGGGGAGGTTTAAACAGAGGTCAGTTAGTGGACTGAAGGAGCAGCTAATGGAGGAATTGGTCTGATCGACTGGACTAAAGCCAGAGGCCACTGGGCAGCTAAACGAGCTCAGACAAGAAAGAAGTTGCAAGGATGCAGCTTTAAATTCAGGCTACAGTGTTTCAGAAAGCTCAAACACCGAGTTATAGATCAGTGTGACCTTAGAGAAGCTTCTAAGTTTCAGACAAAATGGTACTTTTTCCAATTTCTTTTATTGTTGGTCATTTATATTTGTTTACACACAATTTATTGCTAGATTATCTACACTAGTACTATAAATATTGTAGTAAGGGCAGAGGAATGACAGGAAAAAAATAATATTGGCACCCAATTGTTGTTTGTAACTACACTTTGGATAAAAGTAATACATTCAGAATAAGCTTTGGTACTCAAAATGTGTGTTGTGAATGTCTTTTGGCTACTACCACATCAAATTTTAGCTCAATATCTGTGAAGTGCCTAAATTATGACTATCGTTGTGTTAAATGTCAGCTGGCTGTTGCAGCCATCTTAAATTGGGTTAACTCTAAAAGTAAAGTAGGTAGTAGATATACATCCAATAATTACTTTTAGAGAGTTTCGTTCAAATACATCCAGTGGTTTATGGGATATTGTGTTAACATTATTGGCCAGACATTGGCAATAATGAATCTTTAAACAGAATTTACTGAAAGAGAGTTTATATTAGTCTTAAAAATCAACAAATTCTTTTTGTTTTTTTGCTATATGCAAATTGCAGCTGTAGTTATGTGTTTCAACACAATTCCAATCAAGACAAAAAAATCAGAACTCGTTTTTTCAAACATCAGACTGATTGTCTATCTAAAAACTTACCTATTATTATTGGTAATAAAGTTAGCAGTATGTTAACATGGTTGGGTGAATGTTTGACATGATTAATTCAAGCCAAACTCCAGTAAAGTTGTCAGCAGTGACCTTTCTATGCAGTTGCACCAGAAGACTAAAGAGTCTCATAGAAATGCGGAAGGAGTACGCTTTAACAGGAGGAGGATGTCTGGGACTTCAAATTTCTTTTTCATTCTCTCCATCTCATTAAAGTCTGTTTTCCTGACTGTCACGCTTTTACAATGACAGAACACAAGGAACAGCTCAATGAGAGGACAGGGTGGAGGAGTCAGGCAGAGGGAGATTAATCAAGGAGGAGAGAAAACAGTGGGGCAGGAGAGAAAGGAATGAGGGAGCAGGACGTTTTTGCTAATTGTTGGAGGAAGTCTGGCAACACTTGGCGTCCAACTTCTTAAAGTATGTTGCTTTAGGAGGGAGAGGGGCCACACACTCCCCTGACCTCACTCTAATTACTGCATACCTTTCGGGGAATACCTGCAACTGTAAAGAGATGAGGATGATGAGATGCCAGACTGCTGCCTAATTCCCTTCAGAACTCCCTGTGGTTCAGAAACAGCTCTGCTGCCTTTAGGCAATGGGAACTTGTGAGGTAGGCATCTGTGAGAATGTACAGCCTCTTTATCATTAGCCACAAATCTACCCCTCCCCTGGCATGAGATATAGAGATATGAGTTGTTAAAATTCAAGAGAAATAATCACTGAAGTGATCTCACCTAACCCCAGAAAGGAATTCATTTTAATCAACAGATGAGTCCTATGCCCCCATTTACACATGACCAAACTCCTGGAAATGTTAGAGATTTTCTGATGTTGATTGGGAAAAAAGTTACACATTTGAAAGGTAATCCTGTGCCTGTTGAATCCACTGTAGTTTCCATTCCAGGTCACTAGCTGCAGATCGTCTGACAAGGGCATGCGGGCAGACCCTAGTCTTGACCATGAAAGCAGTTACATCCAAAATGGTGACTACACAGAAGTTTGTTTGGGTCGACAATGAAGCTGGTTTGCTGCTACACATTGAAAAGGGTGAGTAGGACAAACAGCACTTTAAAAATTTAAAGTTCTGACCCAAAAGCAATAGGAGAGGGGAAGCCAACTGAAGCAGGGCAAACACATATTTTTAAGGTGATGTTCCTAAAGGATAAAACCAATGTTTAAATATTCAAGAACTAGAGAAAATAAATGCCAAGAGCTATTGGCTATTTCAAACTAGATTTTCACTCCTTTTGTTTTGTTCTGTCTTCATAACACAACACTTTCTGTGAGCTTTAGCATCCCTGCCACTTTTATTCGAAAACCATCAGAAAAGAAAGGACTAGTGGACGACAAAATATGTTCGTTGAAAAACTGGGTCAACTTGTGAAATTATTCAGACATATTTGTAACTATGTTGAGTAACAACAGCTGTGATGTCCCTGAAAACAGCTTCAAAGCAACATCACAAGAAAAATACTGTGCAAAGTTACAGCAGTGGCCGTGGCAGTATTACTGGATGAATGCTAGCTGATGGCGCTGGGTGGCTTAGTCAGCTTTTCCGTGCATTCCTCCACCCTGCACATGCGCTCAGTCACCGGTAGCACCTGGCTCGACCTCTGGAAGTGGGCAGCAAGTGTATGACTTGAGGAACTGGGTCAGCTATCCTTTTAGATCCCCTAAATCCTTCTCTTCACACCCAGGTGGAACTCAGACGAAGCAGGCTGATGATTGGTCAGCCCTGAGGAATCCTCCTCAGGCAGGGCAGGAGTACACAATCCCCCCTCTTCTCTCCAGAGGTTCCTTGTACAGCTAGTTGACTTCTTCATCTTGTTTTGCGGCTGATGCATCTGAGTGGTATGTAGGACTTTGCTAAGTTTAGAACCCACTTCATTATCAAGGAGTTTGATAACACATCCATAAAGAATCTTCAGAAAATTATAGCTGTGGCTCTGGTTTACAAGGTACTAATGTGCATCTATGAGACGATCTGCATTGGGGTGCTGGTGGAACGCCTCCAGGAAAAATTATACTCAGTCTGAGAGTGGTGACAGATCAACGTTGGTGTGACCCAACCGGGTTCCTCTACAGTGCAGGTGAAGAACAAGAACTTCTCCATTGTCTTCCTCTTTGCAGTCTTCATCACACTCCTCGTCTTTCGGCACAACAGAACTGTGTATGACCCTAATTGTGAAGCGCAGATAAGCTCTTCTTCACATTGCATCGGCACAATTCAACAGTTTCAAGTTTTCATCTAAACTGGGTCTAGGCATCAAGGGCAGGGACACTCCATTGGATTGGCCACATTAATTTATTGACATGAAGAACATAAATGTATGACATTCAAAATTTATTAACTTGTGATTTATTGCTGTCCAAGCCAACCTTTGCACTACATACATTGCGCACATTATAAATTATCAATCTAATATGGACCATAATTAAAAGGTGGGGTAAAAAGCACACAAACTCCTTCCTCCCCTCCTTCCAGTGTTTTCTCTGTCTCTATGGAGCATCAAGCGTGCATCTCTCCCATGGCCAGCCAGTTATTCAGAGAGATCCTCCTCCTTTTGCTAATAGGAAAAAAAGAAATAAATAATGCCTACAAGTAGAGAATGAGCAACATAGTCTGCTTCTTTATCTCTCAAACCTATTTAAACATGCCTCTCTTTCAGCTCCCAGTAGAAAACGGGATGAAATGAGAGTGTGCAAAGAGAATAGGAAGATGGAGCAGGGCACATAAAAAAGGGCTAAAAAAGCAAGAGACAGCGCTGCATATGTAAAAACCTCCCAGGAGTGAAAATGTGAGCTGACTTAAAGCAGCTGGAGGTGACCTCGCTCCAGGCAAAACTAACATGGTGAGGCGGGTGGAAAGAGGTGCTAAGGGGAAATTCGAAGGCTAGCGCACGAATTGACAGGAATCCTAAAAACATTTTAAACCATCTTGGCCTCAAGATCACAAATCTTTAAGGTGGGACAGCAGAGTAAGACAGATATGGTCAGCACATAGAGTTGTCACTGCACAGACTGTTACAAAGAGACAGCTATTGAATGGACATGCTAACGATGTGTCTCATCGTTCCTTGTAGAATCTATATTGCCAGGCGGGAAATCGATGTCTTGTTTACGTTCTTATTGCAGACTCTTTAACTTGTCTGAAACTGCTGCTCTGTGAGTTTTGGGCTGCAGTTTTGCACGAGGCACTGTGTACACACACTACACTTGGATCGATGTATCAGGTTATACATCATTCTTTGTTTTGTTTTTGTTGTACGAAATAAGTTCACTATTCATGCAATTGCTATTGTACGAGTTGCTGACTAATCAATTTCTACTTCATAAAAGGACTTGTAGATTTGTTTTGTATTTTTTAAATTGCATGATATGTCTAATAAGCATAAGAAGCATTATTATGGCTTTTTTCTCTTCTGTATAGCCAAGAAGTGATTAGCTTAGCTTTTATTAAGGTGTAATCTTACCAGGCTGCAACATGGTGAACAACATTAATGACAGAGTGTCCAGAATGTCTGCCGAATGTCTTGCAACTGTCGCAAGGTTCTCAACTTTGTTGCGAGAGTTTGCAGAGGCACGCAGCTCTGTTGATTGCGCCACTGGAAATTAAATCAAATTCACAAAATTTAAAAGTAGCTGACGGCTAGTCCTGTTGTGGTGAAACAACGTCTACTACCAAAGTAATGTACTCCCTCTCTTGTGCTGCACTTGAATGTCACAACAATTGGCAGTAAGTGTTAACCAGATAACCAGACAGTCCCATCTGCTAAATTAAGAACTGCTTAGTGTTTTACTGTATCAATCCGATGCCAATGATTAATAATGGAGGTGAAAAACAAAACAAAAAATTGTGACGTTCAACTTGAAGCTAAGAACAGCATCTGATCACTGAAGAGAAGCCACCTTTGTACATGCTATCCAAGAGTAGCTGCATATTACAGGAAATTGACATATTTCTGTGAAACTAAGAGTCTCATTAAGATTCTACGCTGGTTATCCACGGTTAGGATGGCATAATGCTGATATTACAGTAAATCAACGTAAATCTCTTTCCACCAGAATCTTCATACTATCCAAGAGCAGAGGCGTACCAAATCAACATAACCACCAAACCAGCAGTGGTAGTGTTTAAATTTTATAACGTTGTCTCTAGGCAAAGTTTTAGCCACCTCTGATGTTATTCTACCTCACAGCAGACGGAATTCAACCCAACTCAACAGTCTTAAACTGCCACCTGTATCAGAAGTTTTTTTTTTCTTTTCTTTTTTTAACTCTGCTGCCTCTGATGTTAGTGTAGCAGCACATGAAGCAGCTCCCCGGCTGCTGTAAAGAGCTCAAAGTGGATCTGCGAAAGAACAGAGCACGAGACTTCTTTTTCCCAGTTGCAGTCCAAGACAGTTGAGTTTCAGTTCCATCTGTGGGACGAGGCACTCATTAGGGAGGCAGCAGAATGACAATATGGACCACAACAACAAACCAGCCAGTGGACAGGTGGAGAAACGCATGAAATGACGAAAAAGGGCTAGC
The DNA here is from genome assembly GCF_001649575.2 of Kryptolebias marmoratus. Lineage (NCBI taxonomy): Eukaryota > Metazoa > Chordata > Actinopteri > Cyprinodontiformes > Rivulidae > Kryptolebias > Kryptolebias marmoratus. The sequence goes on along the minus strand of NC_051447.1, from coordinate 9,122,255 downwards.
TGGTTGGCAAAATCTTTTTCAAAATAAATGACTCGGGCAAGCCACCAGAAATACATCATGTGTCCACAACAATCAACTGCTGAGTGTGCTATTGTTAGGCTTTAGATATTTATTTTATAGCTAAAATATTATGTCAATCACAACAAATCTTCTATGGAAACTGCATTTTTCTAAAGCATTGCAAATCTAATCATCCTCAGCACTTCTGCTAAGCTTTATATTACTCTAAAAAAGGCCTAATTAAAAGTCTGAATATCACAAAAACAATGAACTGAAATCAAGAAAATGTAGAAAAAGAAAACTCATGAAGAGATCGACAGGGAAGGACAAACAAACCCTTGAGGTTTTCAGAGAGGCTTCAGTTGCACAGCATTGATTTTGTTTTCTAACTGGTGAATCAGCAACAACTAGTGTGGGCTGTGCAGTTTGCTTAATATTACCTTCACCCCTGTAAGAAGGTCAGCCAATTTTACCTTCCCTCCAAAATATCCCATTTATAACTCATTTATATTCATTCTAGAAGCAATCAGAGGGTGATGAAGTATGAACTTCTTCCAAGATAAAACACAAAAACTTAAAAAGTCTTCACAAAGTGGTACATTTATCAAATTTTGCAGGGTTACCAGCAATCCACGAACGCTCTGGTTTATCCCAGACCCAAAATTCCATGTTTTCTTTTGGTTCATATAATGACAAATGGGTTGCCTGCTATGTGCTATTCCAGTGGTTGGAAACAAAAAAAATTGGGCCTGAAGGAAGCTGAAATAATCCAAAGGAAGAAAACTCGACTAATGCTGACAGCACTGACTTGTTGCAAAGATGAGAAGAGCCAAGACATCTTTTGAACAAAAGGGAGGTGTCACTTAGATGTGACAATAAACATCATGGAAAGACACTGCATGTCACGCAAGTCATCCTGCTAAACAAATTGCACGTGCACAGTGTCACTCAAAGCAAATTTGTGTGTATATATGTATGTATATATGCACATGTATACACACACGCACACAGTATGATCTAAATGAATCACTCGCTGTCACAAGCCAAAAATAGAGTACAGAGCATTTGCACTGACATCTTAAGTGTCAAAACATCAGCTAACAGGATACAAGCTCCCTGTTAAAAGCTTTGTCTGCTATTCATTAAAATTCAGGCTCTCGCTGCAGAAACAAATGAGTAAAATAGGAGAATGCCAAAAAGCATCAATTGATCAAAACATAAAAAAAGGTTTCTCTTATAATCTTTGCTCAAGCAAACTATAATTATTTGCTATCTTACATTCATCGCACTTTGTCTTTTTTTTTTTTTACTTAGAATTTTCTAGTGGCCTTTTTATTTGACACTGACTGGATGCCGTGTAGTAAAGCGCAAAAATTGGATGACTACAGCCTGCAGCGACAAATGGGTGCACACACAACTAGTCGAGCAACAAGGCGGTACCAAAAATTGTCTTGTTGGGGGAGATTTTACCTTTCCTTGGACAGAAATGCAACACAGAGACACACTGTCATTGACCGCAAAGGCAAACCAAAGTTACCAAAAACCTTATCTGGTCTTTGGGTGCTGGTAAAGACAGGCCCCAAAAACCAAAAGGGTTGAACAAATGGAAAAGCCAGTACAGGAATAATTAATTTAACAATGGTGACCAAGGTACCCTCAACAGAGACCTCGGCATTCAACTTGAGATTACCGCTCCTCTCGTGCAAAAGGCTCTCTGCCATCCAGAAACAAAGCAAAGAGCACTGCTTTTAATTATCCTTTAGCAAGTTCACCTTTAAAGACCTTGTTACAACTTGTAAGACTAGCTGACTAAAGGTTTTCATTTAATATTTGCTCAAGCTGAACAACACAGTGAAACATCTAGGGCCTTAAAGAAGGGGCAAACACACAGCATTGTAAAGGATTGTGGTGTGCTGGATATAAGATATCATTATAAAATCGAATCCAGCATAGTGTTTTTTTTTCCTTCAGTATATTACTTGAATAATTATCGGAGGACATCAGACTTGATTCACCAGACCGCTTTAGTCTGGCACATAAATATCAGGATTGCTAAGACGAAGTATGGACAAAGTTTAAGAGTCTTTGTGTACAATGTTGAAAGTCAGATTCAACACTCAAAGTTACTCAAAATATGTGAAAAAGGATGTGCAATCTGGAGACATTTTAGCCATAAAATATTCAATTTGTTTGTATCATTAGGTTTTTACTAACATGTCTTGTGGTGAATAATTTATAGTAGGGAAGTACACCATCAGATTTTTCTCTTAAATCCCATATGGCAATATTTATTCAAGAATTTTTAATGCACATAAATGCTCATCTTTTTTTTCCTATTGGATATTAAAGCTCAGATGGACAAGAAAATCCATTTTAAAACTAAACTTGATGTTTTAAGATAATTGTGGCAAACCATCACCAGTGTAAAACTGCCTATCTGCCTGAGATTGCCACTTTTAGGTCAGTACTTGTGTGATGTGTTTGAGAGTGCCTCATCAGAGTCGGATCTGAAATATTGCAATGAAACTTGAAGGAACCGTCATGACGTTTTTGATCTTTATTTTAACACTCAGAATAAAATTTGAATAAGGCAGATGATGGCTGGTAGCTCAATGGTTTAGTGCTAACTGGGAGAACGAACACTAAAATTCTTATTCAAAATCTTAGCATATTCACTGGAGGATTTGATCATTACACAGAATTCTCTTTTATAGGCAGCGGCTCGCATTTCTTAAAGCATCTAGTTAAAGGTAATTCAGTGCCACGGAGGCGCAAATGCACACAGAAACGCTGCTGAAGGTTGGCGTTTGTGTGTGAATGTGTGGAAGCACAAAATACACTACAAGTCCACAGGCTTAGACTGCTCGTGGAACACGTCAGCTCACCTAAACAGATGCTTGATATTGACACAGACAGAAAAATTGTTATGTGTGTGTGAGAGCGAGCTTGTGTGTGTGTGTGTGGACACCTGTCCCCAGAGGTGAGCCTGGCAGTAAGACTGTGTTGGAGAAGCAACAACAATCAAAGTTGTGTCAAGCACGATTGGACAGGATGGGGGATAAGTGATGCCAAGGCTCCGGGGATGCACGCATACACTACTCTCACACACACACAAACACACCGGAGGACGGCAGCTTTTTAACGTGCGCATGTGTCACACTTTTGGCGTTACACACGCTGGGGAAAATTTACACTCTGGATGGGACCGTGACAGGATGACAGATGACTGCAAGAATCATTATCACAGTGGCGACAACAGTGTGTGCGTGTTGAAGTCAAGCAACTTCTCAGACTAGCTGTCTTTCATGACCCCAGCAGACAAGTGGCCAGTCCAAACCAATCACCACTCACATCAATCAATACTTCACTTGGACACACATCATTAACTTGGTAATGTCATAACATAGTGGTTTTCCCTTGTTAGCTTCTGTTGTGACTTGCTATGAAGCAATTTCTGGTCTCCAAAACAACTTTACCTGAGCAACTCAATGTTAGCCAACATTGCTCATTTTCTGCAAAAGTCCAACACTGCATGTACTTTTCAGCTTGGACTGCATTTCACCAGAATGTAGAGCAGGATCACTAAAGAATATGTTGCATCATTACCCAGAAATTTGACAATTAAACAGCAGCCAAGACGAGCAAAAACTTGTAACTACTAATTTTTTTTTTTTTTTTTCTTACAAAGTATACAAACTGAGTCTTTTTGAATAACTAGAATTGGCTCGTGTTGGAGCACAAGAAATATTACTGTTCATATCTGCAAAAACATAGAAGCAGGTGCTGAAAGAAATATCTAGTTAATGTAAAAATTATATGGTTGAAAATTCAAGCTCAGATTGAATTTACCAGCCGGATATGTTCCCATTTCCATTAGTTTAAATGAGGCTCACATTAGAGCCATAAATCTAACCTGGTGCCTATTTTTAGCTTTAAGTTTATGCCATTAAGAAAATGTAACCGCGTACAAAAGTCTGCCAATATTCAACACACTGAGCATAGATACAGACGGAGCACCGAAGCTGCTGCTCTTCCAACAAACTCTTCCCCTGAACAGAAATGTCTTATTGACAATGTTTTAACCATAATACCATAATACCCCTTTTCTGGAGAAGTTTCAGAAAAGCATCAGAACATTTTCTCTCTCAAACATTGATTCACATCCACATATGTGGCCTTGCTGCTTCTAGTCCCATCTGGTGTTTTTTTCCTCTCAAATCAGTCCCTGCATCTGTCGCCCTGAATGTTGACTTAAATCTACCAACAAATAACTCAAAACCAAAGTAGTTCAACTGTACTTTCTTCCATGAATAGTCCCATTTTATTTTTATTTCCCATTGTAAGCACAATGTAAAGTTTACTGAAACTCCAAAATGAATCTACGAATGTGAGAAAATTTGTTTTTTAAATCTTTAAATGATCTGTAGAGAAATATGTGAATAAGTATTAGGAAACATAAAATAAAAACCTATTTAAAAACTGAAAACTAGAATATGGTTTAATAAAAAAAAACTTATATGTCAAAACTGCTGATTTTAATCTCAAAATTTATCATCTTTAATTATATTTGCCACTCAGGACACCTTCAAAGCCATTATGGTCCATTCTTTGGGAACAATTACTAAAGAATCAAGTTTCATGTTGATATTTTCTTCCTGACATATTTTTCTCAAACTAAGTGCTGGACTGACAAATCGACCAAGGAAGCTGTCACTTGAGTCACACTGTTGGCTCCAAACAGCCTTTTTTTAAAACTAGAGAGGTGCTGCCATGCTAGCTGCCATTTCTGGCTCGCTGAGGCTGCCTGTGCTCAGGCAGCTGTAATGACTCCCCCCCCTCCCAAAAAAACACACCAGCAAGCACTAAGTGGGTGCCCAGCAAGCACACTGATTGCCTTCAGCTGACCTGGAAACGTCTGCTCTTACCTGCACCCAACACCACTTAGAGCCTAGTCGGCGTGCGGTTCACAGCTACGGGAGAGTGCGGCTACAGTAAGAGCCTCTCGATGTAGTGGCAGTGAAAGATGCGGTGACAGCCTCCATAGTTGGCGGCATTAATCCTCCACTGGAGCTGAAATAGAAAACTGAACTGGGGCATGTGTGTGACTAAAAGAGATGGAGGGAAAGCACTGTTCAATATGGTGGAAAAGATCATTTATCTTGATGTTTTAGTCAGAGCATTTAAGAATCACTGAGAAGTGACTTTTTTTTCCCACCCCTGTGCAGATCACCCAAGGTTAAGAGAGAGTGACGAGAGAGATTTGTCATGTTTAGAAAATGCTTCCTTTGTTGCAGGCAGCAGTGACATAGTTTACATGCCATTTTGCATGATTAAAAAAAAAAATACACCAAGCAGCAGACAGCAGCTGAATCATCAGGACAAAATTGGAACAGTGGTTTATACTTTTAGTAATCATATTATAGTGCAGAGTGGCTCAATAACTGTAAAACTGATTGACTCATAGCCACTTTTCTGTAGGCTAACGTTAATTAGCTGTGACGGCCATTTTGTAGTAGACTGACTCAATAAGTTTATGAGTGGCTGAAGTGCAGTACATACAATGAACATTTTCTGAAAGTTTCATTGGAATCTGTCCACTGGCTCATGAGATGTTTTAACAAAACATAGTTGACTCTAATAATGGCTCTAATAAATTTTAGACAATCAGTTATTAACCCCAGGTACTACCACAGTTAGTTGTGGTGGCCATTTTAAAGCATGTTGACTCCAAAGGTTAAATCGGTTGTAGATGGCCAACCAAAATTATTTTAAGGTTTTATTGAAATATGAAAACACCTGCATTTGCGACCAAAAAAAGCATAAAGATTGAGTGTTTGAGCCCATTTACTTTCAGTGTGTAGCACTTTCTGACCACCTTTTCCCCATTTCATGGCCTGCTTTTCTGATCACTAATTCAACTATTTAGGTTGTTGAGATTTCTTTAAGCATAGACTTGAAAAAATTGAAAAAGTGTTCCTTATTACGACGTGCCTTTGTATGGGTTTAGGATCCAGCCTTTCAGCTCGTTGTAAAAGAAATGTATTTGACCACTACTCCACTGTCTGACGTAGCATCTGCAGCCTCTTCATTCCACGACAAGCCGGGCAAGTTGTGAATCATTTTTCATTCTTTACGTAACCGTTCCCCGTTAGCCCCGTCGTAAACAATTCGCCTGCAACATTATGAGGAGAGACTCTCTGAAAATGTGCATCATTATTCTTTAATGACATCAAATCCACAGAGGCGATGCAGTCTCAGCATTCATGCCAAGATTATCCCTGATGTTTAGTCGTGTCTCTGCGAGTGTGATTGCACTCTTTCGCAGCCAATTTTGTTATGTAAAGATCCTTATTATGTCCTGATGGAGAACTAATCTAATCTTAACCTCCATAACTAAACAATACCCTGAGTGTGGATTCAAGTGAGAAACAAATGTAATGTTTTAGGATCTTAGATGACGTGAATGATTAAAACTATGTTGTACAAAATGAAAAATGATGGACATTTACCATAGTTTCAGAGCTGCCAAAGAAAGTGGACTTGGATTTTGATTTGTACAGAAGAATACACAAAAAAGGTAGCAGTTTGGACAAGATATCCTAACAGAATGGGATGGCCCTTTTACAGCTGAAGCATTAGTGAAGTAGGGAACCAACTGCAAAAGGGATATTTATTTATTATTCATGAAGATTACAAACATCTTCAGAAATCTGTCATGTATGCAAGCTGGTCATGGGCTGGTTCCTTGGCAAAAAAAAGACACCAATGTATGACTGTTTATATTTTCCGACAAACAGTCATAAATTGGGTGCTATTTGAAGAGTGTTTCAATCCTGTTTTGCTGTCAAACATCTAAAATCTTTTATTTAAATACACTTGAGTCTGAATGAGATGTGTGTGTGTGTGTGTGTGTGTGTTTCCTGTCACTCAGTAGCAGTTTTTTCAAATTACCAGCAGTTATTAAAACATCCCCAAGTAGTTTGTTTATAATTTAGTGATTTTGTGGAGACAGACAATTCAAGCACAGCAGAGAACAATGCTAGTTTAGTTTAAAAAAAAGTAAGGTTAAAGGAGGGTATGTTGATACTGTATCACAAAGTTTTAAGCCACAGAAACAAGGGCTGCATGCGTCATTTTTAACAAACCTGCTGTTCAATTAGGGGGCAACAGTAAATACTGAGGTTTTTAAATATTCACAAATGAATGTTTAATACTAGTAATACAAAAAAACCTTAAGAAATTAAGACCTCAAGCCTTGCTCCCTCGAGGTTAGGGATGAGTCTCTGCCTCATGCAGAGGAGTTTGTTCAAGTATCTGGGAGTCTTGAACATGAGTGATGGATGGAGCAAAGAGATGGATCGACAGATCGGGCCTCAATTCTGCTCTGGTCTGTTGTGGCGAAGCTCTTGATTTACTGGCCTGCTTGTGTTCACATCCTGTGGTCATAAGATGACCGAATGACCAATGGCCAAAAGAACAAGATCCTGGAAACCAGTGGCTGAAATGAGCTTCTTCTGCTGGGTGGCCGAGCTCAGCCTTGGAGGTAATGGGGAAGCTTGACGTAGAGGCGCCGTTCCTCCACATCAGAAGGAGTCGACTGAGGTAGTTCGGGCAATTGATAAAGATGCCTCCTGGGCGCCTCTCCCTGAAAGTTTTCTAGGAGAAGACACAAAACTCGCCGGACAGATTATGTATCCTCTCTGGCGTGGGAATGCTTTAGTATCCCCCAGGAGGAGCAGGAGAAAGGAATGTCTGGGTCCCCCCCAAGACCTGACCACAGATAAGCAGCAGAGGGGTGGCTTGATTGATGGCATTGCTTTAAAAAATGCTACATTTTCATAGCAGAGTTTGAACTACAGTCATTTTATACTGACAAATGACAGAATTAAAACCATTTTGATGAATCCATGAAACCTCCCTGGCGCAAGACATTTCCAATAGAAAAAACAAAAGGTCAACTTGGTTTAAAATATACCAAGTCAGTAAATTTGTCTTTCAAGCCACAGTTAAGTCGATTTAAATAATTTCATAATGCCACAGATGTAGGTCTTCAACGAAATGCACTTGTGTCTAATCAGGTTACAGGGATCAAACAGTGCCACCTTCTTGTTCCAAATAAAGGTCCAACGGGGCGACAGCTGAATGCCAGGCTTCAAATTGACCGTTCACAAATCAGGGAGTGCCATAATACAGTTCCTATCTAAAATTAATAGTCTTTAGCTTTTTGCTCTCATAAAGACTCAAGCTGCACCTCTGTAGGACATCCAGTCATATGTGAAAGTGTAGAAGTAATAAAAGGTGATCCACCACTGATCCACCTCGGAGTTGGAGCTCGGTTCACGCTCCGATCTGCGTTTTCTTGACGTTTCAGCTTCACAGTCCGTGATACAGAAGGACAATTTGCATAAAGATAAATTTGGACATTTTGTTATTTCACTTCTCTGGGGGATTACATTGAAACAGTGAAGGTAGCAAAAAGGTAGAAATGGCAAGAATGGACATCTGTTTCCCTAAAATTTTCAAACCCCACCTGTAACCACAATGCCTTTCCGTCTGTATGGAGTCTCTGCGCTTCTGCTTGGGCGTGAAAAACATCTATATTCAAACCAACAGCTATAAGAGTTCTCCACAAGAGTGTTTTTCCCACTATAACATTTACTTGATGCATATCTATCATATCAAATACAGCTTAAGATTGTAAACAACTTACTGAGTAAACACAAGGAGAGCTGAGGGAGAATATCAGTCGTTGGAATGTAAACATTTCACAAAAAATAAAAAATAAAGTAATATTAAAATGATATATACTTGGCTGCTTTTTGGAATAAATCCCTGTTGCGAAGCTAAACGTGTGCACACACACACACACAAGCCAAGACTTTGATCCAAAGCTTCTTACAGGATTTTGCAGATTATTTCACCCCAAAAAAATCAGATACCACAGATCCTCCTACTCCAGAACACCATACCAGCATCATCAGTGGCCGGGGGATCAAAGGTCCAGACGGCTGGAGGAGTGGGTTCCGTGACGTGACGGCTTCGCTTCACATCCAGATTCAAAGTGTCCTCAGCCAGACGCTGAGGACAGCTCAATCACACTTTAACATGCCTCCAGTGCAAAACTCACAACTGACTCAAAAACTCTTCTGTTTTACACCCAACGAGGCTCCTGTGACCTTTTCCCACTTAATGGTAGTTTTCATTTTCATTGATGTCGCCATAGTGTTGAAATAGGGACTGGGAAACATGCTCCAATATTCATACAACCTTTCTACAAATCTAATTTAGTCCACTCAGAGGTGCACAAATTAGGCTAAAACTTGAACGTCAGCTCTGCAAAGACTTCAGATTCCACTGAAAATACAGCGTGGTTTCTGTGTTTTAAATTAGCAACACATAGGGGGCAAAAAAAGATGACAAATGCAGCAGAATGCAGAAGTAAGACATCGGATGATGCAGGAAAACTAAAATGATGTTAACCTAAACATGATATTGAACTAGAAATAAAAAAAATGTGAATCTTGCCTTGCAATAACTCAAAACGTTGTAGTTAAAGCTGAAGCGTTGAGTGTCTGAACTTCAGGAGAATCGGTGTTAATGTCTCTTAATTATATACCAAGTAGTGAGAAGTATGGGTGTGGAGGGTGCTGCAGTACCCCATGATGAATAACATAGGAAATGCATGTCCAACTACATATTTATTAAGTTATTAAGTACTGAAAATGTCCAAATGTCATATATGAATGAATTCCTCTGGATGGTATTAATTTGGCCACCAGTTCTAACGTAAAGAACCTTGATGTTACTTTCAGTCTTTTAGGTCTTTTAACCCCCAGGTTAAAAATGTTACCAGGACCGCTTTCCTCCACCTGCGCAATATCACTAAAATTAGAAACATCTTGCTTCAAAATGATGCAATAAATAACCTGCTCCATGCATTTAATCACTTCCAGGCTGGACTATTCTTACCCTTTATTATCTGGTTGTTAAAAAAAACAACTTTTCAATCATATTAAATGTACCACACATTTGAGAGCTTTTTTCTGCCTATCTGTCACTTCCTAAAGGTTTTCCTGTAAAGAGTATACAGTGTACACAGTACAAGATTTTCTAATGAAGCGTTCAGTATATCCAATAAATAACTCCACTAAATCAAACAGAAATATTGCTGAACATTTGTTGTGGTGTCTGTTAACAGAAATTATGAGCTATTTAAATGGTCAAACAAGACCTTAAATATCATAGAAACATTACGGTCGCTGTCTACAAAAAGATAAAGTGTTTTGGTTTGAATATAATAATAATGATTATGGCAGTAATGTGCCTGTCTGACCAGGGATCGAACCCTGAACTCTCCTCTCACATGTGTGGCAGTTATGCTAACCATAGCTCCAACTGTGGGACGGAGGAGGGTCCACTTCAGCACCAGATGCTGGTCAGAAAGAACCATACCTGCTTTCATGTCAGTCTTTAAAAGTCTCCAAAAACACCAGAAAAATTGGGTAGTCTTTTTTTTTTTTTTTTTTAAATATAGTCACTTGCTAAATATAGCAACAAAGTCTCGGAGTTGGCAACACTGCCTGCACCCAGGCCCGCCCTGCTCTGCTCTGATTGGATAAAACTTTACCTCTGGTTTGCTTCATTTGTTGAGAGCAGCGTCAGTTTAATCCCCGTTTCATAATTAGATTGGGTGGTTTTTAATGGGTCCACAACAAAAAACACGTTTTCTTCCTTCTCATTTTTACAGATGACGGAAATCCATCATGGCGAAGGAGAACTTTAATTTCTGATTGAAAATCTTTCTCTTTTACTTCTAACACACAAAGCTCTCAACAATCAAGCTCCATCTTATATTAAAGATCTTATTGTTCCATATTTTCCTATCAGACTGCAGGTTTACTTGTGGTTCCTAGAGTTTCTGATAGAAGTACAGGAGGCAGAGCTTTCAGTTATCGGGCTCCTCTCTTGTGGAATCAACTTCCAGTTTCTCCCTGACATCCGGTCTGCTTCAGGCTAAAGACTTTTCCTTTTTGTAAATCCTAAAGCTGCGGTTTGGTTTCCTGGGGCCATCCCTCAGTTCGGCTGCTATAAGCCTAAACTTCTGGAGGACATCCTGACCACATTTCCTCACTTTGCTGCCGTCTTTACTCTCTCTCCGCTCTTCGTGTTGGAATGGTAGTTATTGGTATCATTAACATGTGTTTTTTTCTTCTTCTTCCTGTAGAAACCACACCTGGACCAGTCATTCTGCGTCTCCTTCGGCTGAGGCAGATGGTCACCCGTCCTGATCTCGGTTCTGGCTCTGCTCGAGGTTCCTTCCTGTTGAAAGGGAGTCGTTTCTTTCCACTGTCACCAACCTGCTGCTCAGGATGGCAGATCTGTACGAAGTAAAGGGTCGCCGCAATCTGCTGGCTTCCTTATGTAGATAACTTTTACTATATGGCGTCTTAGAATGGATGTGAATGCTTTTACACAGTGACCTGATTTGACTTTTGTTATGATTTGGCTCTAAAAAAACAAAAACAAAACTGGAGTTGAAATGAATGTTTGGCTCTTACAAATCCACACAGCACCTTGAAAATATAAACACACTTCTGTTGCAGCTTTAATTACATGTAACTAAGTGCTCTTGAGCTGCTACCATAGTAAAACACACAGGACTGTGCAAACAACACGTTCAAACTGTGTGTGCGCGTTTAAGAAACTCAAAATAAGGAGAAAGAAAAACCCCATACCTTGTTTGACACACTTGAGCCGGACGGGGTCTTTGCTGTGTTTGACCACAGCATGAACGTCCCTGGTGGTGAGTCCCGCCACGGGGGTGTCATTGACTTCCAGCAGGAGTTCCTCCGGGCTGAGTTTGCCGCTGTGGCACACCGCTCTGCCCGGGAGCAGCTCGCCGACGACCGAGAACTGGCCATTCTCCGCGCCGCCCTTCAGCTCCAGCCCCAGCTCCCCCTCCTCATTCCTGCAAAGGATACTCTCGTGGACTTTGTTGGTCCAGTGGTTCTTCCTCTTCTTCAGGCTCTTGGACATGGCTCGGGAGGGGAAATTACATGGGTGCTGCCGGGGGGGAGAAGTTTTTTTCTGTTGTTGTTGGTTTGTTTGTTTTGTTTTTATCGCTGCTGAAGACCCGCGGTGTCTCGGTAAACACTGGGTCGTGCGGAGTTTCAGCGCCAAACAGCAGTTGTCTCCATGTCAGCGAGCAGCAGCTGGATCATCAGGCTGCCTTTCTGATAACTGAGAGCTGCCTAACTTGTGATGCCTTCATGGTCCGCCTTAAAGCTGGGACATGACATAACCGCGGTGAAAGTAGCAACTCAGTGAGGGGGGAAGTGACTATAACTGTCAAGCGCAACAGCTGCACTAGAACTACTTCGAGAGAGCTGTCCGTATAGTTAAGCAAGCTGATATTTTTTTACGTGAAACAAACAACTGCTCCTAGTTACTGTCCCGACTAACAGGCTTAATAGAATGTGCGAAAATGGATGAGTTCAAAACTTTGTGAAGTTTCGCGTTTACAAGGGGCGTTTGAAGGCAACATCAAGCTCCGACCAGCTTCAGTAACCCGGATGTGAGGGCTGGAGGAGGAGAGAGGCGAGGGTTTTCCCAAAATCCAGCTTTCCAGACAGTGGAAAAAAAAGGGAAAAACAGAAAGAGAAAGTATGGCTGTGGTAAATCCACTGGTACAACCACAGAGAGGGATAAAAAGTAACTTTTTCTCTACTTTTTATTACTATTATAGTTATTATTTTAAATGATGGCTATTAAAGTAGTTGGAAGTACCTTCTGCCTGGGAACACCAGAATTTTTGAGTCATCCTCAGACTGTATTAAGAAAGAACAGTCTCATTGTCACTATGATACTGCACCACTTGATTTAACTTAAAATAGGTGATAAAAAGGTAATATCCTGCAGCAACATCATAATACCAGAAAAGTGTGTTGTGGGTTCTTCCCTCCACTGGATCTATGAATCCTCAAATCTGCTGCAAGACGAAAGCAAACACACGAGAACTTAAAAACATCCACTCCTGAGGTGAAATGAGTGTGTTCCCTTCCCGCACAAATACACTATTTGTCTCATTTAATGTAAAATGTTTCCAAAATGAGTTAACTAAAGGTTAAGAATTTCCATTTTATTAATTTACTTATTATTTTTTTGCATTTTCCTTCCAATACCTGAGTTGAGAGTAAACCCTTATAAATGCTTTGTAGATTTTTGTTTTTATTATTTTTGTCCTAACGAGAGTGTTTGTGTGTTGGGTTACAATTCCAGTGACGAACAAAAAAACAGTCCATTACTGAGAAATCATCAGGGGCAACCTTTGTGTTTAACTATTTGGTTTTGTTCAAATGTGAAATGCAGATTGAGCTGTGGTTGTTAGTGTTACAATTAAAAGGCTTCATTTAAAATTCAAGCAAACACACGAAGCAGCAACAGCTTTGAATAGGACTATTCTGGGAGGTGCACTAAATCCTGCAAAAAGATGTTTATATCTATTTTCTTTTTACTGATAGCTACTTGAATGTATCCTTTCTCAGCTGCAGCTTTAACGTCTTTATAATGTAAAAGGTTCATAAAAAGGACATTTTCCACAGCCGATTATGAAAGCTAAAAGGAAGAGCTGCATCAAATTAACAATTTGCAACCATTTTTTCATATTTAACTAATTTTTCTGATATTTACATTAAATAAATTTGTCTTCTTACTGGCTTTTTGTTGTAGTTTAGAAACATATTCTTGCTTTTTTGTTTGCTAGCAAAGTTCTCTTTTTAAATAGGTTTTTGTTCTTTTTAGTAATGTTTTCTGGTTTGAGTTGGAATTCATTTTTCTTTCTTTTTTTGTATTTTTAAAAGTTGTACAGCACTTTCATCATTCCTTGCAGGAGTGTCTATCGCCTACTATTGTAGAGTTTTAGACAACTCTTATCAGGCTAAGAAGAAATGAACTATTTATCAGTTCTGGACAAACCTTGTAAATGACGTTATATGTTAGGGCTCACAGAATGTTTCGAGAATGACTCTCAGTGACTACCACGCCAAATTTTAGCTCTATATCTGTGAAACTGACTCAGTTCGAGCCAATACAACAATGGCTAATGTGTGGTAGCCATCTTGAATTGGGTTGACTCCAAAAGTTAATGAATTGTAAATGTGCATTCAATGATTTCTTTCTGAAATTTTAATTAAAATCTGTGTATTTTTTAATTTGGGTAGTCTCATTCCTTCATAGAAATCTTCATGAGTGCACAAGTAAAAGCTAAGAAAAATGAACATTTGGAATCATTTTCCATTTTTCAAACAATTTTCACATTAAAAGCTGAGGTAATAAAATAATTATGTTTCCTGTCAAGGAAATTTAAAGCAAGTGTCGGTTTAGAGCAAAGAAAGTTTGGGAGCTTATAGTTTTCAGTGAAGGATGAATAAGTGGTGAAAAAAAAAGAAAATCAGATTTTTAACAAACAAAAACTTAAACAGTCAAACCAGTCTGTAAAAGACTGGCACACACACACACACAGGTGGTAGTTTGTTTGGTTTTGATGCATTTTACTTCTGTAAAAGTACAATGAAATTACCAGTTTTTGATTTATATATTAACCTTTTTTTTCATAAATACAGAAACCAGCCTACAAATTTTACTGACTGACACAAATGCTTCCCTTATTCCTAAAAAAAGGCAGAAACTTGTATAAAATCAGCTCCAGTTTGATGTTAATATATGACTTAAGATGAAAAAAGATGCAGTCAATAATAAAATCTGACTTCAATATGGAAATAATCTTTTCCCAAAGGATTTTCCTGCCATTTTTAAACTATAAAATCCATATGGACTGACTTGTGAATGTTTTCACCTCATCTGTTCCCTCCCACACAGAGTATTTGTTTGTTAACATGCATATTCCACCAACAGTCTTCTCTGCCAGGCTTCAATCTCTTCTATTATCGCTGGTATCTCAGCTTGTAATCTATGCATGTTTGATTAGACTCTTGTTTGCTTTGCATTGGCTTCATATTAAACTTGCAAAACTGTTTAAGCAGATATAAAGGTCAAAGGTTAAATAATTTAAAAAATGGAATCCTTAGAAGGGTCTTGGACCTAAACGAAAGCACTACTTCCAAGAGTTATCTTGGTAGAGTCCTGATCAAGTCACAAAAGGAAGAAAGACGACGAGACCGAATTGGGACTGTACCAAGTACCTACGTAAATGTGGACAGAAATCATCAGTAAACCTTTTCAGGAAAAATCACCTCTGCATTGCAGAGCACTGCTGAGTCAAAATGAGGGAAAACAAACGCAAAGGAGAAGAGGAGTGTTTTAACAAGGGCAGGAATTCTGGAGGCAGTGTTTGAACGTCGAGAGGAATGGCACAAAAAGTGTTGGAAAGGAGGAAAAAACAACAACAAAAACATCAACAGCTCCAGGATTGAAGCGTTTGGAAAAAGTGTGTGGGGTTAAACTGTGAGGGATGCAATTGGGCTTCGGCCTTCAATGCAGAGGGAATGTTTAAAGATAAATCAATATTTGTATTCACAATGGAACAAAGTAAATGTATCAGATTTTTTAACTAAAAAATTGTGGCAATTTTTTTTTTTTTTTTTTTAAAGTAACAATTTTAAATTTGATAGCAGCAATACATCTCAAAAAAAGTTGAGACAGGGTTATGTTTCCCCACTGTGAACGTCTATAAACACCTAGGACCTGAGGAGAGCAGCTGCTGGAGGTTTTGGAGGGAGATGTTGTCCCATCTTTATCTGATGCAGGATTGTAGCTGTTCAGCAGTCCTGGGTGTCTGCTGGAATTTTAGTTTCATGATGTGCCAAATGTTTTCAGTTGGTGAGAGGTCTGAACTGCAGCCAGGCCAGTTTAGGACCCGGACTCTTTTCCTCCAAAGCCATGCTGTAGGAACGGATGCAGTCTGTGATTTAGCATTGTCTTGCTGAAATATGGAAGGCTTTCTCTGAAAAAAAAAACATTGTCAAGATGGGAGCATATGTTGGTCTTTTCTGCACTGATGGTGCCTTTCCAGATGTGTAAGCTGCCCACGCTAGACACACTCATGAACCCCCATACTATCAGAGAGGCTGGCTTTTCAACCCTGCGTTGACAACAGGTCCTTATCCTCTTTCGATTGGAGGACATGGCACCCATGGTGTCAAAGAATTTTCAAATTTTGATCCATCTGACCACAGAACAGTTTTCACTCTGTCTTCTGGATGTTAATCACATACAGGTTCTTTTTTGCATGATAGAGCTTTAAGCAGTATTTGAGGATGGCACATTGAACTGTGTTTTACAGACAGTGATTTGCGGAAGTGTTCTTGAGCCCATCCATAAAGTGATGTTCACAACAGAATCAGACCTGTTTTAATGCGGTGCTGCCTGACAATCACAGGCATCCAGTATTGACTTTCAGGCTCATTTTTTGCGAAAGAATTTGTCCTGATTTTTGAATGCTTGATGATGATATAAACTGTAGATGATGGGCTATTCAGTGTTTTCCTCATATTTTGAGAAGAATTCTGAAATTGTTAGACTTTTTTCATTGAATTTAAAAAAAAAAGTTTCAATGTAGTTTTCTGCAGACTGGTGAACTTCTTATCTTTACTTCGGAGAGATTAAGCCTCTTGAAAATGTTCATTTTATACCCAGTCCTCTTACTAACCAGTTGCCCATTAACCTAGTTAGTTGCAAAACGCTCTTCCAGTTGTTATTTTTTTCCTTACGACTTAGTTTTACAGTTTTACTTTTGGTGCCCCTGTCTCAACTTTTGGGATGTGTCACTGCCATCAGATTTAAATTTAAAACAATACAATTTCTTCGATAAATTGATATGCTTACTTTGTTCTATTGTAAATAAAATATGGCTTTATGAAATTTGCAAATTTTTGCATTTTGCACCCCCCCCAAACTATCTTTAAAATATGATATTGTTAAAGCAAAGCCAGATTCCATTCTTTTGAGGATTCAAATTGCAATAACACTCGTCAGCCCTCAGTTACATCAACACCACCAGATGGGAGTCCATTTCCTCAGCCTGTGATGCTGCCCCTGGGACTCCACTACATGATGTAATGGTAATGACATGGCTCTTTGAAAGATCATTAAAGCTGGTCAGGAATAAAGTCAAATTGTTCGATGATGGCCTCAACTGCCAATGAAAAAGGAATATACATTCCGGTCGAGCGAATGATGCCATTCCGGCTCCAGCTGAGTCATTTTTTAGCGATTTGGCTGCTTGTTTCCCGCAAATTGTCACGCCCCATCCAGCGCTGAATGATTGAACAGAAGCTGTTCTCTGTGCGCCATCCGTGTGGTCAGTTTGTCTTCTTCAGGCTGATGCCATCCGAGGCATCTGACCTGTTTATTTTGCTGCCATCTGCTCAACTCTGCGAGCCCTGGCGAGGACTCGGTCCATCACTCTCCCTTGTCCTGTTGCTTGACCCTGGCAGATAAAAAAGGCGCGAAGGGATGTGCAGCACAATCTCATGCACTGCCAGCTTCATCTCTGGCTCCGCTCGCTCGCAGAGAAATGGAAAGGAGCCGGGGACACTGCGGTTTAGGAAAATGTGGAGGCAAAACACAACAACTTGAGAAATAAACATCTATAATGTCTTGTGTACTTTTTTTTTAAAACTCATATTTAACCAGCAGGTTTTCAAACAGACAACTCATGACAGTTCTTCTTTAATCAAGAAGCACCACACAGTTGGACCACACCACACAAGTTGATTGGGAATCGTACCAAAGTAAATCAAAAGGGAGCAAATTATCACCAAGTTTGATTTGATTGCCCTTTGCAGCATCTTCCCGACCCTTTCCTTTCAGCTGTGAT
The DNA here is from genome assembly GCF_001649575.2 of Kryptolebias marmoratus. Lineage (NCBI taxonomy): Eukaryota > Metazoa > Chordata > Actinopteri > Cyprinodontiformes > Rivulidae > Kryptolebias > Kryptolebias marmoratus. The sequence continues at coordinate 9,104,419 of NC_051447.1, read as the reverse complement.
CAACGTTCGGTTGTCTGATTGTTCATCTTTGCCCCATCATCTTTCATTTTAGCCACAATTCTGGTTCGGATGGGTTCTCACGAGACTGCCAAGTTCACAGATCCTAGTTTGTGCTCAGAGCCCAACACCTCAATCATCCCTCCCACAGTATCGGCTCGGGCAGCGAAGAACCTTTTACCAGGCTGAGAGCTTTTAACTGTCTGAAAGCCTGCAAAGACCCCCACAGCTCATTCCTGCAGGGGGAAGAAAAGCAAGATTTTTCACTGAGGGGAGAAAAAAAAAACAGTCCTGGTGTCTGACAGTCAGTTATCTGTCTTTATAGAGTCCTTCAGTCATCGAAGGGGGAGCGATTGCACTATTGTCATCAAATCAACAGAGTGACAGCTTGATGGACTTTTACAAGCATCTTATATTATACCATTACACAGCAGAACACACAGAACAGCTGACAAACCAGCTGAGACAGGAAATGAGGCTAGTAGTATACAGCACACTTGAAAGGGGGTTTGTCTTTATCAGAACTGGTCAGGTCTTCATTTGTCTGACAGAGTTGGACATGGAAACCCTGGAGAGCCAAGGATTCCTCAAAACTCTGCTTTGTGATTAGACTGTATATTTATGTATGCCTAGTTCTAATGTTTTTAATTAAGTTTTACTTTGAAGATATGAATGCTGCATTAAAAAAGCAGTCTAATTAAAAAATTCACACGTTGCCCCCTATTCAGCAGAACACTATTGAAGCAACACGATGCAATGAATGCCGAGTCAGCACTCAATTGTGTTTTCCCGTTATTAGTTGCTTCCGCACATATTTTGGACCAACTACTTCAGCATACTTTTGGCTATTTAAACCATTCATGTATTAAAACAGTCAGCTCATTCAGAACATTACGGCTACGACTTTTGGGTTTTGTAGCTTTTATACTTTTGGAAAATTTAATTTTATGTCGTTCTTTTTTCCTTCATTGAAATAAGTGGGGAGCTCATGAAATACTTGGGAAAACTGTTCTTTGAAATCTGCTTCAGTGTCCTTACTTTATTTTTAGCTTTTAGCTACTGGCTTGCCAATTGTAGCTGGTGGCTACTCTTCTGACAATTTGAGCTTTTAGATACAGTCTTACTAATTTTAGCTTTTAGTTTGATTTAGTTATTTTTCTCTTCTACCAATTATAGCTTTTGTTCTGATCATTTTAACAAAACTAAGTTTCTGCTTCTGCAGCCAACTTCAGCAAAGATATTCAGCAGCCACCCTACATTCTCCCAGAAAACATTTCTTTCCTCTACTTTCACTTGAGCTGATTTTTGCTTGAATGAGTCAGACGTTCTTGTACTCTTTAAAAATTGGTCTTAAGCGATGCTTGATTGAGCACAGGTCTGAAGAAAAAAAAAAGTTGAAAAGCCTTCCGGAAAATCTGAAGAGTTGTTGATTGAGACCACTTTTAAAAAAATGATAAGGAGGTCTGGCTGCTTTGAAGCAAAATAAAGAAACTAGGGGTGGGTTAAAATGTTTACGATTCATCTGATTTATTTATCACTAATCCTGATTAAATCATTGTGGGCATTTTTAAGAGTACAGACATGAGCAGTAAGCAATCAGTTGAATGCAACAATTAAAAGGCACCACTTGGGGAATCGTATAAGCTTTCTGATTTCTAAACAAGCATCCTAAAATGCCTTTTTAGGGTGTAAAAGTTAATGTAAAGCTTTGTGAAACCTAAAACTTAGGATTGCAAGAGTTATTGCTCAACAATCCAGAGCGCAGAAAGATCAGGTTTGAAGTTTCCCAAAGGAATATTTTAAATAAGTGTTATCATTTCATCATTTCATTTTCACCTGTTAAGCTGAAAAACACAAATTTATGTTTCTAGAGTAGTGGGTGCTGTATTTTGTTAAACGCTACTCATACTTTGTGTGTGTTTTAGTCAAGATCATAAAATTGCATCCATTATGCATGTACATAGTTTGTGTTTAGTTGGTTGTTTTTTTTTATCTCATTGACCTGCCAGAAACTGCAGATGAAAATTAGCCTTTATGACTAAAACTCAGGCACATTTACATGAGAAATTCCTCTGGTTGCTTTTAAATTACCTAAAGAAATGTAGTCATATCCGATCGGATTCATCTGCGTAAGCAAATTAACTTTAGAAAAAGCTAAATAAAATCTTCTTTGACAGCTCTTGGCTTTCTTGTCTGTGTTCTGAAATGGCCTTCTAGGCTTTCAACTCATTTTATGAAAAATCTCAAATCATTTTCTTTTTGATTTCAGCACTCCGAGCAGCGTACAATTTCATGTGGAGTTATGATAAATGGTAGAAAATCATTTATGAGTCTGGATCTTGCTCATTTTAAGCAAGCATCCCATAAAAAAGTCAAGCTAAAAATCTGATTATTATGTTTTACCAGATTTACTGTTGTAAAACCAACATCTTGTTTTATAGGTCCTATTTTTTTCTGATCTGTTCCGACTTGTCTGATTTAAACATACAAACCACAAACACAACATTAGTGAGATATACACACAGGGATAAATTGAACATGGAGCACAGAAAGCTGAGGACAGAGTTGTCTCAGGAGCTTAGAAAGAAACCTTTTTGACAGAATCTTAAAAAGTAAAGACTATAAGACCATCTCCAAGCAGCTTGATGTTCCTGTGACTACAGCTGCTCAGATTATTCAGAAGTTTAAGGTCCACAAGACTGGAGCCAACCTCCCTGGATGTGGCTTCAAGAAGAAAATTTATGAGAAATTGAAAAGATGGACAATACAAATGGTGACCAAAGAACCCAGAAGAACTTCCCGTGATTAGAGGTGAACTCCAAGGTGAAGGTATATAGGTGTCAGATCGCACCATCCATCACTGTTTGAGCCAAAGTGGACGTAGTGGACCGAGGAGGACACCAAATCATAAAAAAACTGAAACTGGATTTTGTCAGAATGCATTGACGAGCCACAAAGATTGTCGGAGAATGTCCTTTGGACAGATAAGACAAAACTGGAGCTTTTTGGCAGCAAATCCCATCATCAGCTTTATGTTCACAGACCCAAAAGAGAACCATCCAAAGAAAAGAACCCTGTACCTACAGCAAAACATGGAGGAGGCTCGGTTCTGTTCTGGGGCTGCTTTGCTGCATCTGACTCAGGCTGTCTTGAATCTCTGCAGGGTACAATGAAACCTCAAGACTATCAAGGCATTCTGGAGCTAAATGTGCTGCCCAGTGCAGGAAAGCTTGGTCCCAGTTGCAGGTCATGGGTCCTCCAACCGGATAATGACCCAAAACACACAGCAAAACTCAAAACATCCAAGAATGGCTGAGAACAAAACATTGGACTGTTCTGTGGACAGGTGCAGGAGTCTCAGAGAGAGTGACAGAAACCACTTGACTGTGATCGCTTCAAAAGGTTCTGCAACAAAACATTAAGTTTAGGGTACCATCTTTTTTGTCAAGGCCAGTTCATTAGTTTATTTTTAAATTAATTTTGTTGAAGCGAAATTTAAAAAGCAATGACTGATTTTCATTAGTTGATTTTAGTCTATATCAAAGAAGCCACACACCTTTTTTTTTAACTTGCAACAATACCAACAACAGTGCTTTTTGTCCTCCCCATCCTGCATTTGTCTACTGTTGAAGCTTTTCTACTGAAAGCTCAATCTCTTTGCCTGCGGCTTAGTGTTTCAGAAAAACCTGCTGCTGAACTATTGGGCGACCCCAGCTGAGCTTCTCCTTGTGGCCTCTCCGGTATTCCGGTCACAAAGCCTCCTTTTAAAGACCCTCATTGATCAGCGGCTCCTCAAAGATCCTCCTTCTCGTGTAGTGAGTAGTAACTGTTACATCACTGTCGCGACAAAAATGGATAAACAGCCCTTCTGATTTACGAGGAACGGCTCGGATCCTGACTCCTCATCCAGCAAAACGTGCGTCGCCACCGAGTTGGAGTGGAAAGGTACGGTTAAAAACAAAAAAAAATTGCAAACTGCTGTTTTTCCGGTCTTCTGCTTTAATGATTGTCAAAGAAAATGAGTACAAAAGCAGGCAACGTCAAACTTTGAATGCATTTTAGAAAGGTTTGAGCGCTGTTGATCAAGACTATCTGAAAGGCTGGTTATGTGGAAGCAAAATATAAAAAAAGGGCAGAAAGACTCAAGAACATTGCACAGGACTGTGCAGACAAAGACAAACTCCAAACCTGTCTTATTCAACAGCTGTTTCTACTCCTCCTTGTCACATTATTTCTTTCAAATCTATCAATTAGGAGCTGTCAACTCTGCGTCTCTTTCTCCCACGTTCAAATATTCTTTTGTACAACCCGGACATTAAATCAAACTCCCTGTTTCTGTTATTCCAAATTTTCTGACTGCAAAGGGAAGGAGAAAAGGCAGACGGTTGCCAAGTTGAGCCACTGTTTCAGCTCAACAGTGACCCCTGCTGTAAGAACTCGGGTTTTAGCTCAATATCTGTGAAACCTACTGAGTTATGACCATTTCTGTGTTGGCAAAGGTCAATTAGCTGTGGCGTCCGTCTTGAATTGGGTTGACTCCAGAAGTTAAATCAGTTTTAGATGCGAAATCAATGATTACTTTGTGAAAGTTTCAATAAATTCCATCCAGTGGTTCATGAGATATTCTACTAACAGACACATATAGTTGACTATGAAAGGTAACGCTAAAGTTTTAAGCAAATATCTTGTACAAAGAACAGCACTTGAAGTATGCATTGTGAATGACTCTCACCTACAACCACTCCATGTTTTAGCACAATATCTATAAAATTGACTGAATTATAGCTATGTTGGGGTTTTCTAAGGTCAGTTGGCTATAGCATCCATCTTGAATTGAATCAACTCCAAACGTTAAGTAGTTATAAAGGTGCACCTAATGAATATATCCTGAACGTGTCATTAAAATCTGTCCAGTCGTTCATGAGATATTGTGCTAACAGACAAACACACACAGACGTGCGTTTGTTTACCTTTGCCTTTTTGTGGCGGGCGATAGCTGCAACTGAGGTTGTAAATGAGTGCAAAGCAACAGGTATCATTTTTTTAAAAAATAAGTAAAATGTTTATCTTAACTTAAAGCTTTACTCTAAACACATACATATATATTTTATTTTATTTTATTTATTTATCCATTGGCCTCACCTGCCAATTCTCGCCAGTGTGGTCAGCGTGTCGTAAAAGTCACCCACCCGAGACGCCTCTAATCCTTCGCTAATCCACACCTGGACCACGTGTCTGAGGGACAGGTCTAATCTTTGGACAGGCTTGACTGGCGCGTGTTCAGGAACTTGGACTGTCGTGGGGGGATTGTGGGCACCATTCAAGAGGAGCTCCGGCCGTGAAACAAGCCACTAAACCCGCAGTCCTGTCGGTGTGACGAGCATGTTTTATGCTTCCCTGCTGCAGGTGTGTGTGTGTGTGGGGGGGGGGGGGGGNGGGGGGGGAAGCAGGAGTTCTGCAGGGGCGCCGAGGATTTAGCTGTTTAACTTTCAGCCTGAGCAGTCAGTCAGAGAAGAGCAGCCCAGAGTCTGTCACTGGGAGCATACATCATCCACACATCATACTCCCATCCCCCCCCGTCAAAACACCTTTATGCCTTATAAATCAATGTGTCAAGAGGGAAGATGTATCGCCCGCCGCCAGAGGAGCAGCCGTAATGTCTTTGCTTTTGTCTGTACTGGAACCAATTTGAATAAAACTATTGGAAATAAACAGTTGCCCCTATTCAGGACGGCAACCGCAATTAATCAACCACTGCAAACACAATAAACGACTAGAATGTGGCTGATTTTACAGAAACTGAGCTAAAATTTTAGCTGAGAGTCATCTTCAACACACACTACAAGCATTAACATCTCAAAAGATGTGAATTTAAACTCATAACATAACAGGTGTCAGGTGATATACAAGGCTTTCAACAATTTTAAATCAGGTACATGATTTAGATGATGATTATTCACAAAAGGTTATAAGACAAAAGGATTTTTCACCACTAAACTTGTAGAAGTTTATAAGAAAACAGCTGTCTGCTCAGTAGTGAATGAATTGATAAATAAGGATGGTATTTCATAATTAGAATATTGTCCTTTGCACAGGTAATGCAGCTAATCTGTTGAGAAATCTAAGCTAATGTAAAAGCTACCTAACTTGTGCAGAGACATGAAGAAAATCTGCATAAAAAGGAGGACTGTACTGTTTGAGTTTTAAGTTTTAATTTCTTCTGAAAACCTCTGCTGATGCAGAAGGCCAATATCACTGCACCCCATGCAAATAATCGGTACGTACTGACTGCTAACTTATATACAGTGAACGAAAAGAAGGTACACTAAGCTTCAACACTGCATAATTCTGAGTTTGTGACTCAGTGTTAATGCAGAAATTATAGATCAGACAGCACCATAGTGGATGCATTTATAAATGCAAATATGAAAATCTTGAAATCACCAAAATCTCTGTGGCGTAAACGTTGCCATTCATTTTGCATCCGGGCCCGGTTTACCGGAGCTGACCTGACAGCCACTGGGGGCCGAAGCCTCTGATTAAACTCTGATCGGGCAGATAACCGGCCACCATTGTTCCATGGGCTCAGATATATGACATCGGGGGGTGGTGGGGGGGGTCTTTGTGTCTTATCTAAACCTTAAAGAGGAGCAGAATAAAGAGCTGCAGGCTGAAATTGCAGTGATTCATTAAACTGCAGTGGCTGCTATCGGAGTGAAGCAGGGCACTGAAGGTTTCACCTCACCTCACCTGAGGCTTAAATGCACCTGAACAGACTGTGTTGTTACATTCTTTTAAACACTGCTTTTGTAAACATGTTCCTTTCACAGAGTGAGTAAATGTTTTCTCCCCTTCTGCAACTCCCCTCACTATTCTGCATAAAGGAATCTTGTGCTGACAGATTGCTTTCTGCACCAGCAGCGTTTCTCCCCGAAAAAGCTCCGTCACTAACTCTGTCAGACGTCACACACTAACCCCCCCTGCCTTTTTCCAAAAACACACGGAATGCCTCGCAGTCTGACAGCTGAAGCGAAACCGGTGCCAGGCGTCATGACGGGCAGCGAAAGAAGAAACGGCGCCCAGTGAGAGCCACACTCGACACCCACAACAGAGCCTCTGAAGTTGACGAACACAGTTCTCATCACACCACCAAGTAGTCTGGATGGTCGTGGAAGCAACACACTGACATCAGAAGACTGGGGACTGAGTCGCACCGGGTGAGGCTAAACTCGTTGTGTGAATTTAAGGCACTGAAAACAAACACAAATATCCATCTGCTGTATTTCATGAACCAGCAGATGGATTTTAGAGTAATCAGAGGTCATAGGAAATTAATTATTTTTTTAATCTTTACAACTTCTAAAAATAAGAATTTATCACGCTAAAAGCACTGTCCAAGTCCATTTTGTTTAAATCAAAGAAGATCATTTCCAACCATGTTTATATAATAATTTGGAAAGACCTGAATGAAAGCATGTTCATTAGAAAAACGCTGAAAAGTGATTTAATGTCTTGTCACGGTCCAACCAGTAAGGCACAAGGACAAAGGCATATAAAAAAAATATTTTCTATTTATTCTTCCAAAAGTTCTTTAATAAATGGTTGCCAACAACAAATCCAAAAAATATAGCAAAATGGGCTAAATGAAATTGTCAACTAAGGCATACCTAACTCAGAATAGAAAACCAAAAAAAAAGACCTGCTCACATTTAGGTGGAGAAGGAGACAAAAACACAACTATGAAACAACCACACAAACCAACACCAAAATGTTTTTACAATTGTCCCATTAGTGGAGAGAGGAGGAGTCTTCAACACCAAGTCCCCCCCTGCTTCCAGCAGCCTGGTGGATTGTTCCACTTCCTGGTTTGCCTTACAACCAGTCCTCTTCCCCAAACAAGTCACTGGGGAAAAGATGGAGGAATCTCCACATGCCTTTTGAAAAGAGACCTGATGGGACCTGTGTATAATGAGAAGAGAAGGCGGCAGAAAATAGAGCCTTGAGGTACCCCACGACTGAAAATGGAGACAATTGAGTACTTCCTGAAATGGACAGAGAAACTCCTGTCAGACCGTATTGGAACCATGTAAAAAGGTACCAAATTGCGCAATCTCGTTGTTTTTTTCTTTGTTTCAAAAGGAAAACACAGTTCATCTGTACTACCTAGCAGGGTCAGCATCTTCAGAGTATTTTTGTTTTTCTGCTCCAACTAACCCCAACAATCTATATGAATGGCTCATCAATGGCGGTAGGTAGCAATTCAATCCTGGATGTGTTCACGTTCAGGTAAAAGTAGTGAATTTGGCATCAAATGATAGAAAAGGGGGTTTAACTGTATCATTCAAAATTGTTCCCTCAAAGCTGACTGCGTCTGCGCAGAAGTAAGAAGTTATTGCAGAGTTATGGTTCTCAGTGCAGAGGAGCAGAATTTTCTCTTTGCTGTCACTTCAAACCATTGAGGGTCTATTACATGGCAGAGTAGATCGTAAACATCCCTGCACGGCTCATGTGCTCAACATGCTGAAAGTGCTCGAGAATCAAATCACAGCGACACTTACGACAGTTTGGATCAAAGCTCGGGCTGAGGAATCCTGAGAAAGATTGATACTAAAACACAACAGAGGAACCAGACGGTTCATGTTCGGATATGTCCTCTCGTGACTTCCGCTGTCATTTTGATAATCAAAGTGGGGCAAACTTCGTGTTTGTAGCCTCGGTTCTGTATAATGACCTACTTGCGGAGAAAAGCCGCCGCAGACAGAAAAAATCATGACTGAAATCTGAAGGGAAGATGAGATATGAAAGAAAAGCGCTGGTTTAAATTCTCCTCATTTCTCTTCGTTTTGCAGACAGTTCGCAGACCCATCTAATGTACATATTTTTCTTCATTTTAGATATAATCATTTTTTTAAAAAACCTCTGGCATTTCCAGACGATAAACTCTCCCTGAGAAATACTAAACTCGGATAAGGAGAGACCGGGGATCATGCCCTGGGCACAAACACTTTCAGGACGTGTTTATTGTGTTTATTTGACGTTTTTAAAAGATGAGAACTGCGGCAGCTCGGTGGTCAGCGCTGCAGCCTCGTAATCCTGAGGCTGTGGGTTCGAGCCCGGGTTGCATCAGGAAGGGCAGCTGGGGTAAAACTTATCAAAAAAAATTGCCAAATAGAAGACAGCAGCCAGAAGAACAACAGTGTTTGATTATTTTAGTTTAATTTAATGTCATTCTACTACCGGATGTTTTGAATTTTCCCTCCGGGATCAAAAGTTGAAAATACCCATCTACAATATGTAGTATCTATCTGTATCTGCCTATCTAAATACTGAGAACAAATGTAGAATATTCATAAAAATACATTACAGTATATGAAGAACACAGACTCCTTTCTGGCATTTCACGTTTTTTTTTCTGCTCCACTCTTAATTTGTCAAACAAACCAGAAACAAAAGTTCTGAAATAGTTTATTGTCTGTGCAGAAAAAAAATCCTTAAGGTGAATTTATTTTCTCCTGAAAATCAAGCAATCATAGTGTTCTTTTTTTTTTTTAGGAATTTTTTGGCATCTTCATGACATTTTTTTTATTTTTTGTAAAAACACCCGCTGTTGAAAGGCAAAGGGTAGGTGGTAGTGCTTTTGCACGTGTGCGCAAGCATTTCCAAATATCTCGAACCACTGGATGAATTTCAATGAAACTTTCAGGAAATATTCACTGAATGCACTTCTGTGACTGAATAACCTTTAGAGTCCCACAAAAATAGCTGTAACTCAGTCAATTGTACAGATATTGAGCTAAAATTTGACGTGGTAGCTGCTGAGAGACATTCACAACACATGCTCTAAACACAACATCTCATGATATCATGCATGATATTTCCAAGGATTGACCAGAACAGCTAGAACTTCATTTTTCAACATTAAGATGATCTTTAGTTTAAATAATTAGCTTGTAAGTCGGCGGGCGAAATGCATTCCTGCAAGGAATGGTAGACATTTAGGTGGGCTTTCCATCTGCCCTCCTTGTGTGCAGTCGGTGTGCACACCTGCAGCCCCAAAGGAAACCAGTTCAGCAAACGAGAGATTGGAAGGACCCCATGAGCCCTGTCACCAGCTTGAAAAAGGTCCACTAGAGCGCCGACCGGAAAAGGGCTCGTCACGAGGCACCAGGCTCACAGCCCAGAGCGCAAATTGCTTTCCCGAGCTGCTCGCCTCCACTTCTCCTCCTTAGAGCAACAAAACGGCGATCTTTCAAGCTGCACCGAGCGCCAACGTGCTCCGCGCTGAAGCAGAGGGGCTCGGCGGAAGCGGCAACAAGAGCATGCATAAAAGATGAGTCCAGAAATAATTCAAAAAAACCGCACATGAATGAGTGCGTTCCAGTCTTTTATTCTCTCTAGAACAAAGGGAAAAGGAGCTAAATACATTCAGTAGCTTTCCGTCTCGGCCCTTCAAAAGTGGCCAGACGGCAAATTTGGATTTTCTTTGAGAAGTTTTGTTCTTCAGAGGGAACTCTGAGTGAAGGAGCCGACAAGGTGAAGTGTAGATGCGGTTACTTCAAAATGAAAAATATTATTTACACATAGATGCTAGTTTGTCAATGGCATGCAAGCGTGCAGACAATTACATACATTTCTGAATGAAAATGTACAGATGGACAGACTTTATAGTCCGTTTTTGTGGACTAATGACACAGGAGTGTGCTAATTAGTGACCTACTGATGTGTTTGTCATCCTGAGCGAGCATTCATGAGAGTCCAACGGCAGCAAGCCTCAGGAAGGAGCTGTTGTGCCATAAAGTCAGAATCCCTCTGTACCAAAACACAGAATGATTCACAATTTAGGTGCTTCGCATTAGATTTGAAAAAAAAAAAAAGGGGGTCAGCTTATTTTTGACAGCAACTAGTAACTTTGCACAAGTAGTTTCTAATTGGAATGATGAGAAATGGTAAAATGAGCCAAATCCAGAGGAATCTGTTCCTGTTAGCAACTTTGTCCTGTGAGATACTAAAACCTGAGCGCCCACGTGCACAATCCTTCAACTCACACATGCAAACTCAGGAACATAATGGCAAACCCGGAGCAGGCATGACAGGGGAACAAGGAAACTAATTTGACAAAATAATATAGGAAATGACGGCGACAACGTACAACTGAACGGAGTAACAACTAGAAGCACTCAGAGAGAGCAAACCAAGGACACAGCGTAATTAAAAAAAAAAAATAGTGCGATCCGGATCATCATCTGGAGCAGCACCAAAATTTAATCCATTGTTTTCTGTGACAACCCCAACAATTCCTTACAATTTCCTCCGAATCTGTTCATTAGTTTTTGCCTGATCTTTGCTAACAGACAGACAAACAAACCAACGGACACAACCGGAAACAGAACTTCCTTGGTGGAGGTCAAAATTCCAGGACAACCTGACACGCTGAAGAAATTGTGAGGTTTTGGTTCTCCAGCAGAAAATGTGAGCCGTGTCCATGAGCCTTGGCTCAATAATCCAAAAGGTGATGAAGAGTCGTTAAAGGCATCGGTAGAAGAGGTGTGACTCTTAGTTCCGGGACTAGAAGGTAAGGAGTTGGCGAACCGACACAAATACGTTCATTTGCTTCCCATTTTTCCCGAATTCCTTGGCCCCTGCGTGAATCCCATTACTAGCTCTAATCATGATCGTCTGTTGGGTCGCGCCACAGGTGATGTTCTTCGTTTTTTTTTCCCCACTGGAAAAATTACAGGAGCCTGTCCGTTTGGCAGAAGAACATTTTACTTCCACTTAAAAAAAAAACCAAAAAAAAACTGATTAATTACATCCACTTTTTCCTCTGCAGCAGAATTGTCAAATTTTGACCCTGGACCCAAACGAAAGATATGAAAACAATCAGCACTTAATGCACTTTTTAACCTGAGAGATTAATATGCTGACAAGCTGCTTTCAGCGCACTTGGTAATTGGAACATTCTTATAACTTCCTTACTTAAAATGAACTAATTGATCTAATATTTTGATTTAAAAAAAACATAAAATTAGATTTTACAGCCAAGGACAATTAGCAAAGTTTGTACAAGGGCCGAAATGTTCTGAGCGGACTCTGTAGGGACCCGAAATTCCAAAGCTGATTGGTTATGTTTCTGGTAATTGATTCTCCCATAAATAGATAAGATTTGACAGGATGTTTCATTTTTCAAAAGCCCTCTTCCATTTGTTCTCATTTTATTAAAGAGGTTTTGTTGTCTCTTTATCTTTAACGTAATCTACGTTTATTAAAAAACAACCAGTATGGAAGATTTGGATTTGAAAACCCTGGTGAGTCTTTAAAGATTAAAGATCTAACCTGTCAAGAGACATCTAAACTAATGGACTAAATTATTATTATTTTTTAAAGTGATAGTTTTGTAGATGTCTAGGATATAGAGCTCAAACAGATTTCTGTAAAAATGGGCTGCGCTTTTTAGTTCTTGACACAGTTTGACTTAAACTCAGGATTTATGGCTTTTTAGCAAACAAACACAAACACCCTCATGTTACACCATCAACACAATATAAGACTTGTTGCAAAACTAATCATTTGTTTTAAGAGAGTGCTCTAATTGGCCAAGGCTTAACCCTGACCTGAGCTACGATTGGTTCCTGTATCAAACCGTGTCATTAATGATTTACACTTCCTGGGGCCGAATAGAATGAGCACGTGGGTCTGACACGGCCCGGGGCCCATCAGTTGATAATCAATGGTTTACAGTACATTTACAGTTTAATCTGGTTTAAGGGGAACAATGTGAAATGCTGAATATATTCAATTGAAATCCAATTTCTTTTGTTTTCTTTCGATTTTTCGAGTCAGAAGTTGACACAGAATGCAAAATTTGTTTTGGAACAACATTGTCTTTGTAAAATATAACCTTTATTAAAAAAGTTAGATGTGGGCTCTATCTTGTACAATTAAAATTCTGCTACAAGGGCTTTAGATGACATTGCATTTTAAATGATTTCATGGATGTCTCACATCGGAAGTGTAAGCCTGAGTAAATCTAAAAGACGAGCCTGTGGGGATTTCTGTCGTACACACTTTAAGTGGGCTGCTTATCAGGAACAGTTTGGAGGTTAATAACCTCTACCTGTAGGCGAGGATGATTATTCATCCCTAATCATTCAGCTCGGGCTGTCAAACTGGCAACCCGACGCGTTAGCCGGCACGGGCGGGCCTATAGAGGCGATGCAGTGTATAAATTGCTTCCACAGGGCAATCCATATTGTTTACACAAGTAACTCCTGCTTATCACGGAGTCATTACAGCCCGAGGCGGAATATAAAAATCAAACGCTTCTCGAACAACAAAGTGTGAGCGGAGTGGTAGGAGGAACAAACCGGCCTCACCGTACAGCGCTACGGGTTTGACATGTCAATGGCTGGTGCAGGCGTGCGTTCGGATGGGAGATCAAGTCTGTGAGTTCCTCCAATGAGGAGAAAGTGTGTTCCTCTCATGCTCCACTGAAGCATGAGAAACACTGCTGAGAAGCCGGCTGGAAACCAAAGAGACGCACGCACACACACACACACACACACACACACACACGCAAACACACTGCTGGTCAGACAAAGACTTTAACCTCTTCTTTGCAAAATGAGACTTCAGGGGCTGAGGAAAAAAAAAAAGAGCAACTCAATGGAAAGAAAACAGAAAAAAAGAATTCAATCAATCAACTCCTCGAGGCTTCTCTTACTTGGGAGGGTTTTGTTTCAACACTAAGACCTCTTAAAAGAGGAGAAGAACAAAGTAATTCAAAAAGTACAACAAGAAGATGACAAGCGCATTAAGTACAACAGCGAAACAAGACATTTCAGGAAACTAGTTGTTTCACAAAACAATAATAATAAAATTAATTTTAAAAAAAGGAAAGCAGAAAATGCATCATATTTCCTAAAAGCATACCCTTGTCATGTTTTCTTTAATGCAGACTTGTTTTTGGTTTTAATTTTTTTTTAATAGCACTGTTGGGAAAGCAAACATTGTAGGTCTGATAAGATTTTGTCAATGTAAGGTTTTAAGAATATTTATCGTCTTCTGTTATAACACAAGGCTCATACACACACAAATGAAAGAAAAGGAGAAAGGAAGTAATGCATATTTTTATATTCTTTTTCATCTTGGAGGAAGAAAAAAAAGAAAAAGTTTAAGTTTTCAAGGCACAAAACATGCCTCAAATTCAGGTACGGTGGTGGTAGCATCATGGCAAGGGTTTTCTTGCGCCCTAACAAATGGTGTGAAGTTGTTTGGATCACAAACTGACATCAAAAAGAGTTTGCAAACATTCAGGAACTATGTAAGCTGGCCATACCATAGGCACTAATGCACCCCCATACCACCAGAGAGGCAGGCTGTTGAACTGTGATTATACCCAGTCCTCTTACCGACCCGTTACCAATTAACCTAAATATTTGCAATATCTTTGCAATTTCTTAGTTTTAACTTTTGATATCTTTACTATGTTCCTTTATGAATAAAATACGGGTTTATGAGATTTACACACCATTGCATTCTGGTTTTTATTTATATTTTGCACAACAACCTAACTCTTTTCGGAATTTGGGTTGTAAAATTGTGTTTTCTAAAACTGTTACAAGATGACACAAGTCTAAATCTGTCTTAAGTACTAACAGTAATGTTTCATGGACGTGTTTTTGACAATACTGGATCCAGTAGAACCCTTCATCAGTTCTCTATGACGTTCGGGACATTTTAGGCGGTTTTGGACATTTTGCATCGTTACAGTTCTGTGGTGGTTTCACACGATGCACCTTGTAGGCAGGTAATGAGCACGCAGGGGCTAAACTGCAACGCACTGTGGTGGTGGATGAATAGAGAAATTCAACAAATACCAAGGGCTGAAAGAAGAAACTGAGACGATGTGGAGAGTCCAAGGCTTCAGGAACAAGCTCAGAGGTCTCTGTCCAGAAGCCATGCTGCCATCTGCTGGCGGGAGAGACTAAAACAAAACCCTGATAAACTGGCGTACAGAAAAGAGTTCAGTGATGATCTACAAATTCAAGCACAAGGACACCAAAGCCTCAAAGTTATCAGCTTTAAAAGCTTATCTGAAGCGTAGGTAGTTTGGACACTCAGAGTGCCGTGAATGTCAGAGTACACACAAACACACACACACACACACCATGATGCTTGCTGAATTTGTCAGTCACACAACTGTGGGCCTGAAGCCGCAGATGAGAGTCCGTCACCTCATCGATTCAGATCCCTCCAGCAGCGATTCATGCCTCACTTTCTGTCAATGATCTCCATCTTTCCTCAGCATCAGCAGCGATCGATCACCTGAATGACTGTAAATGAATTCCACAGTTACAGCCCCCCCACCCGGGGTGGTCTACAGCCGAATCCACTCGTGTTTTCCAAATTACTGATGCGTGTCAGAAAAGTGGAGCTCCTCGTAATTTACTTTCTGCTCTCCGAGATGAGCCCTGTGCGTCGTCCTCCTATTCGCAAACCTCTCCCGTCGCTCTCCTGCTCAGCAGCCGCCTGCGGGCATCCTCGTGACGAGACTCCAAATGAGTTTCTTCTGTCTGACGAGAGCCAAACACGAGCACCCTGCGTGTATGGATGGATACGCAGACGTGATATCAGGGAGTGGGAAAATTTCGAGGCATGGACACCCCACCAAAGGGGGGAAGGGGAGTATGGGGTTCCATTGGAACCCCATAGGGGAGAGGGGCATGAAGTGGACCACAGACCTACAGCCAGAAAGTGGAGTTAATCGGATGATGTTTAGTCTGACAGAGTGCACGTTTGTGCATGCTTACAGTAAATCATCTGTCACATTTTATGGTTGAAGGGACAAAAGTGCGGCTTGAAAAGCAAAAAAACAACCTCCTAAATTAAATTAAGTAAAGTAAGAGTGTTGCAGCGACAGGCAATTAAAAACCTGGAACATAAAAACAGAGAAATCTGCAGCGGACACAGAAGAATCAACCAAAGTGACTGCTGAGGTAAGTTAGGACCTGATGTGAAGCTGATGAGACAAACCAGGAGAGACTAAAGACCAGGAAGAACTAAAAAACAAAACAGGAAGCCAGATATGAAACATTGGATACATACCAACTAAACCAGAATATAGCTTATAGACAATCACACACACACAACTTTGGTCAAATTAACTAAAAAAGCCTATAATTCCTAAAAAGAATGTATTATAAATAACTCAGCTACCACACCAAATTAAGCTCACTTAGCTGTGGTGGCCATCTTGAATGAGGCTGACGTAAAACAGTTATTACTCGCCAATGTTCATCCAATCATGCCTGATAGTTTCAGGAATATCCATCCACTGGGTGATGAGATATTTGGCTAAAGCTACAGACTAATAAACACAGACACGCACAAAAACATTACCACCTCGTCTTGGCGGATTTTAATTTTTGACTTTTGTTGTAAAACGTAGATTTATTATATACACATCGTTTTACGTTTTATGATCCGTTTAAATATTTGGAGGTTATTTACTTGCGTTGTACTAATCTGTATGGAAGGTGCTGCAGTCAACCTTTTATGCAAGTACTGCACAAATAAACCTTGATGTCATTTAGACATTTTAGGCATTATATTCATGTACGACTTCTTTTCTGCCAAACAGTACATTTAACCTTTTTCATCTCATGGTGTGCAGTGGGAAAGGTTAATGTTGTTTTCTTGGTGTGTGACAGCGTCAGGGACATACACACACAGGCCTTTATTTTGTTTAGGCATTTTACTACAGTTTTTCTTCAGTCTTGGGAAATAAATTTCCATTTTACTGCATGCAAATGTAATAAATTTCTTCTTCTTTCGGCTGTTCCCTTTTCAGGGGTCACAGCAGCGACTCATCCTCCTCCATCTAACTCTGTCTTCTGCGTCCTCTGTCCTCACTCCAACTAAGTCCATGTCCTCTCTAACTGCATTCATATATCTCCTCTGTCTTTTTTCCTGACAGCCCACTGTCCCTCATCTGCCAAACTGATGTCCAAACTATCTCAGTCTGGCCTCTCTAACTTTATCTCCCAGCCGTTCAACCTGTGCTGTACCTCTGATGACCTCATTCCTAATCCTGTCCATCCTTGTCCCTCCCAAGGAGAACCTCGATATCTTCAGCTCTGCCACTTCCAGGTCTGTCTCCTATCTTTTTGTCAGTCCCTCTGTCTCCAAACCATACAACACAGCTGCTCTCACCACTGTCTGTAAACCTTTCCTTTGACCTTTGCTGCCACCCTTTTGTCACAAATCACTACTGAAACTTTTCTCCATCCACTACATCCTGCCTGGACTCTCTTCTTCACCTCTTTACCACACTCCCTGTTTCCATGAGTACTTGAAGTCCTGCACCTTTGTGACCTCTGCTCCTTGTAGCCTCACTGTCCCACCTGCCTCCCTCTCATTCACACAAACAGGTACTCTGTCTCAATACGGCTGACTTTCATCCCTTGTCTTTCAAGTGCATAACTCCACCGCTCCAAGTTCCCATCCACCTGTTCCCTGTTCTCACCACAGATCATGATGTCATCTGCAAACATCAGAGTCCACGGGGATTCTTGCCTGACCTCATCTGTCAGTCTGTCCATCACCAGAGCAAACAAGAAGGGGCTCAGAGATGATCCTTGATGCACTCCCATCTCCACATTGAAGCCATCTGTCCTTCCTACAACACACCTCACCACTGTCCTGCTGTCCTCATACATGTCCTGCACCAGTCTAACATACTTCTCTGCCACTCCAGATGTCCTCATACAACCCCACAGCCCCTCCCCTCGGCACCCTGTTGTATGCTTTGTCTAAATCCACAAAGACACAAAGAAGCTCTTTCTAACCCTCTCTGTACTTCTCCATCAGCATCCTCAAAGCAAAGATGGCGTCTGTGGTGCTCCTTTTTGGCATAAAGCCACACTGCTGCTCACAGATAGTCACCTCTTGTCCAAGTCTAGCCTCCAGACCTTCGCGTGGCTCATCAACTTAATTCCCCTGCGGTTGCTACAACTCTGTGCATCACCCTTGTTCTAAAAAAAATTGGCACCAGCACACTTTTCCATTCCTCGGGCATGCTCTCGCTCTCAAAAATGCCCCTGAATAATCAACTGAAAAAAAAAAAAAAGTCTCACTGCCATCTCTCCTGATGGACAGTTCAGTTTATCTTATTTTTATGCTTGGACATTTGCACTCTTCAGAGTCATCCAAAAAAATAGAAAGACATCAAATTAGTTTTAATATTAGCGCGCAAACTACATGAGTTTTTCTTCTGGATGTCATCATGTGGACGTTTGCTGGGTGTGCACACATGCACGCGGTGCTGAAGTGCAGATGAGCTTTGAGCTGCTGTGACATCAGCTGCGTCGCGCAAGAAACTGGAAATGAAGGAAGTGACAACAATGGGGCTAATCCAATAACAGCTAAACACCTCTGTTGTGCACCCACAGTCATGACATTACAGCTCAGGAAATTGGAATCTGCACTGTGAGCCATTAGTGTACAGTGCTGCTTTATGACCTCCAGAGGGAGCTGCGAGTAAGGCAAGGAGAAGGCTGTTCTATGAGGAGAAATTTTTCTCGTCATTATTGCCTGCTGCCAAAAAGGCTAAGAAAGACCATGATGTTACTGCTTGTGTGTGTGTATCTGTCTGTTTGCAAAGTATCTCACAAGCCACTTGGCAGATTTTAGTGAAACTTTCAGGAAATAAGCATTGGATGTTCATCTACAGCTGATTAACTTTTGGAGCCACCTCCATTCAAGATGGCCGCCACAGCCAGCAGACCTTAAAAAACACTAAAAGGGCTAGAACCCAGTCAATTTTAACAGATATTGTGCTAAAATCTGGGATGGCAGTAGCTGAGACTGATCCCCAGCATATATTCTGACCTCTAACAGATTGCGCAAGATCTTTGTTTTAAATGTTAACATTACCTGTTTGGAGTCAAGTTTATCTGTTAGCAAAGTATCTCATGAACCACAAGACAAATATTAATATAACTTTCAGGAGATATTCATTGGATGTTCATCGACAGCTGATTGACTTTTAGACCCATCCCCATTCAAGATGGCCACCACAGCCAGTTGACCTTAGAAAACACATTGATGGCTAGAATTCAGTCAGTTTTACAGATATTGAGCACAAATTGGACGTGGGTATAGATGAGTCATTCATAACGCATGCTCCGAGCGTGACGTCTCACAATGTCATGAGAATCCCCATAAAATTAAACCAAAGTCAATACAGGGAACAGATGAGCATAATGCGCGCACTTAAATGAGTTAATGTAGCGACCTGCTAATGTGAAAAGACACCGTAGGCCCATTAAATTAACCCTGATCACAGCTTGTCCACTGCTGCCTGTTCCCCCCCACTGTTGGATCACACACCGCTTCAACACAGTGATAAATTATTAAAAGCGCCAAACGTTCAGGGATCAGGAATGATTTCAAAGAAAAACACAGATGGGGAGTGGCTGATAATTATGACTCCCATCGATTATGAGCTTCATCTCTGTGGGAGTTTTTCTCCCTGTAATTGGGTGTCGGATTCCATGGGAAGTGCCTCTAAATGACCATTTACCGGATTAAATATACATAAGAGCTGGTCTGAACCCAGCGAGGCACGCGCCATGTTCCATTAACAGCTATATCTGTGCATGTTTTGCTTCATCGGTGTGGAAGCTGCAGACATGCATTCAGCTGAGAGCTTTACATTAGCATATTTGCTATATGAAGAAACCTTAAGTGCTTGAACAGCACTTAGAATTGATCTGGATGACTGAGACACGATACAAAGTAGGATACGAGTTGGGAAAAAAAAAAAGCCTTTTTTTGCTTGCAGTGAAAAAGAGACAACATCACGTTCAGATTTGATGCTCTCGTAGTGCAATGTTCACAAATGCAACGGGTGTTTTTCCTTAATTGCAAAAAAACAGAAGAAAACAGTAATCACTCGCCATGATCTCATGAATAAGGAGTGATTCATTCACAGTGAGCGCGGCAGAAGGCTGCTGCCCACATACATGCTGAGCTAACGGAGGATGGAACAGGGGGTCAAGTTAAAAGAGCAGAATTGCTCAAGAATATCAGAAGTTTAACTTAAGCCTCCATTGTCCCAGATTTCCAATCTTGTCCTTGAGAATGTGACAAGTTTGTCTTTTTTTTTTTGCCAAACAAAGATGACACTGGAGGCAGTGTGCCGTTCGCTACTCTTTGCGCAACACAGTCATCCTTTTGTTTACAGGGATCAATGATTCCCCAGAAAGACGTGGATCATTCAAATTTAGCCTCGCGCACCCTGAGCCTGACAGCAGCGCGTGTTGTTTTTGGACCACGTGATATTTATAGTGGCGTTTAGGAAGTTAAACAACCTGTCTCTCCCATAGCGCATTCATTTATAAGAATAATGGCCTACAATCAGGCCCTTCATGTCCTCATCCTTGTGTGTCAAGGTTTTTGAGCTAATAGCTCTTTGGGACTCACCCTATTGGTGTTAAAATACCATTTTGTGTGTCAAACTATTTTTTTTTTAAATTATTATTTAGCTGAAAAAGGAGGAACAGACTGTGTCTTTGTGACAAGCTGCTGGAAACAAAGTGCCTAAAAGACCAAATCTAAAATTGGCTCTTTTCTCAGTTGTCTGCCATGTGTCGAAAACAACACTGGTTCATCTCTTGAACTGAAGCTAGCTTCTCACTGGGCTGGGATTGTCGGGCACAGAATTGCAAGAAAACGTACAAATTTTCCCCTTGAAATCACTCCGAACCACAGGTTTACGTGAAAAAGGCCAATGAAAGTCAACACCTGAAAGAAAAATGATCTGAAGTGTATATATATTTTTTAATTTTACTATACACAAGGTTTTAGGCAGTTTCTTGGGACTTAAAATTTGGTTTGGAACTAGCTGACAGGGAAGCTCGTCCCATTCCGGCTTCAACTTCCGGGATCCCGTTGGATGTTTAGATTTCTTCTGCTGTCAATGTTCGCAGTTTGTCACCAAAAGCTGCAGCCCAGCGCGATACTAAATCCAGGAGCCCTTTTTTTTATGTCCGATTAATTGTAACAGCATCACAACAGACCGACCCTCTGTTTGTTTCTTAATGGTAGAGTTACAGTTAATGGATCATGACTGATGGACCAAAAGCCCAGATAGAAACGGCTGAAATATGTTCCGTTCAAACAGGGTGGCCAGTCTCAGCCTTGAAGTTGGGCTGAGGAGCTCTGGGGAGCACTTCAGCTGACTCAAAAGGAGTTGGACATCTGTTCAGGATGCCTCCTGGGCACCTCCCTCTGGAGATTTTTCCAGCACGTTTCATTGGGAGGAGACCCCAGATTATGTATCCTCTCTGGCCTGAAGGATTCCCCAGGAGGCGCTGCCGGGGAGAGGGATGTCTGAGAGGGAGAGGGATGCCTCTGCCACCCAACCACACATAGGCTGAAGAAAATGGATGGATGGATGGTCAAGAAAGAGGCACCTACTGCTAAATCCAAGCTCTTGTTTGTTTGAAAAAAACATAATGATACACATTTATAGATTTCAACTGTGCATCCTCAAAAAGCTCAAACAAACGTGTAACAGTTCACCCAGGAAAAAACAAAATAAAAAAGTCTTTCTAGAATGAATCACTCTGACTGGAACATCCTTTTCCGGACTGAATAAATGCTAATCTGCCTCGGTGTTGTCATGGCAAGATGGCATACACATTCACAGCCCTGTTGACAACATTCTGGTTCAGTTGATTTGGCAACACGGGTAGAGCATCTGTCATTGTGGCAGAGGGATTTGAACTGCTGAAGGAACCAAAGACGTCACCGGCTCGTCGATCCATTTAGAAACCGTGCACGTCTTATCCAGGGGGAGTCAAAGTTTCACTCTAGATATTTTAAGCCCTGTATTAATCCAACTAATTATTTATCCGAGTTTCCACAAACTGATTTGAAAACAAACAGTCAACAGTTTGTACACTTCTTAAGATAAGTCGAAAACCCCTTCAGGTGGAGCCATGAAAGATTAAAAAAAAATGAACAGGTACGCCTTATCAGGACCTAAAAACTCACTCTGCTACAGAAGCTGCAATCTGCTTTCAGGTGGACAACTTGCTGCTCGTGTTATCGAGGCCGTAACCGATCTGTGACCTTCGAGTGCCCTCGGCTGTTCCGTTACGCCACTAAAAATATGCAAAGACGGACCCAACTTGGGAGGACGAGAACCGCTGGGTTAAACAATTGGATACACATTCAGACATCAGCTGAATGTGGCGTAAAGGCGCTTTCAGGAGAGAAATTCAAAGGCAGCGGCAGGATCAGAGGAGCCAAGGAAGAGGCAGAACAAATTAAAACGCTGGGGGGAATTAAAACTAATCACATGGATGAAGAGAAGGAAATGATTGAGGACACAAGAAATAAGAAAGCCATTAAATGGAGGGAGCCAATAAGAGTATCCACGCCTGCTGTGAGTCACTTTTAGCCCATTCAGCTCACAGTGCTTTCTGCTCCACTTATCACATTGATAAAGTCCAAAAATAACCCGCCTTTCTTCTGACAAGAAGTTTCTCCCAAAGGCCACAGACGGATGGCGTCAATCGAAAAATTGCCACTTGACAACGACACGATGTTTCCGGCGAAACACCTCAGCAGCGGTGAGCCCACGAGGCGAACCACCCACCCAATGCCGCCGGCGGACATGCAGAAACATCAGGAGCTATTTATAAACATCTTTATCCCCTCATATGACGTAATATCTCTGTTTTCCCCTTCCCTCTCGTCGCTCGCTGTTGCCATGGAGCTGGGAATCAGTGACATCACGGGAGAGGGGGTGCATGTGTGCGGAGAGATGAAAGCCGGACCCAGCGGACGAACTGAGCACGGTCAGAAAGCATCGGGTGACGGGCAAGAAGAACAAACGGAGGGCATCAGACTGTTGCGACGCACCCCGTGCATCAACACGCACCAAGCTCAGACATCTTTTCACCAGCCCACACACACACAGCCACAAGAATGCATATTCAAAAGCAAATTGGGTTCATAACTTCACATGCTTTTTCCATTTCAAAACAGTTGCCTTATTATGTCTAAAATCTGTTGACAGATTTAAACTAAACTTAGCTCAGTCCAAACAACTCCTACGGGCGAGTTTGTCATTGGTGATATTGTCATTAAAAATAGTTGTGGCTTTAGTTTTAAATTGGCCAGGAAATCATGTGGATACCCAATTTATCCTATCATGTCTGTGAAGGAGCTCAGCCTATCCCAAATGTCGTAGGGTGGGAGACTGAATACCCCCTCCCAACCCATCCCCACAATCTTAGGTAGTCCATCAGTGGGTCAACATGCGCTCCGTTTGTTTAAACACTGGTCCTTTTCACATTTGGTGTTCTTCACTGCTTCATTCAGGCACTTAACGATAAACAGAGACAGGTCAAACGCACGCCGTTTATCATTTATGCGCCGTTGGACATGGACATCGAGATTCAGCACCAAAGCCTTTAGAGGGAGTGGATTTACAAGTTACAGGCCCTGTACGGACTACACTGGCCATTTTAAAAGATTTGCACCTCTCGTCCACGCACAAATGGAGGTTTTAGTGACAAAAACCCCCCCTAAGATTTTAAAAAAGAAATGCTCTGTCTGTT
This sequence comes from Kryptolebias marmoratus, assembly GCF_001649575.2. Lineage (NCBI taxonomy): Eukaryota > Metazoa > Chordata > Actinopteri > Cyprinodontiformes > Rivulidae > Kryptolebias > Kryptolebias marmoratus. Next base: position 9,080,789 of record NC_051447.1, on the reverse strand, counting down.
TCACAAATTTCAACTTTTTTTGTGCCCCAGAAAGCAAAGCGACAACAGAGCCGTTTTGAAACCATTTGTCTGATATTGTATATGAAACTTCGGCCATGTGCTGAAATGGATACCTGAGAGGAAAATTGTAAATCTCATTAAAAAAAAGAGCTACACTTATTTTTGTGAGACACTGATATAAATAAAGATGGAGCAGGCAGCTTCCATTGTCCAAAACTGAAGCCTACATGTACAGGTGCTGGTCATAAAATTAGAATATCATGAAAAAGTAGATTGATTTCAGTAATTCCATTTAAAAAGTGAAACATGTATATTATATTCATACATTACATACAAACTCATATATTTCAAATGTTTATTTCGTTTAATTTTGATGATTACAAATGACAACAAATGAAAATCTCAAATTCATCATATCAGAAAATTAGAATCTTGTGAAAAGGTTCCAAATTGATGGCACCTGGTACCACACTCTAATCAGCTAATTAACTCAAACCACCTGCAAAGGCCTTTAAATGGTCTTTCAGTCT
>NC_051447.1:9061650-9079070 GCF_001649575.2 Kryptolebias marmoratus | reverse complement strand
TGATATGATGAATTTGAGATTTTCATTTGTTGTCATTTGTAATCATCAAAATTAAACAAAATAAACATTTGAAATATATGAGTTTGTATGTAATGTATGAATATAATATACAAGTTTCACTTTTTAAATGGAATTACTGAAATCAATCCACTTTTTCATGATATTCTAATTTTATGACCAGCACCTGTAAATGTTTTTGGGTGCTGCCATGTTGTGTTTTGGAACCAGAGTCTTTGGGCACTCGGGTTGTGGGGCTGTACCATCGACATGAAAGTTCGGTCTACACACCCTCCCAACTTGCTGTTGTCAGTCACAATATAATATGACACTCTTAAGCCTCAAATAACTTACTTAAACTAAACATACAGGCACAATGCAATTTTGAACAAACAGCATCAAGGTGGGAACTATGTAATCTGAAGGGTTAATTTTTCAGTCAGGAAAATGTCCCATTTGTTTACATGGAGAGGGCGGGACTTAAAAATGCTATCAGAGCCAGCCACTAGGAGGCACTTTGCAGCTTCAACTTCCATCCTTCGGTCCCGTCCATATAGTTATACTCTTTGCGGTTTTTGACCCGTTAGCCATATTGTCCTCCGTATTTTGACACGGTAATGTGGACATTCTCACCACCGAATGGTGCAGTATGGGTATTTCAGTGCTTTTGTTATAACTGCGTGGACTAAAAGATTCACATTTAAAAAGTAGCTGGAGTAGTGGAGACGGAGCCACTGTAACCTGGCAAGTGCATCAAGTGTAAATATCACTTTTCCACATTTTGAAATGGTTTTCCAAAGAAAAATGGCTTTTTACGCACAACCGTACAGCTCTGTACCATTTCTGTTGGCCACCAAATTTGTTTTCGAACTGGTCAAGTTAAAGTACAATGTTGGCATTTTATATTTTTTTGGAAAGGATGAAAACTGAAACTATAATCAGGTTTTTGTGAAATAGATCTGTCTATATATTGATGTTTTGTAGTGATCACAGCTAACACAACAACAAAGACAGAAAGAAAAAACCCAAAAAACGTGAATGTATGAGAAAACATGAAGGCAGTGAGCTGCACTCGCTCATGCGCAGCCAGTGCGACACAGAATTAGAAATTGCCCAGAAAGTCGGGACGGTATGTGACAAAAGAGCCGGCCAGGAATAATCTACGCACAATGAGCCAGATGTAGTGCACTGTGAACAAACAAGAGTGTGGAAGAATGACTGGGAGGGAGCCTGGTGGTGGCGTTTCAATGCATCCTGTCCAACATGGCTGCAGAGCTGATAAGCCCGCCTTATCTCTGTTGCCAACTGCTGCCCCGAGAGAAAGTGCCCGATGGAAGAGCAGACAGCAAACACAAGACTAAAACAAAGCCGAAGTAGGGAGTCCATGCTCCTGTTAGAGAGCGTACCAGGACACATGCAAATCAGCGCAAATAAGGCACACATGCAAAGTGGGTGGTGCAAGGATTAATGTCTCAAGTACACATTTGAAAATGACATCCCACAAGAACACTTGAAGCACTGCTTTTCCTCTTACAAGTTCCTCAAAGAACATATATACAGTACTGCTGCAACCATATTCACATTGGTCTATATCTCTATGTCCCCACCTGTTTCATTTAACCTTTTATTAGAACTGCAGATGAACATTGGTAAACCAAATAAACCCCATCCCATTAAAGGATTACATAACTGATGCATTAGAATTTGTGACCAATCAGCTCCAGCAGTGACATTAAGGGCTATCCTGTATGACGCTGGTAGGAAATCTGTATCCTCGATCAGCACCTTTTTTGTTCGTTGCGCCCAAAGCAGCATTCGCGGTGTGACGTCAAGGCTTACCGGTGAAGACTGCATTGCTCGGTTGACTGAGGCTTTAAGTCGGTTTCTGGTGCAGAGCAGACCTTCCTCTGGAGATATTCTGACTCGTCACAACAGGAAAGACACAGGTGACACCAATGTAGCCTAATGAAAAGGAGCTCAGCTCCACGGGGTGTATAAGCGACACGTAGAACGGTCTAATGTCCTTTGAACCGTCTCATGACAATTAAGAATGATACCGTAGCCCAGGAGAAACCAGTGGTTGTCTACCAATCAAGAAGTCTGTGGTTTGATTCCCAGCTCCAGTCCAGACGTTGAAGTATCCAAGACACTGAACCCCACAATAAGGAGCTTCTGATTTGTGTATGATGTGCAAAAACGGTGCCTGGATGTGTTAGAATGGGTCATTTGGACTCGTACTGTAAGGGACATTCACTGCTAAGAATATTAGAAAAAAGAAAAAAAAGCTGATACACTTTGTACTTTCAAAGACAAATCCAGGTTTCTTCTGCCAGCATTCACAGTTCTTTACCTTTAGTTCTGCCATGTTTGGCTTTTTGTGGTGGAACAATAAGATCTTTTTTTCTTTGTTTCTCAAAAAACGTAGTGAAAAATACATTAAAAAACAATTTCTAACAGACGTGGCTCAATTGAGATAACACACTGAGGGGAAAAAGGGACTGTTTATGAGTTTGTGTAGATAAACTACGAGCTTTAGCTACTGCTACAACATTATGTTGAACTTTGGCTTTTGCCAAGTCATTCTCTTTCTATGTTCTTCCTTAAGTAGTTCCACTAAAGTATTGTGTTTTAGATTACTCTTTTGACTCAGTTTCTTTTGAAATTTGGTTAAAAGTTCATGTAGTTGTGAATGACAAATCTTCCAAGCCTAGATCTGACAAACCCCCCACAAATCATACTTCCATTATCATGTTTTATATATATATAGTGTGTGTGTGTGTGTATGAGTGTTTTCTTGTTGACAGTCCAGGTTTTTGTTTCAAAAGAGGTAAGACATGAGGACGCAGGATGTCCTTGACGTAGAGCTGTGCCATCAGAGTCCCCGAGTCATGACCAGAAGTCATACCCTAAGGCTCCCCCACCCCACGTGCCAGGAGTAACACCTGGGTCTCTCCACGACGTTGGCCAGATCTGGTGCTGCCACACGCACAAACGAGGGTTTTCGGTGAAAAAAAAAACGCACAACCGTTGATCCTAACTCCATGGGTCCTGGTTACGCAATCACTCCAAATTCAGCCCTCTCCTCTAACGTCCAGCTGATACCAGCTGTCCAGACGAGTGCAGGACGACACAGGGTGTTGTAAAGAGTCCCGAGAGCTGGGTCCAGATGGCAGGTGCAGATGCCATGGCGGGGTGTTGTCTAATGTTTGGCCCACAATATGACAATCCTCCCTTTGGCGTGGTCCGTTTTGGGTGACCGGAACCTTCATGACGTGTGGACTCATGCACCCATTGGTTCCAGCTTTGGGCTTCTCAGCCTCAGGAAAACCTACAACGTGCTCCCAATGAAACTCTGTCCAGTCATGTTCCCACTTCTCCGAGTAGCTGGGTCTGGTGACCTTTACTCACTACTTTGACTGTCAGACACTCTGTCAGCTGCCTTGTAACGCTCACTTAGTGCCGTCACTGAAGTATATCAGGTGCCTCCGTACAAATCATATCATTTCCAAACAGTTGTGAGCAGTAGAACCTGCAGTAGCTGATCAAGCTGTCAGGGGAAAGTCCAAGTTTTTGATTGTCTGACCGCCTCTAAAAAATATCGAGTCCCTTTGATTTAGGAACGTCATGAATAGCTTTTCAGTAGGCCCCTTTCAGCTGACTTTACTGAGCTTTGGATTGCCTGTAAACGATCACTTTCTTGTGACGAAATACAAAGATTTTTGTAGCGACAGGAAGGAACACGGAGCCCCTGGTGGTCAGATTCATAAACGCGTTCACTCGTTGTTTCCAACACAAAGACCTATTTACCAAAAAGGTTTTGCAGAGTCATCATCATACGACATTTCTGTTTATGATTCAATTTTAGATGACGCGACAGCATGCAAATTCCCCATCCGAGGCAGCAACGCGGAGAAGGGACGCCTTTGCATTTACAATGCAAAGGCGCGCCGAAGGGCCTCCCGACTGCTTTACATCGCAAGCAAGTAGGAAAATAAGTGGAGGGTGGTTTTTATTTACTTTAAAACATTTTTTTTTAATTTTCAGGGCGCATAAACATCAGCCCGTTTATCGAAGTCGCGTGCTGAGGCGCGATCCAGTTTCATCCAGGCAAGCTCTTCCAATATACAGTCATGGAGGAAAAAAAAAAAGGGAAGCAAAATACAAATGATTCAGTTCACGTGTGAAACGGTTGCCCTCGTTTGACTCGCCCTCCGGTGATCGCAGAGAATCCAGCTTTGTGAAGGGATGAGAACAGTGGCGCCTTGTTCTGTTTGGGAGGCTCGTCGTTTACAAGTTGGCACACAGACACAACAATATGTCTGAAAGCTGAACGAAAACAAAACAAAAGCAACATATTTGAGATGTTAGTCTTTTACCGAGCCATTTACTCTTCAGAGCAGCTCGGCGTCTGGATGAAAGGTGCAGATTAAAATCAAAAGCAGCTGTAGGCTTTAGAACAAAACTGACTGCACCACGGTGTTCAGAATGATACAGCAACTCTAATTGGTTTGTCAATGATTCTTTTTATTAGCAAAATAAGGGAGATGAGTCTACAAAGATCCTCCTTACACGGAGAACGCACACGTACACTGACAGTTGTGGCAGTTTCTTTACACGAACAGATCCGGGGCCGCGTGTCGCCGCTCCTCTTGATAAACTGACCGACAGACCAGAATACCTTCACAATCATAGGCTTTATCAAGGCTTTTTTTTAAAGCAGGTCCTCTACTCTTAAAAAAAAAAAAAAAAAAAAAAAAGGTCAACCAAGATCTGACCCGTCTAAAAATCACGTCACCCTCAACAATCCATTCTGTTGTTTTGCCTCCTTAAAACCTCCCAATACATTAAAATATACAATAAAATGTGCCAAATCTGGTCTCTGTGATTGAAATACTTGAGTAAAATCAGACGCTCAGTGCCTCGACTAACCGCTTTTCTGAATGACTGGGAAAGAGTTGACATTTTTAGTACACTTTAAAAAAAAAAAAAGAAGAAAAAAACAAACAAACAGAACCCCCAGATTCGTGGGGGTAAATGTAACAATATACATCTCAGTATTGTACTGTGAGATCGGCCAGCCAAGGCCCTCCATTGTCATGGCAGGAGGCGGGGGAGGGGTGGGGCTGGGTTAGGGGACTGTGGAGGCTACATGTTGGTCACCACGGAGACCCATGAACCTGTAGACCAGAGAAATGTTCCTCCTGATAGCTCAGTGGTGTGCATACAGAAGATAGCCGAGACACGAACATATGAAGACGCTTTACCTCTTTATGTATAGAACACTTCAGCAGGCAACAGAACAAGCATCGGGACAACGACCGCAGTGAAAAGCATGCGAAGGCACGGGTACCAACGAACTGGACTCGGTTGTTTCCTCATTTCTTCCCCTTCGTGTCGTAGGGAAGAAAGAAAAGGAGCATCCTCCCACCAACGGCGAAGTCTCCTTTTCCAGAAATGGCGGCAGAAGGAATGGTAAAAACATTGTAGGCGTCTACTTTTTTTTTTTTTTATAAACAAGAAGATTAATTAAAAAAAAGAATAAGGAAAAAAAAAAAAAAAGGAAAGTATGTTGATGCTTTTACAGTGATACAAACAGCCTACACAGATGCAGAAATGCTAGTTCAAAATGTTCTGAGACAAAAAAAAAAAACATAAATAAAGCTGTTAAAAGTGGCATATAGTACAGCACTGGTCCATCATGGATCCTCACAACTCTTCTCATCTTCCCCACCGAGGATGCACAATCAGCTGGCTCCACCACCTGAGGAGAAAAGAGGACATGAAGGAGGGAGGGGTCTGAAATGTTAGAAAGAAAGGTTCTGTTGATACTGACCCTGCCACTGAGCAAAAAAACAAAAACTGAATTACAGCTTGAAGCCAGGTGCGTTTTCTTACCAGCTAAAAAGGTGGATTTTTGCCGACAGGATCTTCAGAAAAGACCGCAGTCCTTCAGGTTGTTCTTGATGATGACGTCAGTGACGGCGTCGAAGACGAACTGCACATTCTTGGTGTCCGTGGCGCAGGTGAAGTGGGTGTAAATCTCCTTGGTGTCCTTTCGCTTGTTCAGGTCCTCGAACTGACACTGGATGTAGGCGGCTGCTTCCTCGTATGTGTTGGAGCCTGGGAACGGCGAGAGAGAGGAGGATGTCGGGAAGTCAGGAAATGACATTGAAAACGTTGCTTGGAGGAAGTGGCTGCCTGCGACACGGCTGCACTACATCCTGACGCTGCGGCTCCGCGCCGGAGCGCTTTCTGCACAAGTTTGGGTCGACTTCTTCTGCTTTGTAACCGTGTCGCATTTATAGTTTGCAGTCGAGCGAACAAGTTCTCCCAGTCAATGTATGATGACACAAAGAGCACGTTAAATAATTAACAATATGCGAATTTCACAAACTACTCGCAAAATACAATGAAATAGTTATTTGGATAAAGAGTACAGTTAGTTTGATGTTTGGGACGTTAGCAGTAATATTGACGCAAATCAATAATTTTCCATGTTTCTGCCTTCTGCCTGTGATTGTGTGTGTGTGTGTGTGTTAGCAAAATATCTCAGAACTCACTGGGTAGATTTAAATAAAACCTTTAGGGATTCACACACAGGTCTTACCGGCGTATTCTGGGTAGCAGATAGTGAGGGGGCTCTTCTTGATCTTCTCCTCAAACAGGTCCTTCTTATTGAGGAAGAGGATGATGGAGGTGTCCGTGAACCACTTGTTGTTGCAGATGCTGTCGAACAGCTTCATACTCTCGTGCATTCGGTTCTGAGGGGGAGAAGAAGGAGAGGAGGCGGTGAGTACTGTGCTCTGCTCGGTGATCCATGAACACAGGCGAGACCTCGGGGGAGAGGGAGATTTTTTTTTTGCCACCTTTACAATCGTAGGACAAAAAAAAAAAAGAACACGATGTCCTATTATTTTCCAGCGCGGCACTAACCATCTCCTCGTCCTCAGCCAGCACCAGGTCGTAATCACTCAGGGCCACGCAGAAGATGATGGCGGTCACGCCCTCGAAGCAGTGGATCCACTTCTTCCTCTCAGACCGCTGACCGCCAACGTCGAACATCCTGATTGGCAGAGACGAGAGGACAGGTGAGCGTGTTCCGCGGCGTGTGTACTGATAATACAAGCGGTGTTTATACAACAAATACATGTCTGGAAGTTAATGCTGCAGGAGGGAGAGGGAAAAACAAGGAAAACCTTTATAATGAAAAGAACCAATTAGACAACATGTTTTTAAAACTTAATGCCTCTCTAGTAGCAATTACTCAAGCCCATTTATGTAATTTTCAGACAAAATTTCTAACTAAAAATGCTTTTTTTAAAAATTTCCCGCCACCATAAAAGGCAGACAATCATGTAAACGCCTGTGTGTGCGCGCGTGCGTCTGTTAGCAAAATATCCCATGAACATGGACACAGTCTAATGAAACTCATTGAATGTGCTTCTACAAGCTGATTCAAGATGGCTGCCCCAGAAAATCAACCTCAGCAAACAGAAAAATGGCTACAACTGTCACTGTTACAGATGTCTCCACCTGTGGCCGCTGTGAGGAACTTGCAGGCTGTTTACCGTCTGCTGCAAAGGAAAGTTTCATTCAGTCTCGAGTCGTCGCATCTTGTTTTGCTTTGGCTGAAATCAAGCTCGCTCTGACCTTTGCTCTCGAACAAAGAGATGAACCGTTTTGGCTCTGCCAGCTGTCGGCTCATAACACCATTAAACAAAAAACAAACACAGCTGATTTATAGCTTGTGTTGCATCTCTTATTGTTTCATTGCAAGGGGTTCCGAACACTTTAACGTCTGAACCTAAAATAACAACGTCAAAAGACTTGCCACCCTAAATATCCTTGGCTGAACTACACAAGCACTGCTAAAAACATAAAAGAATAAGGGCGTAATGGCAACACATAAATTAAACTTATCACTTTTTACCTCATTTGTCACGTTTTGTGTAATTTATAGTGAAAATTTGCTCGTAGGATTTATTTAACTTTATTTGATTTCTGGAGATCATCTCAGACCCCCCTGACCTGGTGTTCTGTGACCCACAGCACAAACTGGTTGCTTCTAAAATAAAACCCCCAAAACCTACCCTTGAGAGACCCATTAGCTACAAACTCCTGGTGTTCCATCGCCAATTTCCATAACGCGGTCGCTGCTTTAAGCGTTTTTGCGATGTAGGTCAAACGGAATTTCTGATCCGGCGCCGGTGACTCTGAAATAAGCAACAAACTCCTGCTGCTGTGACATCATCAAGCGTGCTGTGTCCCCGCCCCCCCCCCGCTTCCTGTCCGCGTCGCTAACAAAGGGCCGCGGCTGAGTCACTGCTGATGTACGCAACACCCTCACAGACTGTCACAACTCACAGCTGTACGTGTTCAAAGGGAATTTTGATGGGTGTGAATGAGTCAGGAACAGGAAGGGGTGGGGGGGGGAGAGAGATAGAGAGAGAAAAAGCTAATTAAGCGCTTGTTTAAAAACAACGCTGGGCAGAAATTCTCACTTGAAGTGCAGTTCCTTGAAGGTGAAGTGCGTCTCTACGATGCCCGTGGTTTTCACTCGGGTCCTCAGGACGTCCTGCTGAGTCGGGATGTAGGTGGGCTGGGATATCCTGTCCAAGTCGTTCAAGTAGCTGAGAGAGAGAGAGGCGCACAAATAAAGAAAAAAAAGAGGAACAAACAACAGAATTAAAGGTGGGGGATAGCTTTATCAAGGTAAACACTCCCTCTGCACAAACAAGTCATATTTTAAACCAGGAAAGGATAAAACACACACACAAAAAAACCTCCCAGCGTGTGTTTGTTATGTTCAAACAATACCACGGGGGCTTCATGTTAAGAGCTTTAACTCGCAGCAAACAGGACCCAGGTTTTAATCTGAGCCTTGGTCTCTTCGGTGGGGAGGGTGCGCTGGTTTCTCAGTGGTTGGGGGGCTCCCCGTGGGTCCCCTCCCACACTCCGGCGACAATACGGAGCTCCCTTGGAAACTCCCCAAGTGTGAGGCCCGTAAACTAGAAGCCATCTGTCCACGGCGCCGGCCCACATGTTGCCGAACACAAAAACGCACCTGACGAGGCAGCGCGAGAACACGCGGCTACAGAGAGAAACACTCTCTTTTAGAGTTGACTCCTTTTACAGCGATTTCTGTAAACCAAATCGACAAGCTTCGCTGCTTTTTGAAGGTTTTGTCTCTTTAAAAATTATACGAACTTTGACTTTTTTGGCTTTTTTTTTTCCACATTTGGAAACCAGGATAACCACTGACCTGCAACCAAACTTCAGATGTTTGTTCCGTACCCAAAAAAACAAAACAACAAGTCCGATGAAAAAAGGAAAAAAAAGTAGTGATTATATTATTTGTTTTAGAGCCACAAGCTCTTGCACAACACAATGCTAGGTTCCAATTGCTTAAGGAAAAAAAAAAAAAAAAAGCACAAGTCAGCAGATCAGCTAGAGAGAAAATCTTTGTGTGATTCTTTGTTCACCTTTAAAGCATGTGGCAAATCTACTAAAGAGAGAGGTCAAAGATTGAACAGTGTTTCAAACCCCCGCTCTCCAGGCTCGCTAGAGGAAGGCAAATATTGACAGTCTAAAAGTCCAGACAGAAGCTGGACCTCTCTGCTCCCTGAACATAGTTGAAGGTTGGGGCAGCTTGTGTTTGGCCGCTCGCAACAACACTTTCTGTTTGTTTGCACTCGGATGGCAGTAATTTGACATAGCCCGGTGTGTGTGTGTGTGTGTGTGTGTGGAGGACCGCGGAGTTCTCTCTGCTGCTCGAATGACTCACGGTTCTGGTGAGCCTCGCAATTATGGAGTCGCTTGTTTGTGCGCTCGGTGGGTGACTCACTAGGCTGCCGAGTCGTTGAGCTGATACTCGCGCGAGCGGCCGAAGCAGGCCTGCACGCCTCCGTCCTTCCAGAGCCGCTTGATGACGCCGGCCAGCTCGGCCGTCATGAAGCCTTCTTCCGCCGAGCCTGCCAGCACGAACAGCTGCCGAGCGTCGTCCTGGGGAGACGAGCCGAGGTGGTGTCAGGGGTCATAAATCAGCCATTAAAGCCATTAATCCAACATTAGGTTTAACATTGAACTGGCGTCAAGCAAAGACGCCAGTTGCAGGATTATAAAAAAAAAAGGCATTTTAAGGAGATAAAGAGATGAAAGGACAACAATAACGAGCGTCCACATGCAGCAACATTCACATCCAATTCCCAAAGAAAGGCACTTTCCTGGTACAACATCCCTATTTCACAAAAACCTCAAACATACGTTTTTACTCTAAACACGCCACGACACTCACAGCTCTCGCAGCGTCACCAAAGTCGATCTTGAGGCGCCCCATGGCTCTGATGATGGCGATGATGGACTGAATGGTGTTGCTGTAGACCACAGCCTTGTACTGCTTACACTCCTCTTCTGAGTAGCCCGCTTCGTGGATGATCCTGCCGAAAAGGGACAAAAAGCCCGGTCGTCACGGATGTAAAAACTCATCCATACGCAGCAACTACATAAACCTCTGCTTCGGTTTATTTTTGTTTTTTGGCTACGAAAATTATAAATGAATTGTCTTTCGTGGATTTTTTTTTTGGTAACAGTCGCGCTCTGTTTTATTTGTTCTGAAAAGCAGCTTAAGCAGAAGTCACATAGTGTAAATTAAATTACTCTAAAGTTCATTTAAAATGAGTTTTTTGTTAATTTACACCTAATGCTGTTTAAAAGGGTTGGCAGCATTACACAGAATTGAAAATGCCCCTAAAAGCAATGTTTTTTTTAAATGGTCCTAGATCAGTTTTTTTTCCCTACTGAAAATGTAAATTCTGGTTATATTTTCGAAAATCAACGTGCTTCCTTCATCGTAATGAGAACAGTGTGGCTCAGTTACATGTTCATCTTAGTCTGGGACAGAAATCGCAGCTCATTGGGTAAAATATCGACTCAGTGTTAGACTGACAACTCTATGTGTACAAATCCATTTTAAGAAGCTTAATCCCTGGTCTAATAGTCTATTGAATGGCAGCAATGGGTTTGCCATGATTTTCTTTGTATCTGTACAGTTAATCAATTACCAGGTAGGAAAATAAAGACAACCAACACACTGTAGCCCACGTTGTAGTTTTTCTTTGAGGAATAATGCTCTTTTATATGTTATTATTAAGTGTAAGGGTTGTTAAATATATAGGTTTGTTTAGATTAACAAATTATTATATTTTGGCAAATGAAACATACATATTGGCCAAAACAACCAATTGGTTTTATATATATTTAAAAAAAAAAAAAAAAAAAAAAGAAACGACTCAAACGCCCTCGGGACATAGTTAAGGTTGGAGGCGGGGCTATGACAACATGGTTTTTGAAAGGTTGTGTTTTGGCTGTCCGCACGAAACGTAAGAGTGGCGTTTCAAGGTTTATTTCGTTTTTTTTTTTTTTACTCTGGAACCTGTTTCCAGAACAACAACAAAAAAAATGTTTAGAGACTCCTTAAATGCCGGTTTTGTGTGGACGCAAGGCTGAGCAGTAAAAACCCTACGTAGACAGAAACCGGTCCTGTGTGGACAGGCTTAAAACTCTCAAATTAGAGACGCACCGATTGGCTCAGCAGGGGATCCGAATTTGTTCAGTCTGTGATCAAACCATAGCCAAGCAGCCTGTAGGAGCTCGTTTCTGATGTTTGAACTTTCCCGACGTGGGCAAGACCCTAAAGTTATTCATTTGTGTTATTACAGTGTTGAAAAACAAAGTCTGAGGAAGCGCAGTTATTATGGAGGTATGATTTAATTTCTTACGAATATGTGACCCGTGCTGACAAAATGAGGAGCTTTTTATAACCGAGTTCATATTAGTTTCAAATTCTTCATCTTTAAACGCTTCGAGATGATACGTAGTTTGTTGAAATTTGAGCGTTTATCACTTAACCTGGCAACGAGCTTGTTTCGTTTACAGCGAGCTCTTTATTATTAGTCTGGTGTGATGTCATCGGGATTTCCAGCCATATATTTAAAGCCCCAAAAGTTTCACCGTGACGCCAAACATCGTATGAAGGGATTTCCCAATGCTGAAAAACAGCCAATTTCAAGAGAAATGAAAAAGATTAGAATAAAAAAAGATTATTTTTGAAGACTTAATTGTTAAAAAACTTTAAATTTTATGCTATTTTAGTTCCTGGGATTGCCAGATGGTGTCTTTAATGGACCCATGTTTGTACTCTTATCTGTCTCACTTTGATATTTTGAGGTGTGTAAAAAAAAACAACAACAATATTTCAACATTGAGGGGATACCACTTGGTCTAAAAGGGCGGCATACTATAATTTTATTTGTATGAATACTACTGTTTAATATCATACTATATTCCACCAAGAAGGACATCAGTTAACATAAGCAACAATCCCCAGCCATCGTTCTGTATCGTCATTATTCAGCATGCTGCCTGAGCTGTATTGTCTATGAAGGGCACTTTTCTTTTTTTTAAACTTTCAACACAATGTTAGTTGTTTTTTTTCCCGCCACAGAAAATGAACCTCCTGCAAAAAGGTGTCAACTGCCTGAGCCTCATGCTGAGTGTGTGTGTGAGTTAGCAGCCGCGTAGCAAATGTTAGCTCCACCTGTTAGTTCACTTTGTGTCTCTGAAAAGGACTGGATGTTTGTTGTTTCGAGCCAGTCCCTTCAGCTTAGAGGCTTAAACAGAAACACCTCCAAATAGGTGCTTTTTTTCCCTCTCAGACAGAAAATTTAAACGTGTTCACATCTTCTTAAGCTTGCTTGTTAACCCCGAATAATGTAATAGTATTACAAATGCGCCCAAACTGCATAAAACTTTCCTGTTGGAAAACTTCTGCTGCAGTCTAGTTAGCATTCCGCTCGCGCCGAAAAGAAAATAACCTGTCCGCACAGGTTAAGAATAAATAGATAAAGCGGTAATGGAACAGATTAGATGCTTCTGACGTGTGGATGATCGATGAGCGTGTCCCTAAGAACGTTAATGAAAATCTAATTCATTTGCAGCGCAGTTTGCGGATGATGCATAGGCAGGGAGTGTGGTAATGCATTCTGGGAATTGTCTTTATGATCCATTTTGCATGGCACCTCCATTCACAGACTGTAACATCTCAAAGGGAGACACACTGCCTGTGTTGTGGACAACGAATACGCCGGGGTGTGTCCTTACGCAGATCAAATCGAAGACATCAGTGGTTGTTTTGATTGTGTATTAGGAAGGATAATTTATTATTGTTCACTGTAGTGAAATGAACTCACTTCATCTGTTTGACAATTGTGCTTTTTCCTGACTCTCCGGCACCTGAAAAAGACAGGAGAAGAAATCTGTTAGAAGACATGTCCAACATGAGTACATTTGAGGTGGTTTTGTCATGCAGTTTTACCGGACCCGTCTTTGCTTAAGATAACTATGCGGTTGGAATTTTATCAGCAGAAGAATGTCACGCTCCCCGGGCATGAAGGCTCTTGGCTAACAAGCAACAGTAAAACAGATCGTTATCGACGGCGCTACGAAAGCCAGAACACCGGCGTGTCGTTCCGGAGAGGCGAGGCCCCGCTGATTAATCAGACCGATGTTGAAAAGGACGACGAGATGGAGAGGCCTTGAGGAGAACGTCACAGTGTCATGGTAACTGCTCTGGCTCCATTCAGGACCATCTCTGGTGTGAGGCTGCGGTCACCTGAGGAGGCGTCGCGCCTCTAACTGTGAGCCATGTTGACTTCAACAAAGAGCCTTGTTTATCCCACCTGCCTGGTCGATGCCTCCATTACTGAGCACTTGGACAAACTCTTCGAAAATGATTTTTAATTCTTTTATCGTGCGCACTAATGGCTTTTTATCATCAGCTACATTAGATCTACTCGTTTGCAGTTAATGTTCTCATATTACAGCAGAGGAGAGCGTCCACTGAGGGAAGAATCCTCAAACCATTTCTGACTGGCTACTTTCCAAATAAAGCACCCACAGCTTCTATCTGACTCTGGAAACAGAATATGGGGAAGTCGAATCATGACTTCTACCTTTTTTTTTTAGGTTACCCCGTGACACTGTGGGAGACAAACTGTGGGGCCTTGCGTAATAAACCATCGTCCCACTCTAGTTCTACTTTCCCTGTAGGTGTAAAAAAAAAAATAAAAAATCACATGACACTGTGCCCTTAACCGGTTTCTCGTTGAGACAGGAAGTAGCAACATAGATGCAGTTCTGTAAAAAAAATTTGAACAAAATGAGTGATAAATACTGGAGAGCACAAGGTGTTCATCTGAACTCCTATAGTTCCTGGTTATAAACGTGTATAGTTCTGGTGCTTCACTTTCACTATAAATAGACGAGAATCACCTGAGGACACATTGTTTTAATTATGCGTCACCACTCAGGCGTCAGTACGTCCTCAAAGAGCGAGTGTGGAGTGTGTGTGGTGACAGCACAGTGCTAGAGCCTTGTGTTTTCTTTTGTTTTTTTTTTGTTTTTTTGAGGCTGAACGCCAGGCTCTGTGAATCCCCGCAGGATGAGCACACGGGCTGAGGTTGCGGCGCTTGAGCAGGCATGGCTGGCTGGCACGGTCGCACCTCTCGGCCTGCCTGGGAGCCGTTTTCACAACGCCAAAGACACTCTGCATACAGACGCAGTGCCTCTCGAGGCACTTCGGGCAATCTATGAGCTCACACGGTAGCTCTAAGAAGCCTCCTTTAAAAAAATAAAATAAAATAACTAGAGAGAGAGAGAGAGAATACCAAGGCTAACTGCAAGTAATGTAACAAGCGTAGGTGCTCCCTCCTCTGAAAGCGCAGACGGCTCACACGCACAGCCGAAGCTCATCTTCATCGCCTGCCACCGAAAGGCGAAGGCGGATGATTGTGTTGTTGCTCGTACCCGTGTCTGTTACTAAAATATTTAATGGATCACTGGACGAATTTGAATGAAACGTACAAAAAGTAATCATTAGACATATCTTTACAACTGATTAATGTTCGGAGTCAACCCAATTCATGATGGCTATCACCACAAAAATGTCCACAATTCAGTCTATTTTACAGATATTGATCTAAAAGTTGGTGTGGTAGTCACTGAAACTCGTCCTCAACACCTACTCTGAGCGCAAACACATTGTCCAAAATCTTTGAGATCATTGCCTATTTTAATTACACACTGTGTCGGTTAGCAATATATCTTAGGAACCACTGGATGTATTTTTATGAAACTTTCAGAAAGTAATCACAGGACGAACCGCTACAACTGATTAACTCTTCCAGCCAATTCAATTCAAGATGGCTGCCACAGCTCGCTGACATTGAGCAACACAAGAATGGCAATAACTCAGTCAACTTTACAGATATTAAGCTGAAATTTGCTGTGGTAATAGCCGAGGGTCAAACACAAAGCATACTATGTGTGTGACGTCTTGTGATATCGTGCATAGTGGTATATTCCAGGTTTGACCAAAATGGCTACTAGTCTATTGTTTCTCAATACAAGGTGATCTTAGTTTAAGACTTTGGCATGAAAGGCAGCAGGTGATGAGCATTCCTTCAAGGAATTCAAGACTTAATGTTTAATTTAACCTCCTCCTTTGGGAGTAAAGGGTTACAAATGTCCTGACAAACTTTAAGGAAATACACACACGTTAAAAAGACAAATTAGATGCTTAAACTCCCCAGAGTTGGGTTAAAAGAGACACCATTCATTACAAATTATCACGCGATCCTGCTTTTTTTTCTGCGAGTTCTCTAAAACTGAAAGCAGCCTCCTCACTTCTACAGTAAGAAGGATGACTACAGACTTTTAGCGTTTTAAATCCTGCTAATAAAAACAACATGAGCCATGTGTTTATAGAAACGACTTGGCTCAGCGATGCTATTAGGGTGGGGTTCTCATCAAATGCCTCAGAATTAGAGGAACACAAAGCCCAAGTGCACGGGTTTGAACTCCCGCAAGCCTTTAAGGGTTAAGCAGAACCGCCGTCCTGACCCACCGCTCCTCGTGCAGAGTCATGTTACACACCCACAGCTTTGATACACCCCACCAGAAACTGCTGCGAGACCCAGAACCACGGCAGCAGCTGGTTTCTGTTTCCAGCGGTTGAAATCATTTTAGGAAAATTCAAACCCCGGCGGTGGGCTTCTGCCAACCGAGGACAGAGCCGTTGTTTTTGTGCACCCCGCCGCAAACGCGCTCCCCTCCCTGGTTGATCTTCCCCTAAGCAAAAAGGTCGCTGAGGATTAGGAATGTAGATAGCCACAAACTTGTTTTAAAAAAAAACAAAAAAAAAACAACACTCTTACAACCTGGACTTTCTTGGAGAATTTATAATCTGTGAAAATTCCCTTCATTCTTGTCAGCTTTGGGGTCAGTTAAGAGATAAATTTGGGAAAGAGGTTTGTCAGGGCCACGCCGCCTCCCTGCCACGTCCACTTTTAGGTGAGCAGCCCAAGGACTCGGGGAGGGCTCAGAGAATTTGGCCCAACGCACCGAACACATTAGTGATGCCACATTAGCAGCGCGAGGCAGGGCCATCGACCCCTTCTCTCGCTCCGTTTTTTCCACTCTTGCCCAGCTGCACACAGCCCCTCTTCCTCTCTTACATTCTTTCTACAGTCATTTTCCCCCTTCATTTATTGTTCCTCTCACTCACTATCCAATTCCTCCTCCTCCTCTTTTTTTTCTTCCTTCTTTCCTCTCTTCGTTGCTTTCGACGTCTCCCTTTGGGTGGATTTAGGTATGAGTCACTCGTGAAGGATTCCAGAAGCCACTGAGCGGTGCTATCCACCGAGAGGGGGGGGGGGAGAAATGACCACGGTTAATCACAGAGATCGATCTGCCGAAAAGCAAAATCGACCGTTGTGAGACATACAAGTCAAGTGACAAGGGACACTACTTTAGCTACATCGTCATCTGGGTTTAACGTTAGGGATGACACGACGAGAGCAAAACCAGGCTGAATTTGACCAAACTGGTTTCGTGAACCGGAACTACGGGGGTAAGAACATGGACCAAAATTTTGCAAAAGCTAAAGGCTTATTAATAAATTCTGCCAACAATTACCTAACAGTTACAAAAAGAGGAAATAGGCAGAGGAGACTAATCTATTTTAGCATGTACATATGAATAGCAGGATAATTGGGTCGTGAAGATGATTGAGATAAAAACAGCCAAATGGAGATAAGAATTTTATAAAGAAAAAAAACAAACAAACAAAGAAAAACAGTCGCCTCGCTCTATGGAACATGTGCACACAGCACTGCAAAGATACAAATATTTTTCTCATGCAAAGTTTTTTTTGACATGATACAGACAATCTGTTTGACATGATGGGAAATTGAGGCCTGAGACAAGGGCAACCCAGCACATGAGAGGCGGGTAGGAAACAAACACACGCCGTGTTATATGAGGGTCACAAACAGAAGATCTGCAAAAGGCTTTTATCCCCCCCCCCC
>NC_051447.1:8975807-9061623 GCF_001649575.2 Kryptolebias marmoratus | reverse complement strand
CCCCCCCCCCCCCTCCCCCCACTCACACACACACACACACACACCAAGCTAGTGATTTACAGTCAGTCCACAGGCTTTGTTGACTTTTTATCTCTGCTGACAGGATGCGATGGAGTAAAACACACGCAGAGTTGCTTGTGAATCAGCAAACCTCCAAAGAAACAAAGCAAAATAATAAAAAAAAACAAACATGTATTTGGTGACTGCTCATCTGCAAGGTAAACAAGAAAGGGGGGGGGGGCACT
This sequence comes from Kryptolebias marmoratus, assembly GCF_001649575.2. Lineage (NCBI taxonomy): Eukaryota > Metazoa > Chordata > Actinopteri > Cyprinodontiformes > Rivulidae > Kryptolebias > Kryptolebias marmoratus. The sequence goes on along the minus strand of NC_051447.1, from coordinate 9,061,378 downwards.
CGGGTATTCCGCTATGCCACGGCCAAGCTTTTTCATTTTTCATTTACTAGTCATTAGCAGTGTTCTCACCTTACAGCCTCTCTTTTCCGTTTATCCCCGGCCTATCTGCATGTCACTTCAGGCGGTAACCCGAGGAGGCCCCGGCGGGTTACCTGGCGACCGCATCAAACACAAATGACGAGAGCTGGTGGCAAGGCGGCGGCCACCAGTTACCTAGCGCTGACTGCCGTTGCAAACTCCTCTGATCGACAATAAAAGATGAGGTGGGGGGGGGGAAGCGACGCCACAAGACAACTTGAACGTGAAGACTCACGTTGTGGCATTCTAAAGTTGATAGAACTTGCTCACCTGGGACTCCACAGCACATGAGGAACGTTCTTACATTCGCTACCAAAAACCATCTACAGCCTTCCTCATCAAGACTAACTTCATTGTAAGGGTTCCCAACTGCTGGCCCGCAGTCCAGATCCGTCCCCAAAGTCTTATCTCGACCCAGATGGATTGTTAAATTTCAGCAGAATACTTCATATATAGGATAAACATATATACACACTTTCATTTGAGTATCTTTCCCAGTGTTTACAGTAATTTATTTTAGGCAGTGCAACATTTCCAACAGATATGGTAATCTATCACAGGTGGCGTGGCTTTTCTAGCATTTATGGCAACTCATTTTAATCGACACAGCTTTACTACAACCTACGATAATTAATGACTGCAGCAGTTTATAGTCATTCATTTAAGGCAGCTCAGCTTTTTTTGTATTTACGTAAAATTCCCTTTAGGCAGAGCAGCTCTTTCTGCATTTACGGTAACTCATTTTAGATGGTGCAGCTTTTCAAGCATTTCCGTGTCCGGCCCTTGATTTCTCTCTGCGGAGACAAGCTGCCAGCCAATGAACAGGTGCTACAGAAAAATGTCTTTAGTCGAACCGTTCTGAATTTTAAACTGACGACCACTGCTCCATAGCCTGTCTGTGGGATTTATCAACTACCAGTAGTAATGTTTTGCTGAGTCATGCCATAAAAACCGGAGTAAATCGTGTTTATCTAGCTCTGGCTTACAATTATATCCCCAAAAGCTGCTGAGAGCTCTCATTACGTGGCCTCTTGCCAGGTGTTTTTACCTGCATCCAGTACAGGACTCACACTCTGTGTCCTGGTGACCCATATGTGTCGCGTGTGTGTGTGCATGTCAACACTTCCCTAAAGCTCACCGCGTTTACCTGGCTGATGGAAAAGTTTTCACCTGCCTTTTAATTTTTTTTTTTTTCAAACTAACTACGTCTACACTCTTTGAGCTTATCTGGTCATTCATGTATCGAAACAATGAGCTCATTCAGGAAATGGGTGCTGTGGCATTTGGTTCTTTTGCAACTTTTAGTTTTTCATTTTCATACTTTATTTACAAATAATTTCCCCATAGAAACAAATGTTGATCTCTTCAATAAACACTGTTCTCTTTGAAATCTGCTTCAGCATACTCGCTCTATTTTTTATCTTCTCATGCTACTTTTAATTTAGCTACTATTGTGCTACTTTTAGCCACTGTTCTAGTGATTTTAGCTTTTGAGCTAGCTCTTCGCTACTATAGCTATTACTTCAGTTACTATACACTATTACTATTAATTCTTTACCACTTTTAGCTAGTCTTTTTAGCTCTTTTAAATGAAGCTGGCGTTTCATTTGAACTTTACCAGCTCCATTTTGACTTCCTCAGCAAATGCCAGCAAAGTTATTTAGCACTAAAGCCATATTTGTTTTTTGTTTTTTTTGGTAGAAGTAGCAGTTTCTCTCCTTGGCTTTAAAGTGCAGAATATTTCACTTGCTAGGTTGTTCAGGAGGAAGTAAACGCAGAAGAAGCTACATGCAAAGAGCGCAAGAAGTTGCTATAATACTGACGTGCTGTGAGTGAGATAGATAGGTGTGGCACGTTTAACTAACATCCATGAGGCTGATTTCAAAGGGATGCACCAAGTTCACCAAAATGACAGGCTCACGCTTCGGTTGGGGTTCTTAGACAATACTTGCTATGAGCTATGAGCATTTGAAAATAGTTTTGGATGCACAAAGGCGGAGGGGAAGAGTCCAAATTAGCTCCTGCTGGGAGTAATGAAAGGGTAGCCTGGCTGGTTATTTGGGTTTAACAGTGTAAACTCTCATGCTCATGTGGCTCCTGGCTGAAGTCAGGTCTGAGTCCACTTCTTCACACGTCCACTGCACAAAGATTGCCACTTTTAAGGGCAGGCATTGAAAGCAAACCAAGGCAGCGGCCCATCAGCAGCTGTAAATAACAATTTGGGATGAAACCCACGGGGGGAGTCAGGCTTTGTGTGCGGCAAGTGAAGCAAGCAGAGTTTTTTTGCAGCCACAACGAGTTAGGCCCGGGCCCCTAATGAGCAGTGGGGCCTGGTTGGGTTTTTTTTTTTTTTTTTTTTTCACTGCACTGCACTGAGCAAGACATGAGGAAATGTGCTGCTGTTAAGAGGATTTAGTCAATACAAGTGCTTTTTATAAAAAAAAAAAAAAAAAAAAGGCTAAATGGGTGTTACTACGATGAGAACAACGAAGAGGAGGGAAAAAACTTGCCATAAGCCACGTAAAATAACTCTTCCCCTCTGGCTCTACGGTGAGCATTAACGATTAAAGATTAAATTAGTCAACTCTAAAGAGGTCTGGATGTGTTGTGTCGAAGTTGGGTCGGGCTTCCTTACCGAGCAGCAGCAGCTTGACCTCCCTGGACGCCTTCTCGCCGTCGTCCCGCAGGTTCCTGTCGATCATTTTACTGCGCTCCACCGCCGCCTTGTCCTCGGTACTCAACGTGCACCCCATCCTCTACCGCGTCCTTCAGACCCAGATGGTGTAAAGAGGAAAAGAGCTCTAAAGCGCCCACATGAATTGTCTTGGTTTTCTTAAAAAAACCCAACAAAACCTTTTCCCTCCTTCGACAACACACACGCCCTTTTTTCATACGACGGGCAACCGAGCTCGTGGGGGTGAAATACAAACGGGAAGCGATTCGACTTGCGAAAAGCAAAGACAACAACAACAAAAAACACAAAAAGGGAGGAAAAAAACTCTTGAGTTACTTCATCCGGGTGAAACGAACTCGACTTTAAGGCTCCCTCACCGCTACATCCGACGAAGAAAGCTAATTGTTGAGTAAAACAAGCCGTCGGTGATGGCTCTTCGGCTCGTATACGTCCATCCGTTTCGGCAGCGACTGCTAGTACTGTGGAAGCTACGGCTCGAGGGCGGCGGTGTTCCGCGAGCGTCAACGGCAAACCTACTTCCGGTATAACTCTTCAAAATAAAGTTTCAAACAGGGACATGAGCAGCTATCCATACACTTTTCCGAAAAAAACAAACAAGAACAAAACACAAACACAATACATCTATATATCTAAATGTAAAAGCGTAAACATATTTGCAGCAGTTTGATATTAAAAAGCGTACTGCAGAAATTTAAAATTTAAAATGTGAAAGCAGGATGATTTTATTTGTAGGCATTATTTTGAGATCAACAAATTATTCTTTTAAAAGTTGCTTGCTCGCGTCATTACCTGTCGTTATTAATAATAAATTATTGATTTTCTTTAAGTAATTTAAGTAATTTGGTAGATTTTTTTTCAGATGGAACACAAATACAAAAAAGTTGTTTTGAGTCTTTTACTTTGAAGTCAAAGAGAGAAAACGGAAATGTCTAAAAAAATGATTGCATTTTCAAGCTGTACACAAATAATTTTACCTATTGCTGATTAAAAAACAAGGCATTCTTTTCAGGCTGAACGAAACAGGATATTTATTGGTTATACAAATATTAATGAGGCTGTAAATATTATTCAACCTATTACAGGGAACATGCGTTATTACTGCCATGCTTCACTAATCACGTGCGTTATACTGCATCTGTTTGACTAAATGTAAATAAATAGCCAACAATGTTCCCATGGGAACCACACATCTAACCAGTGTCAGTCTGTATTCAGCCATTGTTTACGATTTAAATAATCAGACCAGGTCAGGGGTGAAAATTCAAAATCGACATTTCAGTTTTAGGTTGATGGCGAAAATGTTTCCACCCATATGTTAACATTTTGTCCCTGGCTTTAAAAAAAAAAGAAAGATTTTCTTTGGCCTAATGACAGCAGGCTGGATGTAAATATGGCTTGTTGACCTTTCCATTTTATTTGTATGCTGGCTGAGGGTTTCCTCTTTTATTCATCTGCTCCAGGAATGCAGAGGAAAGAAACACAGTGTGTACACCAGAGGCAGAACGCTTACGTCACACCTCAACCAACTCAGAAAACACAATAAACTTTTAACCAAAAAGTCATGTCCGTGTTTCGCCTTTATTACACGGAGGAGACTTATTTCTTTGACATAGATGCTCACAGATTAACCAACCAAGAAAAAACAATACAACAGTGAGTGGTGTTTGTGTGTAAAAATAACAGACACTTTCATTTCACTTGTGGTTGCAAGGATACAGAAATGGTTTGACTTTGATGAAACATATTTAAAAACAAAATAAAAACAGAATATATACACATAAACTGTTGTTACTTTAACAAAGCTAGGTACTGTCTCTTGTTTGGAGACATATATTGTTGTGCTCCTCGACCTTTGCTGCAAAATAGATTAGTGACCAACAAAAAGTTATGTTTACGGTTATTTATATTCTCTTATTTCACTTCCCATTTGAGTGAGGCCTTCCCTAAACAAACAAACAAACAAACAAAAAGAACTGATGCACAATATGTCAGCAAATGACCTAGGTGCTTCGGGCTAAAGAGCCCGCTAACTGGACTAGTCTTTGTTTGGATGTAGAATATGATGAATCTTTTGAAAATACACCACCCATGTTGCAACATACAGATCTCAGCTGCACTGTGTCAACATTAGTGAAAAACACTGAAGTTGTGGTGAGGGAATGGTGGTGCTGCCCTCCGGTGGAGATACCTGTCACTTAAGCATGCTCTCTGTGGAAACAGAACAACCTTTGGCCAAGCAGACTTTGTTTAAGATGACACTTTAAAGGAGTTCTCCTCATTTCTTGAAATAAGAAACAACTTCAGAGAAAGCACAACAAAGGGCTCAGTGGTTACAGTGGTTCTCGGTGTCCATGAACTTTTGCTCTAGGTTTTTGCAACACTTCCCGTCCAAATTGTGCTTCAAAACTTGAGGCTATATCTGCAGACATGAGAGCACAAAGGCCTGGGGAGGAGCTGGAGGGAGGGAGTGAAGGTCAGCCAGTCGGGAAGAGATAAGAAAGCAGGAACGTTTTTTAATAAGAGTTAAAATTAAACAAATAAAACTCTAGGCCTTGAAACAGCATCCGATCCACGCTCGTGGATCAAAAACCATCAAATGCTGCATACTGAAGCAGCAAAAAAAGAAAAAAAAAAGCAGCAAAAACTTATTTGCACAATTTCTTTTTCAATGAATTCAGATTATTGTAAAGAGAAGACAAAAAAATATGTTCAGGGAAGAATAGAGTTGTGAACACAATGGTAACTTATTAACATTCCAGCTGGCGAACAAAAGGGAAGTTTTGTCTGCCGAGCCAAAGCTTTATTTGCATTACAAACAATAAAGTCAGTCAGAGGAGATTTATATTGTTTGACAAGGCTGTTTGTTTAAACAGATCATAGCTACACTGTGCAAAGAACAGACAGTAGGAACTGTGGCGCTGCTCTCTAGTGGTAACAACGTGTAACTCAACAGTGGCTGCAGCACATTCAGCTGTACAGCACAGCATTGTGCATCAGTTTGACTGAATACTGCCTTCTGCTTTACTTAGGGATCTCTCTACAATAGGTCTGGCATCATGCAAATTGTGATAAGTGTAGGATCCACATTTAACTATCTATATATTTAAATATCTTTAAAAATGAACATTGTATATCTCATTTGGGGGCTCATGTTTGTAATGTATGTTTTGGTAATGGTATATTTATTTATGCTTCTTTTGTGATGGCAACTATTGGGTCCTGGACAAATACCCCTAGAGGGACATACCTAGACATGGTATGGTCTTGTGTTATATTGTATTGCATTGTATCACATCACATCATATCCCATTATATTGTATCGTATTGTATTGTATCATACTGTATGTACTGTATCATAAAATGTATCATATTGTACTGTATCATATATTGTATTACATTATATTGTACTGTATTGTATCATATTGTATTTTCTCATCCTGTATTGCTTATTACTGTATTGCATATTGTCCATCCATACATCAGTCCAGCTCCTTTACCCGCTTCTCCTTTCAGTGTCGCGGGGAGCTGGCGCCTATCTCCAGCAGTCATTGTGCAAGAGGAGAGGTATACACGTTGGACAGGTCTCAAGTCCATCACAGGGACACATAGAGACAAACAGCAATTCACACTCTCACTCACACCAAGGGACAATTTAAAGTTTGTATTATATTGTACTGTAATTCTTTGTATTGTGTCATATTATAATGAACATATAATGCTCTGTATTGATTTATATCATATTGTATCGGACTGTCTTCTCCTTTCTGTAACATCGTGCTGGAATATCCTTTTACTTTTTACATCATTCACCTGTCAATGAGTGATATGCTTAATTTGCCATCTACCAAACAATTTGTTTATGGTAAGAGATAGAAGGCAGTAAAGCCAGTCGAACCACATGAATTGCTACAGTATGTTATCTCTCCTTATTAAGCATTATAAACTCGTGTACAGTAATTAAAAATAATAAATGTAAGCATTGGGAAAGGAGTTTGTGCGATAAAGAAAATAATTTCATGAAACAACAAAACTTCCATTGCTCATACGACTGCTGCTACATGACGAGAACAAAATTTAGACTTTGCTTTTGTAAGCACGTGTTTTGAATTCAAGGAAAAAAAAAAGTGAAGACTAAAAGAACATGAGACTTTTTAAATGCTTCATGCTACCATTTAAACAATTTTTTTTTAAAAAAAAGCAATTGATTAAACTGGAATCTTATTGGCTCTGAGATGATCTTCTGTTTGAACCTTTCACTCCAGCTGTTATCACCTGGCCTTCAAGTCCTTGCTGACGCCTCTCGCCTGACCCTTAAACCCACCCCGTTGTTGCGTAAGGCTGGGCCACAGCCAGGGGTGTGTGCACCTTTACCTGGCCTCAGCTGCTCCATCACCTCCTCTGTTGGTACAGCCTGCCCGTGCTGCTGCCGGGACACAAACAAGCTGCAGCGCACGCCACGAGCACAGCAAGACTGAGGGAGAACAGGCAGCCAGGCAGGCAGACAGACGCACGTAGGAAGGAGGGAAACGTACACCAACCATGGGCTGCTGTAACAGAAGGTGCGGGCTGATAGCTGGAGCTGTGTTTGGGGCTGCGGTAGCCATCCTGGGCGGCATCCTTATCCCTGCGGGCAACAGCATCATCAAGGGGACCGTGCACAAGGTATGGTGCTCAGTTTCAGCCTGGCTTGGAAGTGCAGGGAGTGACAGAGCGAGTGTGTGTGTGTGTGTGTGAAAGCAGAGATCAAGGTGAATCAGGAGAAATGAGAGGTAGGAGGTTTTTAAAAAAAGCTGCTTCAAATTGTAAACACGGGTCTCGTGCAGAAAGCCAAATTGAATTTCTCCACGGCTGATCCGTCAAAAGATCACCATCTGTGATTCTTTCCGAAGACATTTTTTTTCAGCAGAGATTTCAGCGATTTACTCTGTTCTAATAGAGCATCCACCTTTTTCATGTGTCACGAGGGCTGCTGGCCTGCTGGCAGTCTTGAGGCATGTTAAAAATAGCTTGTCTGTGTGTCTGCTGGCTTTAGGAAGCCGTCATTGAGCCAGGAACGACAGCTTATGACACATGGACGGCTGTAGGGGCAAAGGTGTACAGGCAGTTCTGGTTCTTCGACCTGAAAAATCCACTGGAGGTTTTAGAATATGGGGCGAAACCAGCGGTCGTAGAAAAGGGACCTTACACATACAGGTGAGGTTCATTCATTAACCCCCTTTCCTTCTAAATCTCATGATGTGCATTAAAAACAGATGTCCTGGTTCCTCTGCTGCCACTTTCCACACATCAGCCTGGTTTCGTCTGCTAAAATTTTCTTACTTCAGGACAAGATATCTTCCCAGAGAAAACATCACGTTCAACCCCAATCACACAGCGTCCTTCCTGCTCCCTTTTGGTGCCATCTTCGAGCCGTCCATGTCCGTGGGGGCAGAGGAAGACCTGATCACGTCGCTCAACCTTGCAGTGGCTGTAAGTGTGTCGTCGCTCCTGACTTGACTCGGCTCTACGGCTAATGCGTCTTTGATTAAAAATCTGTTACAAACCCTTGCCAAAGCAAGCTGCGCTGGCTTGCAGCCTGGTTGTTTTGGTCCGCGAACACTCATTTTAGTGGTGATTTTTGACTTTTGTGGTTTGTGACAGCTTGCTTGTAAATATATATACAAAAAATTATTTGAGCGTATATAGCTATTCTTTTTGCGCCTTTTAAAAAAGCTGGGGAAACTATATCAAAGGGAAAAAAATATAAAAACTATCTATTTTTTTCTTGTTTCTTAGTCATTTTGCAGCAGTAATGAAGGTCTCAGCCTTCAGGTTGGGAATAAGTCCAGATAGCATGCAAATTTAATTAGTAGGAGGACTTGGATTATAAAAAAAAGTTTGTTATCACCATGTATCATAATACTTGAGTTTCTGCAATATAACATAAATGAGCTTTTTATTAAACGTAACAAAATAAATGCTGGTTTCCAATTTGTCACATTAGCAAATAATGCTACAAATTAATTTTGGCCTGTGGGGCAATTTCCTGGTTGGCACCAAGCTTTGTCTCAGTACCATTTTTTTTTTGTTTGTACTGCATGCATTCTGTTTGCAGAAGCTCAGTTACTGTGGTTGCCAAAAAAAAAAAAAAAAAAAAAAGTGTGCATATGTAACTATGTAGTAAAAAGATGCGTCTCGAATTTGTGATGCCAGCAAACATTTTCTCCATAGTTTATGGTTTTAATCGCCAAGTTTATGTCTTATTTAATGTAGCATGACATCCATTCTTTGAACTGTGGCTCCATTTAGAAGAAAACGGACGATAAAGCCTATACATGCATGAAAGTGGAGCCGTGTTTTGATTGATAAGCCTAATGGGAGTGCATTGTTTCCACAGTCTTCAGCGAAAGGCTCTCCAGCTTTTAAAAGACTAAGAAGATCAGGGGCTAACAACATTGACCTCCAGGCTTTAGTGACAACACAAACAAAAGAGTCATTTTACAGTAATTCTGTTATTTATACATTTCGGACCGACTTGCATTTTTCAAGTCGCCATACAAAAATGTCCTTTTTCTTCACGTTACAACTTTGTCCTGTATGCGTGGATCCACAACATAACGTGATCACAACTATGAAAGCACATATTTTAATGCACATCATCATTTTTCACCTAATGGCTACATCTTTAACAAAAATTAAACTGTAAATGTTATGTAAATGTTATGCTAGTAACGCATATCACCCACTGCCGTTTATGCCAGACTAACTTCATGTTATGTTGAGTTGTAGCTATAAAATGTTTCTAACAGAATGTCTGTTTCCCAGTTTGACTTTCATCCATCTATCCCCTACAATGCACTTATCAGACTTTGTTTCTTCTCTTTTTGAATTTCATTACCTTTGTGACAAAAAGCTGCAGGCTCGTGAAGCTTTCAGGTGGATGGTTCACACATTATTTTAGTCCCCCAAATTTCAAGCTCAAACCCGTTCACCGCTGCAGAATCTGCAAACTCTAAAAGCTCTGATCAGACGGATAAAGATCACAAATCAGAGCGTGGATTATCAACGTACAAAAATAGCACCGGGGTTTAATATTCAGCTCTGTGGTGACATTTGTGCTTACTTCCTGTTTGAGAGGATGAAAATGAGGAATGACTCAGAGGTCTTAATTCAAGAAGGCAGATTATGTTTGCCCTTATAAACAGAGTGGAGGTGCTCTCTTTCTTTCTTCAGACTTTGACAACCTTCAAACAAAAAGAGTAAACAAGACAAGCGAGAGCCTCTGCCTCTCAGTGTGGAATTTCACAGTCATAAAAAGACAATTATTTTCAGCTTTATCTCCTCAGGCAGTAGCTGCATCTGTGTGTGCAGCAGTTTTGCAAATGTCGTCATGGAGCCACATCATATAACTTCGATCTTTATCTGGAAAGAACTATACACCTATCAGGATAAATGGGTTTTATTTCCATTTTCCAGGGAGCTTACTCGCTGGTTCCAACACCGCTGCACGGGGTTTTGGAGAAAATGATAAAAGACACCAACTCCTCCTTGTTCCAGTACCGCACAGTGAGGGAATTGCTTTGGGGCTACAATGACCCCCTATTGAAAGGACGCGTGGGACTCTTTGCAGATGTAAGCAAACACAAAACATACAAGAGAACTGAATGTAAAAGCAACCCCAATTCTGTGGGACAGTGTGTAAAATGTAAGCACAAACAGAATGCAATAATTTGCAAATATCATAAACTCATATTTATTCACAATGGAACATAGTAAGCAAACTAATAAATTGTTCTGTTTTAAGAAAAAAAAAAGGGAATTATGAATTTGTTGGCAGCAACATATCTCAAAAAAGTTAAGACAGGGCTGTGGTTCCCTTTGTGAAGCATCCCCTCTTCTTTTAACAACACCAGGATCTGAGGAGACCAGCTGCTGGGCTTTTTGAAGGGAGTGTTGTCCCCTTCCTGTCTAATCTAGGATTCTAGCTGTTAAACAGTCCTGGGTCTTCTTTACTGGATTTTTTTATTTCATGATGCACAAAATGTATTCTATTGGTGAGAGGGGGGCAGACCAGTTCAGCACCCAGACTCTTCTGCTCCAAAGCCACGCTGTTGTAATGGATGCAGTCTGTTGTTTAGCATTGTCTTGTCGAAATATGAAAGGCATTTCCTGAAAAAAGACATAATCTGGATGGGAGCCTGTATTGTTGTAAAACCTGTTTATACTTTTCTGCATTGATGGTGCTTTTCCAGATGTGTAAGCTGCTCATGCCAGAGAAACTGATACACCCCCATACCATGAGAGAGGCAGGCTTTTTAACTGTCCACTGATAGCAGGCTGGATGATCCCTCTCCTCTTTAGTACAGAGGACATACTGTAGTGTTCGTGGTTTTTCAAAAAGAATTTCAAATTTCAAAAACTTTGACCACAAAACAGTCCAGCTTTGGTCCAGAGAAGACAACTGTGTTTCTGCATGGTGTCTACATGTGGCTTCTTCTTTGCATGATAGAGTTTTAAGCAGCATTTATGGATAGCATGGTGAACTGTGTTTACAGACATGATTTGTGGAAGTTTCCTGAGCCCATGCAGTGATGTCCAGAGCAGAATTAGACCTGGTTTTAATGCAGTACCTTTGCAGATCACAGGCATCTAACACTGATTTTCAGTCTTATCCTGTGAGATTAGAGGTTTCTTCTTGAAGTGTTTTGATGATACTATGGACTGTAAATGATCAGATATTCAAAGTCTTCCCAAGGGACATTATTCGAAATCGTTCCACTATTTTTAGACAGTTTTTTCGCAGACTGGTGAACCTCTGCCCATCTTTACTTCTGAGAGATTCAGCCTCTTTATAATGCTGTTTTATGTCCAGTCTTCATACGGACCTGTTGCCAGTTAACCTAATTAGGTGCAAAATGGTGCAGTTTCTTAGTTTAAACATTCAATATCTTCCATTGTGAATAAAATATAGGTTTATGAGATCTGAAACTCATTGCATTCTGTTTTTGTTAACATTTTGCACACTGTACCAACTTTTTTTAGAACTGAGATCATATTTAATAAAAGTTTCTAATTAAATCTTTTTTCCCCCCAGTACAATGATACATATGATGGCTACTACAACGTCTTCACTGGCAAAGATGACATCTCCAAAGTGGGAATAATTGACATGTGGAGAGGAAGCAAGTGAGTCCATTAAAAGCAGTAAAGCAGAATCTTGAGTCTAGAGTTAAAGATTTTATTCATATAAATTCTTTTAAAGCACAAAATCTATGAAGTGAGACATATTTCGTTTGCATATCTTTGGTGGGTTTGAATTTTTTTTTTACTTGTGGCTTTTAAATCCAGTTTGTTAAAGTTTAAAACATTCTGCTTTGTCCCACAGGAGCTTACGCTTCTGGAACGACAAGTATTGCGACATGATTAATGGGACAGGTAACGATTATTCAAGTATAAAAAAACAAAACAAAAACAAATGCTGAACAGTTTGCAATTCTGAACCGTAACAGTATTCTTTATCATTTATAATGAAGAAATGACAAAATGTCGGTCTTCTCTTCATCAGATGCTACCTCCTTTGCTCCCTTTGTGAACAAGAAGAAGCCTCTTTTTTTCTTCTCGTCAGACATCTGCAGGTGATGAAACTTTTTATTTAACACGAGCTGCAAAGTTGATGTGTCTGGTTGGACATCAAGTGTTGCATTAAAAGAGAAACTCAGACCTTTGAACTTTTTCCTGTTGCTAATCACTAGTGTTCTATGAAAGTCTTTTATGATTAACTACATGACCGTCTAATCTTTGTGGGTTTTTTTTTGTTTTGTTTTTGTCTTCAGGTCTGTATCAGCCAGTTATGAGAAGACACTGGATCTGAAAGGAATTGAAGTATACCGTTACTCCCTCCTCGAGTCCACCCTTGCCTCCCCGACGGTTAACCCAGACAACAAATGTTTCTGCACAAACATGAAGACCACCAAGAACTGCTCCCTGGCTGGAGTGCTGGACATCAGCTCCTGTCAAGACGGTCAGTCATGTATCCAAACTCCAAAAGAAAGCCAGGGCATCTCACTGGCCCACTGTTTCATCACTCTGGTCATACAGAAGCCTGACATTTTTATTTATTTTGTGCTTCTGAACAGGGAGACCCATTTACATCTCTCTGCCCCACTTCCTGCACGGCAGTCAATCACTGAGAGAGGACGTGCTGGGCCTCTACCCCGATGGGGAGCACCATAAAACCTTTCTGGACATAGAACCTGTACGAGCACATCACTGACATTTTTGTTTAGTGCAACATTTGACTTTAAGATGCTAATTTCTTCATGTTTTCCCATCAGACTACTGGGTTTACTCTTAATTTTGCCAAAAGAATTCAAGTGAACATGATGTACGGACCATCAAAGGTCATCACGTAAGTTGCGACACCACCTTTTTCCATTTTTAAAGTTTTGAAGAGGACATTTTATGCTTTTTGGGTTTTGCTACAAAGCTCAAACAGACACAAACTCAATTTGTATTACCCTTTAACAAATAACATCATCATGAAACAATTTGAATGATGCCTGTTGGCTACTTTGAAACATCTAAATTAAAAAAAAAAAAAAAAAAATGAAGAGAAACGTTCAAATTTTTCCATTTCTGATCAGTTAATCAACAGAAATAATTTGTCATTTTCCCACCAAATCAGCAGCGACAAAAAGCCCCTTTTTGTGTGTATGTGTGTCTGTGTGTCTCTTCAGACTATTTGTATCCAACCAAAAAGTAGCTCATGTGCCCATTTCAAAAATCTAAATTTTGATGGCTATTCTCAAAAACAAAAAACATTTGCACATGCACATAGCAATACTTTAAACTAATATAACTTCTTAGAACAAAAGGGGGTGTTAGGGTCACACGTGGTTAACGGTGAGTAAAAGTAGGACCCAAATGCAGGCACATGAAAGGGAACAAACCTGACTTTTTTGAAGCCAGTATCTCACTGGGCTGCGACTGTTACAGACTACTTGGGGGAAAGTCATTTGTGAGGAACTTGCTAAAGTGTCTCAAAACATTTGTGGGGTTTCTCAGTTTCCGCGAGTGAACTGCAGAGGCTCATAGTTTTGTCGCTGGATGGCTGTCTCAAACCCTTCTCAGTTTAGTTTCCGTAAATTCTAGATTGCAATATGTGCACACAAATTAGGCCTGTGTAAAACAAGGCCAGAAGCCTTGCTGGTCACGAATACTCAGAATTCAGTGAGACTGCAACCGAAAACTGACCTTCTTTCTTGCAATTTGAAGTCACAAACTACTCACCAACAGACCAACTGAGTCAGACTGAATAAATAGCTAACAAGATGCATATAAGTTAACAAGGAATCTGGCAAACAAACAATAAAACAAAAACCAGAGGAAATCCAAGAAGGATATGTACTGGGAGAGGTGATTGATCAGTGACAACAGATGTGCTGATTACTAATGGAATACAGGTGGCAAGGAAGGAGCTTTAAACAAGGATACTGAGGACATCTGGAGTTTATAACAATAACTTATATGAACACAAATCAACTCACCTATCAAAACTAACAAAGAAACAGAAGAAATCCATATGGAGTAATTAAATACAAAACCAAAAAAAAAAGGTTTTAAAACTCAAACCATGACAGGTCGTTTATGTTTGTTATTCAATGAGGCAAACCTTACGACAGAATACATTAGTTGCTTTATTATTTGATTTGTTGGGTTTCACATAGTCCTAACTTCAATAGTTCTGACTTCATAAAACATATTATGTATTGAAATAATTATTTAACAATGTATATCTGTGTTAATAAGATTGAAAGTGATTCATTATATTAACTGTTTTTTAACTGTTTCTTTGTGCCTCATTGTAAAAACTATAACAATCCATAAAAACAGTTAGTATGATATTGATCTGCCTGCTAGAGATCATTGATAATGTAGAATGAATAATCAGAATGATACTTTCCCCCCTCGAAATGAAAACAAATCATAAGTGGTGTTTTATAACGAGGTGGAACAACAATATAAAAATAGAATTAAAAAAAAAAGAATTTTTTGACAATAAAGGGTAAACAGCAAAATAATAGTCTGCAACAAAACAAACTATGGGCTCCTAAAAATGTATATTAGCTAAACAAAATTCTCAGTCTGTTTTCCGGAGCTTATTCAAAACAGGCATCAAACAAGTCAAAAGAAAGTCTGAGACGATGTTCTACACTAATGAGCTCTTTCTTTGCAGGGTGCTCAAGAAAGTCAAAGACTATACCCTGTTTCCTCTCGTTTGGCTTAATGAGGTAAGAAAAGACGAAGAAGAAAGCCATCATGATATATTTAAATCAGACATAAATCAATAATTTTCCCTTGTCTCCATACAGACGGCTACGTTGGACGATGAAACAGCAGACATGTTTAAGAAGGAGCTCATATCTCGTATCCAGATGTTGGAGATCGCACAGCAGGCACTGCTGGGTGTGGGCATCGCCATCTTTGTCCTGTGTCTCGTCTCCTACGGCGTGGTGAAGAGGAGCAGCCGCCAAAGCCATATTGGATAATCAGTCATGCGTTCAGCTGTTTGTGGCGTGTAAGAGCACAGTGCGGTGAAGCTGCTAAGCAACATCAAACTTTTTTGATAGAGACTTGCACTTTTGTTTTTGGAATTTTAGTGTTATTTATAATCTCAGACCTCCTCTTTATGCCAAGAGGGGGAGAGTACTGTGATTTCATTTTGAAAAGCTCGAGAGCCGAGTTTTAATTTCAGTACAAGCACTGTAACATGAACTCAATCAGGGATTTCTTGAGGGAGAGTAACTCCTCTCAACTGTCAGGTAATCCTTTAAATCTCCGAGAGGAGAGCAAAGGCTCTGTTTGACATCCTGTGACAGAAACACACACAAAAGAATATACTATTGCGCAAATGTTCGTATCCTTTACTGAACCGGTGTCTTCAAAATAAATAAAAATCAGAAAAAAAGGGAGTTTTTCCATCACGTCTCGTTCCTTCTGTCAGATTCTTCCTCCTTTGTATCAGACTGTCAAAAAAAGAAAGGGGGGGGGGAAAAAATCCCTTTCAGCTCAAAATACTGCTCAGACTGTCAGTGCTGATGCAAATTTCTGCAACATGTGGGGTTTTTGTTTCACTTTGAGCAGTCCAGAATTCAAATAAAGCTGAAGGGTGAGATTATAATTGGTACTTCTTTTGTTGTGGAGGTTTTATCATCTCACAATGATCCCCACAATGTCAAAAAAAATGTATTTTATTCAGCTGTTTGGGCTGAATTGTTTAACTCATTAGGGGATTAGTTTATTGAGATTCGAACAGTATTTATTTCTGAACGTGCAATATTAGGGTGTCCCAAACCACAGTGTAGCTATATTAAAGATTTTCTATGCAAATGTAATCCAAAAGGCACAAAAGTGCTTTGCTTCCTCATCCACAAACACTTATATTTTCATAAATATACATGTAGTGTAAAAAATGACAATTTGCATGAAAAATAGCTGGCTTCATTTGTAAGATATCCATTTAATGAAAACACTGGATTTCTAAAACTCAAAGCCCTAATTTAAACATTTTATTTTTTCCACCTAGTGAACAAGTTTATATATTTTTTGTTATTTTGGTATTCAGAAGACAGATTGGCAATGTTTCAACAGGAACTTCCCATAACCATTATTTTAGTATCTTCAAACCTTTGTCCTAATGTTGAAATACTTCTCAAATGGATGCAATTCCTTGGTGAGAAATCAAAGATTAACTGCAGGCTGTGTACAAAGCAGCCATCTTAATAAATCTGAAGGAGACATCTCAAATGAAAGTACCAATGTCACATTTACAACCCTGTCCAATAGCCTTTATTTTTATAACAAAGGCTGCTAAACATATTCATGTCCTTCGTAATTGCTTTGCAACTGAGATTTGGAGGAAAGGACAAAACCCTGATTAGTATACACCAGGGATTAATGACACTTGATTAAATCCTCCTCTTGTAAAGACAAAATGTCAAAAATGAGAAGATGTTCTTGAAAGACCCAAATGCAGACACGCTGGAGTCAGTCATAGGAGCAAAGCAAGCTACTTAGCAACTAATCCAAAGCAAACCACTGAGCAAGCAAGAATAAATGAAGGTGGACTGAAGAAAACAAGGAATATATATACTGGAAGGGGTGATGAGTAAATATAAACAGGTGTGCTGATTGGGAATGGGAAATGGTGAAGGAGGAACTGGAACTGGCCAACTTGTGGCTTTAACAAGAAAAAAAAAACAAGAACATAACTCAGCAGAATAATCCAAACAACCAAAACTAATCCAACCCACAGTGGAACTTCAGAATATCAAACAAAAATCTATTAAAACAGCAAAGTTAAAACAAAGACCCCAAACCCACATCACCAATGCTAAAAAACGAGTGGCAACGATGCACTCCCTGAACACTTGAACACACCGCAAACACCACATCCAACTGTTTGTATAAAATAATTTATGCCTGCACAAGTGCTAATGTCAAACAGAACATGTCTGCTTAATAATAATTATAAATCAATCTTTCTTTTATTTAGTTCTTGTGGAAAGTGTTGCTTGTTTGGATGTAAGAAGATGACTGATAAGAAGACATTTTGTTTAACCTGTTGATGTTGCATTTGCTTTTTGTTGTCACTGCTGCCTCCTTTTTGAATAAAAGCACCTTTAAGTCAAATTCAGCTGAAACCATCACTAAGCCTTGGTTGTGCTGCAGTCTATGGGAGAAAAAAAAGCCCCTATAGTTAACTAATAATCACTATGTCTGGGTTAAACCAACCTGTAAGAGCTAGTGGTCAGTGTGAATCATGCCTACAACTGACAAAAAGTTTCATCTGCTAAAAGCAGCACTGAAATCAGAGCTAAAGCTCAACAGAGAGGGATGTTCAAGTTCAAGTTGAATTTGTTAAACATTTTAAGCCATGTTCCTCTCAAATGATCAGCTTTTAGCTTTAGACTGAGAGCCAGGTTAGCTAGCTGTTTCACAGATCTTTGCAGCTTCATATTTTCTGTATGGAAACACTAGTTTAAATGACTTCATCTCACACTTGAAGGAATCGCTAGTTTTTTAAAAGGTGTAAACTGTTATACAGATGCAGACAATTTTGTCTGTACCTTATGGTTAAAGAAAAAACCAACAAAGGTTGCTGAAATACCTTAAAACTGACCAAAGTAAACATAACAATAATAATAATAATAATAATAATAATAAATACTCAAAATCAACTAATGAAAGTTAATCATTGCTTTTGCTGCATGTTGCAGCTCCTTCCACAGAGGTTCAACAGGATTTAGATCAGAGCTGGTTGGCTTTTTTATGATTTGGTGTCCTCCTCGGTCCACTAAATCCACTTTGGCTCAAACAGTGATGGATGGTGCGATCTGACACCTATATACTTTGACCTCAGAGTTCACCTCTAATCTCTTAGGCAGTTGTTCTGGGCTCTTTGGTCACCATTTGTGTTATCCGTCTCTTCAATTTCCTCTTGCAGCCTCGTCCAGGGAGGTTGGCCCCAGTCCTGTGGACCTTAAACATCTGAATAATCTGTGCAGCTGTAGTCACCAGAACATCAAACTGCTTGGAGATGATCTTATAGTCTTTACTTTTTAACATGCTGCTCAATAATTTTCTTTCTATCTCCTGAGACAACTCTGTCCTTAGCTTTCTGCACTCCATGTTCAGTGTGGTACACACCATGATACCAAACAGCAAAGTGACTACCTTTCACCTTTAAATAAGCAGACTGACTGATTACAAATCTGAATAGACCTGTGATGTCAAAGAATATCCTCAAAACAATGTAGCCTAACAAGACACTATTTTGTTGTTTGTTGTGTTATGTAAAAACTGAATCTCTGTTAAACAGTTGGACATTTATTAAGGCTACCAAGACAATAATAAATACATTTATTTCATGACAATAAAATTAGACTGAGTAGACATGTTGCTGGTTGCATGGTTTTGCTATGTGTGGAGCAGAGAAGATTCCCACTTTCTCGAAATGAAAAGAATACCTTGTATCTCTGCAAATTGCAGATACGGTCATAGTTGGCGAATAATGTTGAAACTACATACACAATGAAATATTTTCACAATTAAGTTAAAAGACTGAAAGGAAATTAAACAATCTGTACACAAGCAAGAACCTATCTACACGAGCTATGCTTCCAAAACAAGTCTCTTCACAAATCCTCTAACTCACAGACTACTTTACTGACAGTCTCTTCCTTCGATAAAAAGAATTTCCACATAGCCAAAGAGTGTGGAAAAGTCAACGATCCGAACCGTTTGACATGAACCCCAGTTTTTATAAAATGGAAGCTTGTTTAGTCACTGAAATTGAATCCAGTAAAGTAGCAAAAGCCTTTCGCTTCACCTTAAGTAAACATTCCTCTGTGAATAAAAAGAGGAAAATGTGTAGCATAATGTAGTTTTGTTACAGTGAGGCAAACTCTTAAACATCTGAGGTTAAATAAGTAGAATTTAATTATCTACTCAGTTAAGTACGGTAGCCCTGAGGTGCAAAAAAATCATTTTGTCCCCCAATTTACAACTAAACTAAAAACATAGACAACAAAAACTAAAAATACAGTATTTCAAACAACGGGAACAAACAGACAACATCATGCCACATTGGGTTTATTATTATTTTTAGATTATTTTCCTGTTTCAGATTATTTATCTGTTTTGAAAAGCCTATATCTCACTTGGCTCCAACTGTTGGTGATTGGAGCTGATTGTTGTCTCCAATTGGTCACAGTTGGGTTTCACCAAATCCTCCTTAAATTATGTCACATTTCTTGCACTTTCTGACTTGTAAAAGCTACACTGACATTGGTTTGAAAGAATATCTAAAATAGAGTTTTTTATATTGTTAATTTTTGTGAAAAGGCTTTATTTATTATTGTGTTTTTCACCTCAAGGCCACTGTAGTTAAACGTTTTTTGATCTTAGGAAAGTTAGGGTTCACAGTTTTTGCCCAGATATGTTTAATCCGGGTCATTTACCCTCTGCTTTTTTGTATATTTGATGCTTTTGTGGACAATCTGAAAAAACTAACTTATATAATCCAATAAAAGGCAATGCAGTTTTCCTAGATTGGAGCTATTTTGTTAGTCAAAACATTAATCAAATTAGAGAACAATGTAATAATATCCTAGTATATTTCTCATTGAAAGAAGCTGAAACAGTCAAAAATGCATTTGTGTTTCTTTTGTCCCTTTTTAAGCACCCCTACTTCATAGCACGGTTTTACACTTTGCTGTTTTTCAAACTACGAGATAATATCCACCTGATTCACTTTTCTTTCTGACGTTAAAGATAAAATAGTAAAATAGTAGTTGTAGTCAGTGTGGTGCTATCATGTGGATTATCAGCTGAGGCCACGGTTGATTTGTGGAAGTCGTAACATGTCCGCCTCATTTCGTGTTCTATCACAGGAAATAAACAGCTGGTGGCTGCCTTCGTGTGTTACCACATGCATAAAAAAGGACTGTGCTGAATAAAAAGTCCCTAAATCAGCTTTCTCATTTTACTATGCGGCAGCTGAAACGAGAACAGAAAAACAGCAGTCTGTAGTTACTTTGAAGGGTATTGGATCAGAGGAAGGTGTGCGTGTCCATTGCTTCAGGCTTCTGGGGGGTCGTTGCGTCTGTTGCGGCTCTTCCTCCGGTCCAACAGGGGCTTCAGTTTGGCCAGATCCCCCCTGAGGGATCCAGGCGGCAGTGGTGGTTGCTGCTGCTGTTGCTGTTGCCTTTGCTGCAGTTTCTGAAAGTCCTTCCTCTCTTTGCAGTACTGTTGCACAGCCAGGCTCTCTGCGGGGCTGAAGGCTTCCAACAGGGCCTTCGGGTGCAAAGAGCCGGCCCAGGCCCAGGGGGACTGCCGTTTGTCTGTCAGCACCCTCACCATGGCCTCGCTCAGCACATGCAGACGGATCTTGGCCACGGTGCGCTTGAAGCCGTTCTCAGTGGTCAGGCAGTAGTAGAGGCCCTGGTCCGACTGCTGGAGGGAGCGGATGAGGAGGCCGTGTTCGGTGGAGAGGACACGCTCGCTCAGCTTCACCTGCAGAAAGCCACAGATACTATTCAATAAAAAAGGCGTGCACTTCTCGAGAAGCCCAATTAAATCTAAAGAGCTCAAAAGGAAAAGCAACTGGACTTCTATTCTGTAGCTGAAGACGTTTCGCTTCCCGTCCGGGGAGCTTTACAAGTTCAATGCTAGAGTGTGTTCCATTTTTACAAGCTAAAATTTAACTAAATGGTTTCCAATGTATACAGTAACATACATTTAATATACTTTTATCTAACTCACCTTTTTGTCAAAAGTTAATCAATGGTAGATTTATATCTAATGATTACTTGCTGAGAATTTCATCTCTAGCTTGCCATGATATGCCTTGTTAAATAAATGTTTAATCATCAGAGCAGCCCCGCGTGGATAAGAAAAAGGACACTTAATCATTTACATCTTGAAGGATTTTTATTATCTCCACAGTTCCATAAAGGCTTATTATAAATTACAGATGAACTCTTGACTCCGTCGGATGTCAGACTGACCTCCTTCCTCCTGTCGTTGTCCCTCTGCATGAGCCAGCGAATCGACGCCCGAGGAAACTTTGGAACGCATTCCAGGAAGGTGGTGTTGTTTCTCACGCCATACTGCATTATCTCCACGGCGTTCCTGTAGGCTAACACACACACACACAGAGTCACAAGGAGGCACATCAGACGTCACTCGCTGACAGACACGAAACTCACAGATGGGCTCAAATCTGTCTCGAGTCTCAGGATGACGGAGAAATGTTGACACAAAGCTCAGTTTGGCTCTCGCAGCACAGCTCAACCCCATGCAGGCTTCGTTTTCTTCAAACAATATAACCTTCAGTCCATCAAACCAACCCACATTCCTGTCATGTGCTTTGGCTTGGACTGAAATGGGTTATTAGTCAGCCAGATGTGTGACAGGGATGTGACTAATTACTGGTAATGACCACATGGTTGGCTCCCCAAACTCATGTTTGACAGCATGTTTGCCAGCGCAGGTTCATTTGCTGCACAATGCACAAGCTTCCATTATGACATAAGAAGTCTAGCCTTATCAATGCATGTCTGAGTTAAATATTAATCTCTTCATCAACTGACCTTTTGGGAGGAGAGGAACTTAATACTTTCCTAAATATAAACCGAGGTTTAAAGATCAATTAGATGCATATCAAATTTGAGAATCTGATTGATTTTTTAGCTACCTGCTTTTAGTTCTTTTTTTGTATCTGTTGAAGTGGAGTTTTGTGTTTATAAACAATTAGTATCTTACCTGCTTCAGATACCATTTATGGACAGAGAAATACATCGTTATTGGCTGGTTTTGGCAATAATAGTTTCGTGACTTAGCACAACAAGTAGTAAATCCTACTGATTTCCGAGTTGCAACAGAAACACAGTTGAATTGAATTTGATGTTGTTCTAAATTCTGATGTCTTACTTCCAAAAAAACAACAACAAAAAAACAAAAGAAAAGCAACCATTAGTTCTGGCTGACTTGACAAGCTAACAGCTAATCCGAGAGGGGACAAGCCAAAGTGGATTGTTGCCGTCTCATCTCATGCTGCTCATTCAAACATTACTTTGTATTCTTTTATTTTGCAGTCCATTTTTTGGAAGGGCTAAAGCTAGCTGCAGCTATTTGCACTTGAAAAATATTAGCCTAGCATTTCTTGACAGAATGCATATTGTCTGTCATCTCTGATGCCAGAGTTTAAAACTGAAACATATTCTGAGAAGTCAGAGTTGGAGCCATTTTGATCAAACCTTTGGTTAAAATTGACTGAGTTAAAACCTTTTTTTAGTTAGCTGTGGCGGCCATCTTGAAATGGGTTGACTCAAAATGCTAATGGCTGTTAGCTTGTCAATCTGGTCAGAATTGAACCATTTCTCCAAGCTGAGGCTGTTGGAAGCATTACCTGCAACAGAAAGTGTGTAAATTGTTCCTAACCTTCTCATTATACTTTAAGAAAATCTGAACTGTTGCTTTAAACTGTTCTACTGTTGTGGAAAAAAGAGATGCAGTTTTATTTACCTTTTAAATTGAATCCTCTACACTGAACGAGTGGATTTCCATGCATAATATCCTGCCTTCTGCTTCTCCTGCAAAAAAAAAAAAGGAAGAACAAATATTTGAGTAGAGGCCATAAATAATAATTTGAAAATAAAACACACAGCAATAACATCCTTCCTCCTTTCATAATGAAACTGTGCGAGGAAAGGCCGCTGCCAGAAACAACATGAGGAAAATCTGAGCATGTCATCCTGCTCAGTGGTGCACACTCATAGGGAACAGCATGGGAACAGCTGACACATTTCAATTTAAAAAAAAAAGAAAAAGAAAAAGAAAAAAAACAAAAAAACTGATTTGGAGTTTTTGTTCTTGGGCCAAACTAAACTCAACCCCTGACTGACTCGAACCCGCGGCCGGTCCTCAAAGGGGACCGCTGACGTGTACGTTTAAAGGCGAGGCGTCGCCCCGACCCGCTCTGTGTTGTGTCTGCAAACGGCGAGAGCAGCGTTTGTGACGTGGCTCGAGCCGCTCGCCGACGGATCCCAGTCATCTGATCCCGCTGCACTCCCAATCTGTGGGATGGATCTTTCTGTCCCGGTTTGAAAGATTATTCATCAGCTGCTGCCCACATTCTGGTACGCTGACTGAACTCAGATTTATCGTTCAACTGATGAATCATTGTCATTTCAATGCACACTACGGAAAAAAAAAATGAATGAAAGCCTAAAAGTCTAGCATTTCTTGAAGCGGATGCATCTCACCTGCCACCTCTCATGGTAAAGACTTCAAATAAAAACATCTTCTGGTGAAAATGGATGTTGAAACCATTTTGACCAAACTTTGTAAATGATGCCATGTGCAGTTTCATGTAATATTGTGAGTTCTTGTGCAATGTGTTAGCACTTTGAGTATAAGTTTTGAATCACTCTCAACTACTACCACGCCAAGTTTTAGCTTAATATCTGTACAACCGATTGAGCTATAGCCGTTTTTGTGTTGGCTAAGACTGATTAGTTGTGGTGGCCGTCTTGACTTGGGTTAACTCCAAAAGTTAATCATTTGTAGAGGTATAATCAGTGGTTACTTTCTGAGAGTTTCATTAAAATTTATCCAGGATTTTGGGAGATATTTTGCCAACAGACAGTTGGAGTTGACGCAAACAGTTAATGCCAAAGTTTTAAGCTAAAGTAATGAACAATGTTTAGCACTCAAACAGTGTATTTGGGATGATGCTCAGCTGCTAACACACCAAATATTAGTTCAATATCAGTAGCATTTGCCGAGTTAGAGACATTTTTATGGTTGATAAAGTTTTACTAACAGTGCAAACAACAACAACACTCTTGCATACACGCACACACAGGTGGAAGTCTACCTAAACAGCCAAAATCTACACTTTTTAATGCAAATACGTTTGTTTTGGTGTCCTGAAAAGGTTTATTTGTGTTAAATCCATGGTGAACCCTAAATCCCGCTTTGTATTTCGTTTAAAGATGCTGCAAAATGCTCCAACACAGCAGGTGGGGGCTCTAAAACGGGACCATTTCTGTACCTTTTGCCAGTTGGATAGAAGCGAGAGCAGCTCAGTCCGTCCCAGGCACAGTAGGGGTCTCTGGCGAGGCAGCAGTCAGCGCAGGCCGAGCCGTAGGCGTGACAACGGTGCAGGGAGACCTGCGAGACCCCGAACTCCGAGCTGACGTACAGCTGTTGCTGCGAAAGCGAACGGTTCAGATGTCAGCTTCCTGTTTGCCTTGAGAAGTGGCCGGCTGACAGGAAAATGAGGCGGAGCGCTGAAGCAATTACAGCCCAATTCGCTCCAAAGCTTTGGAGCGGCCCCCGGAGAGTTTTCATTCATCACTCATCGTCATGGACAATAAATTATGTTTTAAGCAGCAGAAATGAAGCAGATATAAAACAGGGAAAGCTTACTTTTTTGGAGGATATTCTTAGGTTTGTGACAGGAGCTTGATTCTGGAAAACAAAAGGAACAAAAAAGTCAAAGTTAACGTCTGAACAGGAATGCTGGAAACATGTAAAAATCTACAAAGTTTCCCTAATTGCTAGTATTCTAATTATCATGTTTTTTACCATCTACATACAAAGGCAAAAGGGTGATAATGTTGTTTGTGTGTGTGTTCATTTTTCTGAAGTGTTACCAAAGTATTTCATGAACCACAAGGTGGATTTTGATTAAACTCTCAGGAAGTTACCCCGGGATGTTCCTCTACAAGTGCTAAGTGTTTGGCGTCAACCTGATTCAAAATGGCCACCACAGCTAATCAACCTCCTCAAACCCCCAAAATGCTGAAACTCAGCCACTTGTGCAGATATTGAGCTAAGATTTGGTGTGGCAGCAGGCGAGAGTATATGCCAACACATACTCTCAACACCAACTGCTCATGCAAAATCTGCTTTTTAAACTTTGCTTTTAGCTATTACAATCAACTGTGTCTGTCTGTTAGCAAAACATTTTATGAATCACCAGATGGATTTTAATGAAACTTTCAGGAAATATTCATTAAATGTACATCTACAATTGATTAACCATTGTAGTCAATCTACTTCAAGATGGCTGCCACAGCCAGCTGACCTTAGTAAACACAAAAATGGCTATATTTCACTCAATTTAACAGACTTTGAGATCAAATTTGGTGTGGCTGTAGCTGAGTGTCATCCTTAACACATACTTAGAGCACTACACATTGGGTGCTGTTTTTGCTGGAAACTTTGGGATCAGCCTTTGCCATCAGCCTTGTTTCTTTGTTGGCAAAATATTTCACGAATCCCTGGACAGATTTTAACGAAACTCTCCAAAAGTAATCGCTGGATATGCATTTATGGCTGATTACGTTTTGGAAGCAACCCAATTCAAGATGGTTGCCACGAAACTGTTCATAATGTTATTTTAAAGACTGAAAAAAGGCGCTCTTTTAAGGAATGCTGGGCCTTTAATTTCATTGGAGCAATGAAAATGGAGACAAACAAACATAACACCCCCCCACCTCCCAAAAACAAGGAAGAATTTCAGACTTCCCAGAAGAATTCCTTTTTTTTTTCAGAAATAAGAAAAAAGGATTTTGACTGCTGCAGCCCAGGTGGAGTTAAAACATCAAAGAAGTCTCTCAAATGTGACGACAATTTGAGACGATTTTTTCCAGCCAAGATGAAACAACATGTGCAAAGGTTCAGTCAGGGCAATAAGCAGACGGCTGCAGAACGCGAGCATGTTTCCCATCACTCCGCGCTGCACTACATCCATCCCGCCGGCGTCACCCCTGCTTTTCGCCTGTCTGCTCTCGGCCTTTGTGACGCGTACCCACAGCCTCCACCTCACCGCCTCTGATTTTGAAGCGAGGAAAAAGTGCAAAAACTTAAACAGAAAGGAACCTTAAAGACTTCCAGCTCCTCCAGGATCAGATCCTCCTGCATCGACTGGTTGCTCGGCAGCACAATCACTTTCTGTATCGTACCTTTATCTGTGGGCAGAAAGAGAGGCCGTTAGGAATCAATATGACTCATTGATGAGCTAGAACTCATTTTTTTGTCCACCAAAAAAACCCTTTAGGTTTAGGCAATTGTGGCAGGAGTTGGGATTGGGAATTCTTAAACCCACACCCGGGAGGTGAAGCACCACGAAAAAGGCCTCCTCATCAATACGGCCGCTTCGTCCCGAGGAACAGAGCACGAGGACTTGCAGAAACAGCTCCTGCAAACGCCTCGATAAGAGCGTCCCCCGCTTCCCGGAGACAAAGCGCCGTTTCAGAGGGCAGATAGGCCTCGACGGCGCTGGCTTTTCTTCCAAGAATCCAAGGCGGGAGGAACAGACAGAGGAGGCTGCTCGATAAACACAGGCAGCTGCGCGAGAGGCTCCCAGAGCTGTTTGCTGAATGCAAATGCGCGCGACGTGGAGATGCACAAACACGAGCGCACCGTGTGTACCGCATACAAATACATATTACTGGGTGTTATGAGCAGAGAAACAGACAGAGAGGTAATGCCTCTCTGCCTCATTTGGTCTTGAAATCAGTGTGGGTAGATTCTAAACCAGAACTCCTCTGGGTCTGACCCCCCCCCATCAAAACTACAACTTAAATAAGTGTCTGAGGCTGTATTTGTTTCTGTGCTTATGCTACTATTACGCACTATTTTTAAAATCCTGCTGTAGCCTTGGAGGAGGTGTGCGCTCTCTGAGTGCTTCTAGTTTTAGCCTGCTTTAATTCATGTGCCTGTTTAGAGTCATTTAGCATTATTTTGTTGTTGTTTGGGCTCTCTTTCTGGTCTTTTGTGTGCATGATCTTGTTTTTCTAATTGTAATATCACCATCCACTTATTTTGTATAAAAACGTAAAAAAAAGTAGGTAAAATTGTAAGTATTCACAAATTAGTTTTTCTAGCTTAATAGCTATTGTGATTGATGTTTTTTATTAGCATATTTTGATTATGAGTTCTTTTTTTGTGGCATTTTATTCCTGCCATAGGCAGAATTTTATTTATTTTTTTTCCTTTTTTTTGGTTGTATCTTCTTAAAGTAAATTATTCGACGGATTCACTGGCCTGAAAGCCGCTGCACAAATTGGGGCCCTGAGCCTGTTCCTGGTATCAAACTGAGCTGGGACGGAGTCAAGTTGGTGACTCCAGGTTCCAGGAAAGTTGCGAGAAAACAGGCGAGACTCACCGAACTTCTAGTGTTTGAGACCAGTGACTAACTAGTCTCTTTTGAGCAGCTGCTCAGTAAAGTATGGACTTTCCAGGACTCTCTTTCGATGACATAAATGATGTAATTTATGCCTAATATACCTTGAACAGACACAAAGACCAAGCAGAGCCCGCCTGTGTTATCACTGTACCCACTGTGTGCTTTAAACGTTGTTATCTGATTCTCTGATACTAAAGCTGGAGGAACAGGAACAGGAACAGGATTCTGAGAAATCATTTACTTATAAAACATCTCAGAGATAAGTCAGAATAGTAAGAACTGAGTCAGGCCTTTATGTTATACAGTCTTTATTCTCTCTCCAGCATTTTTTAAAAATCATGTTTAAAATTCATATATATCGGGGAATTAATCAGATGACAAATTAATTTCTTTCTTTTAGCCTACAGTAAAAAAAATGCCCCTTTTACAATATATGTTACCAATAATGTGCAGCAGTTTGTCTCTTTATTTTGTTCCTGATATTAATCACTAACATGACAGATGAGGAGAGACAAACCCTTTTAGATTAACTCAGACACACGTGTAGAATCGTACCTGTGCCCAGGAAAAGCACTTGGTAGTTTCCGTCCGCGGCCGCCACCTGATCCACGGCCACCGAGGTGTATTTATAGTCGGCGTTGGTCCGAACCACTAGGGGTCTCCTTCCCACCGGGTAGATGTGGTTAAACATGACTGGATGGTTGCGGACAAAGTTCACCACATCATCTGGGAACTCTTTAGTTGTGTGGATGTCGGGTGTGAAGGCTCCGCCGGGACACTGGACAGACACCATTTTTAAAAAATCGTTTTTTTTCCTCATGTTTACAGAGATTTAAACTTTTTTCCCCCCCCCGTCTTAATTCAACAACATGAGACAACAAACAGAAAACCGTAGAACAACTCATTAACATAATACAGATGGAAATAAAGGATAACTTGCAGATGTGTTATGTGTTTATTTGTCTGTAGAAATCAATATGTTGCTGGTAATAAATCCCCAAGAACAAATCTTGAAGTTTTTGATTCAATTTATTCTACAGACAAATCCAAAAATTGTGTCTGTTATCTTGGGCTTTATTATCTTTATTCTTAGTTTTTACTGCTCTGTCAGTGTATTTTATTCAGTTGTTAACATCTGATGTGCAATACAAATACACACTGTCAACTAGAACTCTTGTTTCTCAAAAAAATGCTTCTTTTCAGTGAAAGAAAATAAAAAAAGTTGTTTTTTTAAGATGAATGGAATAAATTTGTGGTCTGAGTTTGTATTTTGTTTCTGTGTGAGGTCAGTTTGAACTGTTTTAATGATTCTAGCTACGAGGTTATGACCACGGCGGCATGAAGTAGGGGTGCGCAGGGTGCTACAGTGCCCCGTGATAAATGCCAGAGCTCTTTAAGTCCAAATGCTTAAAGAAACAATAAAAAACAAATGAATAAAAACAGATTTTATTAGTGCTATGTGTGTTTACCTTACTTAGTTTTGTAAATCTGGTTTACAGCTGCACATCTGTGTGCAAAACCTGAAACCTTAAAAAGCCACAGAAAGTGGGCAGGTTTGCAATAGGTCATGATTGCATTTTAATGAATTTTGTCTGTCCAAAACTTACAGCATATTCCTATATAAATTTCACTGCGTATATTTGGTATTATAATAATCTTCATATGAGTGTTTGTTTGGCTCTTAAAAATCCCTACATGCTCATAACACCCCCTCCCCAAACTAAAAACACATTCCTACAGCCATGGTTAAGTCATAAACTATTTTGGTTCCTAATCACTGGACAGTCATCCATAAAACCCCAAACAGATGTGAAGGGTGACCAGTGGAGCCGATTTATGACAATGTTAAAAACGGTGATATGTGGTTTTTGCCCGAGAGCGACAAAGTGTGGAATTCAGATCCCTGACATTCTTAGAACAATTAATTCTTAGAAGATTAATGCGAGTATTCTTAGAGTCAACCAACACATGTGATGATGTTGGAGGATAAAACCTATCCTCACACATACAGGAACTTATTTATCAAAGATAAATGAATTTTTAATCAAAGCAAATTTACTGTTGGTCTTTGGTCTGTTCATGCTGTTGTGTTTGTCCATAATGTTGAATTATTAATTTAATACCTGCACACTTGTCTTCTCTTTTAGTATCAGGGTCATTGTAAAAACTAGGTTTACAATACTTATCGTTTAAAGAACGAAAATGAAAATATTCTGATGTTAAATTTTTGAATTTAGCATGGTTTTATCTTAAAAATACTTGGGTGTTAAAAAGAGTATTTCACTGATATTAGCTGTGGCACACCAAAAAAAAACTGACATTGATGAAAGGAAAAAAATATTGAATTATTTTGTAATTGCACGCCATAAGCTAAAAACACAATATAAATAGGAACAAGCAAAATCTGTGATCTGTGAGCAAAATCAAAGAGGTTTATTGGTAAAATGATCTAAAATTGGCTAATTAGGAAACTCTGAAGTGGAGAAATAAAAGTATTTTCTTATTGCTAAATTTGATTGGTCAGCCATGTTATAGTGTGCTAAAGTTTATCCAATTCTGTTGTTTTATTTTTGGAAAAGTCTATAAAATGTCTAACCCAAGGTAAATCTGAAACAATCATACAGTATTAGGGAATATTTAGCTTACTGTTTTCCTTCCTACCGGGTCAGGTTAAAGCAAATATATACAGATATTTAAAATATGCAGTGAAACAGCCGGTCACAGAATGACCAAGTGGCCTGAAACTGAACTCACGGTTCCTGGTCTTGGGTAAGGGATGCGCCCCTGGAACGCCACCCACTGGAAGTTGGGCCCCTCTCTGTGAGCAAAGGGCCCGTTGAAGACAGTCAGGATGTCTGCCATGTTGTACACACACACCGCTGAGCCTTTAAACACGGAGCTGAGGAAATAAAACGCATGTGTCGCATTAGACACCGACATTTTTCTTCGACATTTCCGAGAAAGTATGAGTCGCACATCCTGGATTGATCTGTCGCTTCGCGCCAGCTACTTCCTTCTTCTTATGTGATGTGGCTTGGCTGAAGCATTTAAAACCACGCTGCATTAACACATAAAAGGTGCTTTGTTGGGAGAGGGAACAGGAGCATATTGTGCAAAGCAGAGACAGAGAAATAAACAGAAATATTGAGCTCAGAGGATCCTGGATGGACCTCACTGTTTGGTTTGGCTGTGTTTTCTGACCGGGGTTACAATGCTGTTGACTTTCTGTGATCCTGAGATAAAAAGTGATGTAAAGGTCCATGGCAGTGACACCCTGAGTTACACAGAAAAAACTCCATTAAGGATCAAAACAAACGGATCAAGTGATCTCTCCTGTAAATCGCCAGCATTTCCTCGGAGCCTGGAAGCTGAATGAAAGCAGCCTGTTTTGTGTGGTCGACTGCAGCTACCGCAGAAGTTTGTACAGCATGTGGTGAACGGTTCTCCTCTTTGTTTGAACTGTCAAAAACCATCAGATTAGGTTCATAATATTTTGACAGCATCAGTTCTGTTTTGCTGAAACTTCAGCATTCTGGGTTTCATTTGAGAAACCTGTGTTTGTTTGTGTTTTCTTTTCACATAAAGGTTTAAAGTTAGTGTTTTGTTATATGAAATATGAGGAGCTTATTGGACTTATTAGACTAGACTTGAAGTATTTGCTTATTGTATGACTATCAGTGTCTCACATTGCTGTGGAGGAATTTCCACTCTCGTTGCCCACTCTTCTTTACACCATTACTGCAGTTCATTGAGATTTGCAGACTTTTTTTGTTTGCACAGCTCTCCTAAAATCCCAGCTCAACAGTCCAGATCTCGGGTTGATGTTGACTGGGATGCTGCAACATCTCGATTCTTTCCATTTTCAGCCATTCTGCTGTAGAGTTGCTGCTGTGTTTGGGATCTTTGTCCTTTTGCATGACTCAGTATCAACCAAGCCTTAGCTGTCGGACAGTTGACCTCACATTTGACCCTAGAACTTTCAGTCACCGAGTCAAAAGCCCATAATACCACCCCTCCACCACCGTGCTTGACAGTGAGTATGAGGTTTTTGTGCCGATTTGTTGTGTTTGGGTTTCACCAGACATGACGCTGTGCATTGTGACCGAACATCTCTACTATGGTCTTGTGTATCTAAAGGACGTAGTTCCAGAAATCCTGTGGTTCATGCTGCTATGTTCTTTTTTGGGGGAAAAAAAAGGCTTTTTCCTGCCTTAAATGTTTTCCACTTGTGAATGACTTTTATCGCTGTAGAATAATGGCCTCCAAATTGTTTAGCCCTTCCCAGATTTATGAGCAGAAACAGTTGCTTCTTTAAGGTCATTGCTGTTGTCTTTCCTGCTTGGCGTTGTGCTAACACATACATATATGCTCCAGATCAATTAGTGTACATCTTTCCATTATAAAACACAGATAAATCAATAAAAAAAATACTCACAAAATCAGAACTTGAATTAAAGCAGTACTCATGGACTAATTTAAACTTTTAGCTGTTTAATTGTCTACTTTGTTATTTTCATATCAGACTAGAAACAAGAGTGTAGTCCAGCTATACAGAAATGATCATCAACATCCTCTCTACACTCAAATAACTTTGATTCCACACTTATAAAAAACACCACACACATTATTTTATGACATAGAAACGCTATATATATACTGCACAGAAAGAGATCAGACAGAACATCAGTGTAAAGGATATTCTGTGTAAACATGACGTGATGGTTTTTTTTTTAAACAGAGAGAAATCCGTTTCTGCTGATACCCAGTCAGTGTTTAATCGTTGGCTCCGTCAGCCTCACCTTGTGGATGTGAAGACTCCAAAAAGCAACAGGCCTTTGGGCTGATCTGTTTCCAGCAAAAACACACTCTCTGTAAGGGAAGACACGGATGTGTTCAGATGGACAGATGCATATTTCTTACCGTTTAAGTACCTGAAACTAATTTGCCTTTTCATTTTTCAAATAAAGTGAGCCGCTAAATTATGAACGCATGACTTGATGAATGCACGTTTTGACAGAGTGGAGCCGAGAAAGCTAAACACAAGGTCAGCAGTGTTAAGGGATCTGACAATAACCTCAAATCTAAATCCAGATCAAACTGAGGAATTTCTGTGGACTGTTTATGGAAAAAATAAACCGCTGGAAACCTCAGAGCAAGTTACTGAAAATTATGATGTATTTGGTTTTTTGGCATATGTACTTCTTACACGACAAAGAGTGTTTAGACTTGTCTCATACACCCTCCATGAAATGGTAAAAAAAAAGGGCACAGTTATAAAAGCACGTGATCTGTGTCCCCTTGCCTCACCAAGTTCGTCAAAATGTGTTTCTGTGCCGTCCTCCTCCAGCACCGAACACACCATCCTGGCTTTAAGGAAGGTGGTCCACTTGTTTACGAGGCTGCGCTGCCCTCCAATGTCATTCTGAAGGGAACAGGAGCACATACGGAAACTTGAAACCATCAGGCTTTCATTATTGATTTGTTCGCATGCAGACAACGGCACTCACTGGACACACTCTGGCAACCATGGTGTGGATATTTTTGGTGTTTCCGCTGTTATCCGTCAACCTTTCGCGGAAGAAAAAATACAATTTGGCGTCGTTTGGGTCCGTTCCATCTGGGATCAGGTGGGCATCAATGAAAATTGGCTCTGGATGAAACAGACAAGATAACAGGCTTCATGACAGCTAATTATAGAAACGTTTTTTTTTTTTTTTTCCTCTTTGTGGATCCATATTTATGCTTTTAAATGCCATTTTCCCACCACTTAGCCATTTGGAGTTGTGCTGATCTGTCCTCACTGCATTTCTCTTGGTGAGGCTCCTGAAGATGGCAGCATCTGTCCCCATAAAGTCAATGTACATGCCAGAGAACAGCTCCTGATCTGGAAGCACACACACACAGAGCAGGTTATTCTCATTAATTTTTGCAGAATCTAAGAAATAAAAACACCGAATATGGCTAAATCATTGCAACGTTTTATTTGGCAATTAGCTACGTAGCATTAATATTTCCTGAAAATGTCTATAAATTCTCAGAAAGCACAAAGCTATAGAAACGATGAGCTTCGTTGTATTCCTTTCCTCTTGCTTTATTGTATCCCGGTTTCAGATCATGTGTTTGAAACCTAAGAATATTGCCCGCATCCAAGCTACATATGCTGAACATTAGGTGTTAACAGCTCTCAGCTGGTCACAGGGGGTCCAAAAACATGCTGATGGTAGGTCGAAAACTTCCTTAGCTGAGGCTGTAAGTGCTGCATCACCGCTCTCGCAGCACTCTGTCCGACCTCCGCCGCATGTGGCAGATTAACTTCCTTCCTAGCCCTGTAGGTTATATTCCACTCTGGGATCTCAGGCGAGGCTCCCAGTCTGGCAAAGCTGCTGCTGACATGGAAAAGCTCATGTGTCGGAAAGCAGAGCTGTGACGAGGGCACAATATTTCATCTTTGTGTCATCCGAATGGCAACCCAACACCTCTCGGCCAATCGGATCAAAGGAGCTTGTTAGCTTGAAAGAGATATCAGCCTCTGTGAATGCTGTGTGTCAAGAGTTATAGCTATTTTGGGAATCTCCCCATAAATTGGATCAAAAAAGAAACTTAAAGCTAAAACAATTACTTTCAGAACATTAAATTTTGATAGAAACTACAATAAAGAGACTATAGGAGACATTTAAATTGAAAGATTATTGTTATGCAAGATTTTATTTGATTTTTTTTTACAACTTTTTAGTTTAATTTGCAAGTTTTCCAGATGTAACAATGTGCACTGTTCCACTATTTTGTAAAAGACTAAACATTT
Source organism: Kryptolebias marmoratus (assembly GCF_001649575.2). Taxonomy (NCBI): domain Eukaryota; kingdom Metazoa; phylum Chordata; class Actinopteri; order Cyprinodontiformes; family Rivulidae; genus Kryptolebias; species Kryptolebias marmoratus. The sequence continues at coordinate 9,027,061 of NC_051447.1, read as the reverse complement.
AGTCAAAAATTTGACTTTTTTTTTTTTTTTTTTTGAAATAAAATTGAGGGTTTTGAGCTTCGAATCATAAAACAACTTTTAAAAAAATTCAAGAATTTTCTGTATAAGTCTTTCTGTGAGGGACAGAGTTCAAAACAAACACTGAATAAAATCAAATCTCTGGTCCTTGAGGTGCAACCGCTTAATTACTGAACACTGACAACACTGTCATCCACAGATGCAGATTAAATCTGAAAAGCAGGGAACTTCAAGTGGTGGCCTGCTGGCCATATCTGGCCAACAAACTTATTTCTTTTCCTGACCAAAAAGTAAAAAATTATGAACAAATCAAACACAGTTTGACATATTATTCAGTTCATTCATTCACAACATTTGACAGACATTTGAATTCCAGCAGCTAAATAAAAAAATAAAACACCTGCCACTTCGCAGGATGGAGAGCTCTGGATTCTTCGCTCAGTAGGATGCAAGAAGCTCCATCATGCAGGAGGTTCAAGTTTGAGTTTAGCGTTCAGTATGATTATTTTTGTTACCAATCTTGGCTCTCTGTGAATAAGTTTCTATGAAGCTGTGTTGCAGTTGAACCATGATTACACTGCACTGGCCCTTTTGTAGCTCAAGTGAAAGTAAAACAACCCGTCTTTTAGTGCTTTCCTTCAGGCACCAACTCAACTTACTGTCAAACTTGTTTTGTTTTGTTTTTTTAAACAAATTTTGGATTTATAGTAATTTTTAAAACATATTCTACTTATTTACAATATACATAATGATCCACAGGTAAAGTCACGAGCAAAATCATAAAAGGAAAATGAAGTGATACACTGTGTCACACCGTGGAAAATATGCCAACTTGGCAAACGCCATATATTTATGGCAGCAGAGATCTTATAAGTAAAAGCAGCTGATTATAATTAACTAAAACATGGTTAATCAAAGGTCTACCTAATTAGAATATGTCCCTTCAATGATTTTTATGACCCCTGCTCTGAAGTCTGAATGTGTTGGCATAAAGGTTTGCACATCTGAGAAGATGTGATCAGTACTGAATGATACATACAAGTTTTAAAGAAATATATAAAAGGCTAATACATCTCTTCAACACACTGCTATCCACATTTTGCATGACTCTGTAGAAAAGTGCTGCTAAAGGCAACAGTGCAGACTGCTTTTATTGTCGATAGTAAAGGAAAACGAGTTTTCTGAAGTCTAGAAATGGGTTAAAAAAAGAGATGAAAGCACCTACTGATCATGACAGAGACCGTGTTCACGCGAGGATTGAAGGAGCACCTTCCTTTTCCCGATTCAGTCCTCGAGTCGATGTAAAACACTTGTTCCTGCCACAAAGAAAACATTTTTAAAAGTCAGACATTTTGGAGAATTTAGTCCATCTCGTGGCTTCTATCCCAATAAAACAGACAATGAGCAAAACAAATGTCTCACAAAGGGGCCAGGCAAGACAGGCATGCCTTAGTTTACCTTAACTGGCCCATGTGGACCACTAAAAGAAAAAGCCATTGTAGAGGAAGGGAGGAATTTCCATGCTGATGTGTTGGAAAGCCATCTTTCCAAGCTGCAACACCCTTCTGCTGGTGTCCAAGAGTAACCTGGGTGAATCACAGCACTTCCTGCCCCATCCATTAAAATGTTGCATGCTGGATGACATCAGCTAAACAGAATTATTCCGGGAAAATATGTCTTGTTTGACAAAAACTTATAGAGGTGGACACAGTGCAGCTGGCAGGCTCTGGCGTGATAATTACTACAAAACTAAACCATAACACCCTGTAAAGATGGAGCAAAAGAATGGCATTTATCACTCAAAAAAAGAAAGACACAAAACAGCTTTCATGTGCAAATGACATGTTGCCTCCATCCTATTGCGTTTCAAAATACCGTAACAGTTTGGGACACCCTCACAGAGCAGCAGACCAGTCTGAGTTCGCCAGCATCTTATGCCTAACAGATCTCTTTTCTCGAGACGCTGACATGACTGAGCTCAGGGGTTGCAAACAGAGCAGTCTGCCTTTTCAAACAAAAGCCCCACATGACAAAAGGCACCACGGTGAGAGGAGAGAGCCAGTCTTTCTCTGCTTGTTAGGCGTTTGGCAGCAGTCTGCGGCTGAATATGTTCACTCGTGGAGCTCTTTTCCTCCTGGAGGGCTTTCCTGCTCGAACTTCCAGTGCTGTGTGGCCGGATATGAGAGCCCGGAACACGCTAGGCCTCAATTTTCTCCCTCTTATTCTCTCATTTGAAGAGGTATGCAACAGACAACTTAAAGCTACAGAGTCTCATTGTTAAAAACAAAAAAACAAAAACACATGGTGACACTTAACTCGTGCTGTGATGGGATTACATCAGCTGTACTTAGTCTTATTTATTTATGTTTTTTGCAGATGGCAGAGATCTTGTGTCACTCCGTAGCCTCTCAGTTGTGGTTTCATTTCCTTAATAAAGCAAATCCATCATGGTGAACCCACCTCTGGTCTTCGGCCCCTGTTGATGTACACACAGACGGGACTGTACGCTCCGCTGCCGCACATAAACAGATGAGTTCTGTTGTACGGCTGCACCACCCGGACGAAGTTCCCACAGCCGTGCTGCGAAAGCACAGATAAACAAGGAGGCACATAAACAATCCAGTCAGGGGAGTTAAATTTGAAAACAGCCATCTGTCATGAAGAACATTTATTGTTATGGTTATTGCCAATTTGAGAAAGTAAATTACACACTGCTCCTGTCACTAACCACGTTTTGAACTTAAAGATCCAACCTGATGCTTCAGATGTTTGTTGCACAAAAGTCATAACTGATTGGAAAACGGGCAGGAGCTTTATTTTTTATTTATTTATTTATTTTTTAAAAAGTACTTGTCAGATCTTTGGACTAGTCAAGCAATGTCAGTCATGAAGTAACTTCACCCTGAACAACAAAACATAAAAACTGGAATCTTCTTTCTGTTCTTCCTTTCCATTGTCAACTCCTTGCAAAGGATGGGTTATAGCAACGGAATGAGGATTCAACACAATCTGCTGGCTTCCTTGGATTTATAACTTTATCTAATTGGCATTTCATAATGTGCTTAATGCAAATGTATTGTATTATAATAGACATTAAATTGACTATAGTTGAATTTGAATCCAAACTAAATTTATGTTGTTTTTTTTTGTTGGTATGGTGCCCTGAGATTACTTTAATAGTGAATTTGTACTTGAAGTCCTGCACCTTTGTGACCTCTGCTCCTTGTAGCCTCACTGTTCCACCTGCCTCCCTCTCATTCACACACAGGTCCTCTGTCTCGCTACGGCTGACTTTCATCCCTCCACCTCTTCAAGTTCCCTTCCACCTGTCCCCTGTTCTCACCACAGATCATGATGTCATCTGCAAACATCACAGTCCTCGGGGATTCCTGCCTGACCTCATCTGTCAGTCTGTCCATCACCAGATCAAACAAGAAGGGGCTCAGAGATGATCCTTGATGCACTCCCACCTCCACATTGAAGCTATCTGTCCTTCCTACAGCACACCTCACCACTGTCCCACTGTCCTGCTTTCCTCATACATGTCCTGCACCAGTCTAACATACTTCTCTGCCACCCCAGGTTTCCTCATACAACCCCACAGCTCCTCCCTTGGCACCCTGCCGTATGTTTTTTCTAAATTACATATTTTTTAAAAGCATATTATGCTTTTTCTAAAGTGCTCTGTGAACTAAGAGTGAACAAATAAAGATTTGTTTCATGTTGGGTGAGTTCATTGATTCTTGAACTGTTGAAATAGCTTGGCATATGTCATGTTTAGCAGCTGAGCTGTAGGACCCATATGCAGGCTCACTAGAAATGGGCAAAATGGCTCTTTGGTAGCCAAAAAAAAAGGTTTTAAAACATTATAACCAAGGCAAACAGATGGCAACACAGTAAGAGGCTGACAGAGGATCTGACAAAGACTGATGAAAAAAACAAAAAACAACAACAAAAAAAAAACCAAGGAGCCTATATGTATACAAGAAGGGGTGATTAGTAAGTGTCAACAGGGGTGCTGATTTCAAACAGAATACAGGTGGTGTGTAAAGAGCTGGAAACAGAGACTACGGAGGACGTTTAATGGCAATTATGCTACAAGAACAATAAAACAAGAAAATAACTGGATAGGTAAAATGCCAAAGCTTATAATAATCCAAAGATAATCAGAGTGTTATTTCTTCACAAATGCTTCACAAAAGATCCAAATCAAACAAACTGTGACTCACTGAACCTTATTCATTTATTATTTTTCTTTGCAAATTTAAAGCTGTCGGATCTGAACATAAAGTTCACTAGGTCTATAATACAACCATGTGTGAAGATGTTCTGCTCAGTAGATTTAGAATAATTTTCACATTAGAGGAGCAGATGGCACAGTTAACCTTTGTTAGAATTTAAGAGAGAAAAAAAAATTTGTTAAGCAGTTTTTAACACCGTTCCAGCCTTCTCTTCCGCACTAACAACAGTACAACAATAAATAGTTTTTATATTTTCATATATTCTAAACTAAGATGTGATACATTGGACTAATCAGACATAGCATAGACAAGGTATAAACCTAACGTGAACACTAAAAGTGGTACATAGTTATTACTTCTGCATGCAGTAAATCAAAGTTAGCTCTGCTGTTATGACAGTTGTACAATTGCTGCAGAGATCCTTGGTCAGTAGAAACAGAGTGTCAGTGATGGAGATCGGAACGACTACTGATCTCTCTGCCTCCGCTTGCCAATCTCAGTGGTGGCGGGAGTGCTGGACTTATGCACCTAATTAGGCTTGGGCTTCCAGAAAACGAGCAGAGAAAAGGAAGAGAAGCGGAGAAAAGTGTGGAGGCAAAGAACAAGTACCCAGGGAGCTGTCAGGAACTTGGACATGTCTGCAGAATTGGCAGCTGCTGCTGCAGCTCACGGCCGGTTGCACAAAACTCCATTGAGAACCATCGACAAATTGCAACTGGATGTTTTACAGTCTCACGCCCATCTCTGTTATTTATTGTCATCTTCTTTATCTCTCCTCGTCAGTTCTGCTTTTCTTTGGCTTTTATCGCCCATTCATTTCAACACACCCACGTGAAGCCTGCATTTAGATCAGATCAGCCCTACTGAGTCACATATGTTTTGGACCCTATCCTTTTTCATTTTCCTCTTGTGGTTCCAATCCATACGTGCACAGCCTCATAGCCTCGAGTGCTTTCACTTCAAGCTCAAGGTGATCACACCGAGTTTAAAGTGAAAGCTTATGAGCGAGCAGCAAATTGATTTTAAACAATGCAGCTAGTCTAGATTTGGCCTCTGATGGCCCCTTCTGCCACGGCGCTGATCCCTAGAGCCCCATTTAACCACAGATCTTATTGGAGAAAAGGAATTTAATATATACAGATGCAGAGGGTGACCATGACAGATGCATGGAGACTTTATGTTGAGAAATGAAAAGCCTTTGAGAAAGTTGAGAGAAAGTGAAACAAACAGGAGTAATAAAGAAACTGAGGAGCACTGACAGGGTCGGAAAAATTGATCAAAGGTAGAAATAACAGTCAGACAGAAACTGAGACCAGTAGAACGTGGAAGGAGTGCAGAAACGACAGCAGGGGGAAATGGGGGCCGTTGAGCTACTCTGCAGAGAAATGGCTCTCCCAAATATTTGGAGACTGTCTGCAGAAGATGTGCAATTACTCAGAGCTACACAAATCACTTGGTTACTGGAAACAGTTCTTCCTCTGTTTCTGCATTAGCAATTTGTGCCATAAAATCTGGTTCTTTTTCTCCTGGGGCTGTCAGAGGTGTGTAAAGTTGGACAAACACGTAGCACTTTAAGCAGAGCAATGCCTTTAAAAAAAAAAAACTAAAATGGCCTTTAATATAAATAACTTGCCTAAAATATTTCTTTTTTTTTTCTTTCTTTCTTCCTATTCTGCTATGGGTTGCTGTGCATGCACGTGTTTCGACTGAATCTGTATTAAATTTTGTTGCAACTGCTCCGAATCAAGCTACCTTATGAAATCTTCCTGTCAGTGAGTTTATTTACAAGATTTAATTTATGATATCTTTTCCCCCCAACAATCTGTGGCCTTCAGTTGTTGCACAGCTTTTTCTTGGACTGACAGCTCTTGCCTGGAGGATTCCAGGCGGTGATCCTGTGCACATCTGCTGCTGGATCTGGCACAAGCCAACAGATGCTAGAAGAAAATCCCAAAAGGCAGCTTTATGAAGGAACAGGAATGGAAACAGCTGACAAGATCATTATTTTGATTTTGACCATTATGCTGGAATAATATGAAGACTTTCTAATCAGTCTTGGAGAATTTAGGTTACTATTAGATTTCATTAGGCCATCTAACTAGGTAAATAGTTAGGTGGGTGGTTATTCGCCACATACAATACAAAATAATATTTTGCATAATACTTATTTGGGGAAAGATTTGATTTCCTATAGGATCTAATATCATGTTTTTTTAATTGACCCCCTCAAAAAATTACCAGTAAGTGCTTGTTTCAAACTTTTATTACTTGCACAAAAACAATCAAATGTGAAAGCTTTTGTTTTGCCTCAAAATGAAACTGAAATTGTTGTATTTGTCTGTTTTTTTCTAGTATTTTTTTCTGCCAGTCTAAAAAGAGGCCATAAAAACAAGATGATACATTTGAAGTTTTTTGAAATCATTCTTACTGTTGGGTCCTTGCCTGCCATTTGGCATTCTTCTATTTTGCTTGTAGACGCAGGCCAGAACATCTGGAGATAAAAAAACCAAAAACAGCATTTATATTAGTGACGGAGCTTATGGGTAGCTGGAAACTGAAAGACAGAAGATAAATTACGTGTTTTAACATCCTCTATGCACAGACAAATCTCAGCAAATAATTGCATAAAACAAATAGATCTTTTCAATTGTTCCTGTTACGCTTAAGTCCCGGTGTCGGTAATTGCGGCTCGCTATCATTTGTGGAAAACGTGTTTTGAAATTCGAATAGGGGGTTTAAAGGTCCAGGCCAATGAATATATTATGCAATTTACAGAGTAGAAAACTGACAGCGCAGCACTCTTTGGTGAACCTAAATGCTCTTCTGTCTGTTTGTGCTCTTCGTATCTGTCAATTACACAGAAGATAATTCCACCACTGCTTTCAGAATTGATAATAGGAGGGCTTGGGTAGTTTTACGGGGTCTCTCAAATACCCCTGGACGTGCAATTTGCATATGAATGCATGATTGTTTTAATAAATCTGCAGCCGCAGTTTTAATGCTGTTTACTGGTTTTATTTGTTAGAGTAAAAAAACAATGCTGCAATAGTTGCCAGGATTGCAGATTTTTTTTTTTTTCGCAAAACACTAACTATAACCATCTGCTGACCTTAATTGTGCCATGGGTGATGTTGTTGAGGTCCATGGAGAGAACGTGGTCCTTGCAGCCCACATACATCCTGTCCTGGTCCTCGTCCATGTGCAGGACCCTGTAGTCCATGGCCTTGTCTGATATGCTGTAGTGTTCAAAGGCCTGGGAGGCCTGCAGGTCTGAGAGGCACACGGGGCAGAAAAAGCAGAGGGAAACGTTAAAAAAAGCCTTTGTCAACACTGAGGCGAGAAGATTTTTTTTTTTCCCCCCAGTTTCTAAATTAAATCCATAATAAACAGATACAAGAACGAGATCTGAAAAGAAAGAAAACAACGCCGGTGTAACTTTTAGGATTTGGCAGCTGTTCTTTAAACAAGCCACATAGTTCTCATACTGGGACTACAGCTGACACCAGATATTTACACAGGGTGTAAGGCGATTTACAACTACAGCGCAGGCTTCATCGACAATACTTGCACAGAAGGTCACGAGAAATAAAAAAAAAGTCCTTTTTGTTCAGATGAGCATAAGTAGTGTGCCCAATCTGCTGCGAATTCAAGAAACAAGTCAAACAAGGAGAATTCTTGGTGTAGACAGGGTTGTAGTCAAGACCACTTAGAAGTGATTCCTAGAAGAGATAAAGTCTCGGTTTAAAGATTAGGTCGAGAGCCATCTCAAACAGGCTCAAAGCCAAATCTAAACTGAAGCCAGAGGAAGAAAAAGGTACCTTTAATATTCTCTAAGCTACTTTTCTTACAGACACAATGAGTCAAACCTGATCAACCAGTGCAGGATTTAGCTTAAAACATTATAGAAATGGCTCAACTTTATATATTGTTAGAGTAACCAAACAAAGTTTTTTACAGTAAGATATATCGTATTTTCCGCACTATAGGGCACACTGGATTATAAGACGCACTGTCAATGAATGGTCCATTTTCCAACTTTTATCATATGTAAGGCACATCAGACTATAAGGCACATTAAGCGAAACAAAACAGCCCCCTGCCTTTTTGGAGAATACTGCAACGACGTAAGCGTCAAGTATAAACGCCTCCACCGCTCGCTCAGGTCTGCGCGCAGAGCCCTGCGTATAACTGATCCTTAATCCTGCAAACGGTGCGACTTTGTAGTTTACCAAAGTTGTACTAAAACATTACGACTTCTTATGTATATTAGGCACTCCGGATTATAAGGCGCACTGTCGTTTTTTGAGAAAATTAAAGGCTTTTAAGTGCGCCTGACAGTCCGGAAAATACGGTACTGTATATCTTGAAGGGATGGTCCACCACAATGTGAGTTTGCTTTGTGATGCTTTCAAAATAATGTGCATGAATTTTTGAAAAAAATTCTCTTACTTGCTTCTCAGTTGTATATTTTACAAGTTCTTTGGCACAGAGTTGTCTTACATTTGGTGAACATTAAGTCAAGTCATGATGTGTTTCTAATCATAAAATACAGTTTTCAGTGCCTGAACTTAAACACATAGTTTACGTGCCTCAAACTAATCTTGTACATGCTTCTCAGTTAGTTTGAGTGCTTCAACCTAATCACCTACTTTATATGCTTGAACCTAACTGTGTTTTAGGTGTCATAATCTCACTAGGCAGCACTAAAAAACAAAACAAAAGAAAAAAGACAAAATCACACCTTCTAAATAGCCGTTATTTGTTCATCTCAACTGCTGCACTCTGCTCTATTGCAGTCTATTCCACATCTTAAAACTGTCAAATGCTCTTATTGTTACAGTTTGAGATGTTGTAAAACTGTGTACCAATATGGACACAAACATAAAAAAATAGACATAGATCATGGGTCATTAGGTGTGACAGTTTTATGGGCAGCTGCGAGGCCGTGTTGCAGCACCAAACTGTAAATGAACTCAGTTTTATGAAAACCTTCGAACCAGACATCTAGAAACCACTTTTATAGGACAAATTTGAGACAATGAGACGCATGCTTTATACCATTGTAGAAAAGTTGCGATTATGTGTGAAAAGGGTTCCTGCAAAGTGCTTTCTGCCCATTCAGTCTTTCACACAATGAAACATACTCAGTTATTTTCAACCCGATTGCTTCAGATATATACAAAAAGCCCTGATTATTGAAGCCAAACTCATGCATATTTATCACTTTTTCAATCTGCACTGAGAGAAGGGGTTGGGGGGCGGTAAAGTAGATCTACACCCTCCATGTCCTTTCCTGTATTGACCCTCTCTAAGCTCTTTGTGTTTTCTCCTCTAATCAACAAGCAGGTTGGCTGTGCTTCGCTTCAGTCCCTCAGGCCAAAGTCACATTTTCTTGATTGTTTGGCGCATGCTTTTCAGGTTGTAGCCTTTTATCTTGCAGGAAAGTGGCTTTTCTGTGGCACCCCTCACTCTCATCACAAGCTGTTGTTTGGTGCTTTTGCCATGTAAAGCCTGGAGTGTTTAACTTTAAATAAAGGCAAGTTAACCACTTCAGGCAGAGGCGAGTTTCCCACGGCTCTTCACTCCCTCCTCGATCTGCGTTTAGGTAAATTGCCTGATCTTGCGACGAGAGGAGGCTGATTTTGAGCACTGTATCATCAAAGATAAGTGCACAGATGGACCAAAACTCAACTGTGATTTTACCCAACCAAACAGAAGCAAAATTCAAACTGAAAGTGTCTTGTAAAGCAGACTTTTGCTTCACAAATTTAAATCCTTTAAGCCAAATTTTGCCTCATGTTTCAAAGCTGTAATTATCTCCAGCAGAGGGCAAACCATCTCATTACTGATGAGTAATGAACAACTTGCCAAAAAAAAAAAAAGTAACTCAGGCAGTATGATTCAGATATAAATTATGTATCAGAACAAACACAAAAATACTGTCAATCAGCAACAACACCCAGGTGTGAAACACAAACAGGGAGTCAAGCTACACACACTGAACAGGATCCTAGGTTTCAAAATAAAACAGGAATTGAGGCAAATACTATCTGTAATAAAGAAGGTTAACAAGAATGAAAGCATAAGGAAATCAAGACAAAATACTAACTATAAATAAGACAAGCAGTTCACAAAAATAAAGCTTCAACCACACTTAAACTTAGAGAACCACTGTTAGAAGTGGAAGCTAGAAATTCTAGATCTGTCCAAAACAGGATGAAAAATAACAAGAAACTAATAAGGTTAGTAAGGTACGTAAGCATTGTTGTTAATGACACCATTTTTAAGACAAAATTTTTGAGCTAGTCTGAAGAAAATATTTAAATAAATTAGGAAAAACTCCTGTCCTTTCGAGCAGAATCCTAAAGATTCTACAAAGGAAACAAATTGTTCCAGCGGGTGTGGTGAGGGTGAAGCCACTGCTCAATATTATGGTGAACTTTGGATTGTTTTCTCCGTGGGGGGGTGGGGTGGGGGTGGGGGAGCAGAGACTTTCATGTTCCCTTGTGAGCGGGGAAGGCCAGTTAAGCCCGGTGCTGGGATGGGACGAGGCTGTGTGTGTGTGTCACATGAATCCAGCTCCACTCACTGAGAGCCAAACTGAACCCTCTCTGGACTCCACATACCATTAGATCTGGTGTCTTCTCAGTGAGCTGCTGTCAGGCTCATGCAAACACATGAGTCATGGCTGCACGGCTGCAACTTTGTGTAAACCGGCACTCAGAGTTCAACTTGCCAGATGGAGCACCTGCTCTAAAAGGGAGAGTAAGAGGGGGAGGTTTTCGGTGCCCCCAATTAGACCAAGTGCTTAATTCTTACGGCACCTTATCGCTTTTATTTGACAACTTGCAGCTTTTGTAAATTTACTAATGATATCAGTTTTAATAAAACTGAAAGCAAATGTTGGAGAGCTGCTATTATTTGCACGTGTGTGCTATGAAGTAAGTCCTCTGGACTGTATGTGGTTCATTAGTCGTGTGTGTGCATGCATTCCTCATTGATGAGATCGCACAACCCCGTTAAGAGAAGAGTATCAAAACTGAGCAAGCCCTAAAATAAAAAGGATTGTTGAGAATCTTCATGTGTGGTTTATAGGTGGACAGGCTAATAAAGCAACACCCTGCTTTGCACTGTGTGGTGTGTATGTTTCTGTTAACAAAAGAAAAGGTAACTGGATTAAAGGAAAGTCTGTTATTTCCTTTGTTGTCTCTTGACTTTTGTTTATAGAGACAGAAAGAAAATGGCACAAAAAAGGAGAAAAATCAGGGTTTGAGAGCAACAGCTGGTGGGTTTTGTATTATGTATACCTGCAGGGGGGGTGGGCTTTGTACCTCCCTGTGGATCTCCCAGCAGTCTCCTGTGTCTTGCCTTTGATTAGATGCTTTGACCCATAATGTCCTATTGGTTGCTTCGCGGACCACTTGTGATGCAGTCCACTCTGATCAATGCAGCGGACAGTGAAGTTAGCAGAAAGGGGGAAGCTGGAGACCGGAGAGCCCAGAGTTTGTCTCTTTTGATGTGGAGTGTGAGAAGTGACTGAGCGGAAGAAGCAGAATTTTGTTTTTGTTGGGCCAAGAAGCTGCAAAAGGTCTTTCTGTATTAAACAAGAGACCACTTTCTCAGCTACAGATTGGATTATATTAGAATTTGTTGGTGGTAACTGACAGGCTGTTTGTTTCATGTTTCTTAGCCCAAATCTTTTCAGTTTACATCATTCATAAAAAAGGCAACACCAAAGTCTCCTATTTTTTAACCTAATAAAACATTAAACAAATGATCTTTTTGCACATTTTATCTCTACGCTTTTCTGTAATGAATAAAAAAAATCTAATCTGGAAGCAACTAAGTTTGTGCATATAAAGGTAAAAGATGATTACTGCAGAAGAACCTGTGTAAATGGTAAACACTCACCAAGATCATTGTGAAGGGACCAGAGTGACTACTTTGTAAGGCTGACTTCCTCCAAGCAAACAAAAACATTATCTGACAGGTTTTACAGGATATACTAACGTCCAGAGGTCACATAAAAAGATTAAACCAATTTTTTGTCTCCATGGGAAAGCATAACAGCCATCAGTGTTCGATCCAAAACATGTTGGTGCTGCTAATAGTCTCACTATTTACAAAGGAACTGGAGAATATTAAATTAAGAACAAAGACCAACACTGATTTAGGTTTTTCTCAATTTAAAATCATTTTTGCACCCTTTTTTCTTATTAGTAATTATGTAGTAGCAGTACAAGGACTATGAAGTAGCCACAGCCAAATTTGAAGTAGAATACTTATTTGTGACTTTGAATCTCTCACATGAGAAGGTAAGAGGCTGTTTTTTTTACTTTTTTTATTCTTAAGATTCGAAACAACTAATTGACAAAGAATTTATTTTATTAGAAGCTCTCAACATCAAAAAGGCTCTGATGTTTTGATCAGCTTACATTTATCTTGCATGTAAACTGCTTGGACAGATATTTTTGAAATGGAATGGGTTCTGTCAGCAGATAAATATCTTTGTTCTTGTCTGAGATGTCAAAAACAGCTCAGCAGAGACGACGTGTAAAGCGGCAAGAGCCTGCGATCACTAACACTCATCCCTCTGTAAATGCTAAGAGAACAGATGCCTCATGGTCTCAGGGGTTGGAGTAATAACCCAGAAAGGCAACAAGCTCAGCATCCCACTGAGTAAAAAAAACAACAACAACAAAACAGCATCTTCTTTTACATGACTGTGGTGAAAAACAGAAGAAAAAAAAGCCAAAAATGTTGGGTAAGAAATGAAGGAACATGTCATTAAAGCCTGTTTGTATGGCAACAATTAAAGGTTGGAGGAGACTGCAGCGCTCACACTGTACAGTAAATCCAAGAGAGGAAATGCAACAGCCACAAAGAGGCTCTTTTCAGTCTTGCAGCATTTTCTGTCAGGCTTGGCCCCCAAACTGCTCGCGTGATCAAATAACCAAGTTTGACTGTGATGCCTCCAGCGGTAAACAAGGCTGCCATGGTTCTGGTTTGAGATGCCCGTACAAGCAGAGGTTTGTTGTAACGCAGCATTGTTAAAAAAAAAAAAGACATTCTCAGTGGCTGGAAAATATGTGGAATCTTCATGAGCAATGCAACTCTAGGTCTGGAAACTTGGGCAGCCGGTGCCAACTGACAGATTTGGTGTCTCTTCAGCAGCTTTAACGATTTTCTATCACTTTGACGGGGGTTAGCAAAAGGTGACGGAACTATCAAAGAAGCTATGTATTATCGTGGTTATTCTTAAGAGGAACAACAATGAGAACTTCCAGGCTCAACAACACATGAATATTTAGTCAGGACATCAAATAGTCTGTTTGGCTGAGGGATAATAAGCTGTCATCAAATTGAGAATCTGGAATGTTGTGTGTTTTTTTTCTTCCCCAAACTCAGTGTCTGTCTAATTAAAAACACTTCAGGGTCTTATGGCGAGCAAATTACAAACCAAACGTAGAGCTTTCCATGCAAATCAGCCCTCATCAACAGTTGCCTTTTCTACCCAAAACCCAGCTAGCATATAATAACTTTGGGCTAATTAGGCGAGTTCTCAATTTAGTTCAAGGAGAACCTGTTAGATGGTCGGTGTGAGGACTCCAATCACCCATTTTGATGAACACCGTAGCAGGAACTTGTACCACGTCTTTGCAAATACTTTCTCCACACTTTAGAGTGGGTTTCACCCTAGAGACCTTACATTATCTAAACGGGCTTAACGGTTTTTGAGTTCACCTCTGGATGGAAGCACTTGCAGAAAAAAAAGATTGGAGACCAATATAATTACGAGCAAAATTCTTAAAGATATTAAAAAAGGTGACTGCAGCCAGAGCATTTGGTCATATTGTTTTCTTTTGGATGTACCCTGTTGGCACACTGTAATAACTGGTGTCACATACATGCATAAATGGCAGAGGGGAAGTTGAGGTGTGAATCCACTGAAAGACGACCACCCAGGACGTCTCGCTGTGTCTGACGGCGTCGTCCGATTGTCTGTCCAGTAGACATACTCCGCATTCCCAGGCAAGCTACACTTAGCACTTCAAATTTGAACAGCATGTGTAAATGTACTGTAATGCGGCTACATTTCAGAAGCCAGAGCTGACAGGAGAAACCGTCCCAGCAGCTGTCTCTGATTAATTTCACGATTGTTTTTCTGTCGCAAATTACTCATAGCCTGACATTTGTAATGGGAATCATCGGGAACAAAGAATGCTTTCGATGTGACGTATCTAAAATATGACATCCGAGACTGGTGTGTATTGTCTCGGTTATCTGTGCAGAGTAATGTTATCCGTTACCGATGCCAACTGTAGGTTTCTTTGCACGGCAGACTTGCGACGTTGATGGTTAAATGTTCCCAGTACGCTTTGAAACTTGAGATGACAAACAGCTTAAGATGCTCCCCACAGCAGACGGCTCATTTGCGTCCCCAGCGCCCTAATTAGCACCTGGCCTTCCCTTTCACATGCCACCGGCAATCAAACCCACTCATCCTGTCAAGCGCCGTGCCTTTTAGCCCGTGACCTCTCACCTACACATCGGGGGCCCTCTGGTTTCTTCACTCACCCAGCAGACTGTAAATCTCAGTGATCTTTACTGTCAGGGAGGCTCTCATAGAGACAGTCACAGCTAAGAAAGGCTTTCAGGAGATATGAGTCAGAGGATTTTCAGCACTGATATGTTTATTAGTCTTTATGGGCCGTTAAAGGAAAATATGGGGGGATGTTCATCCAGGTGGATTTTTTGCTACAGTCCTTGCTCAAGAGGGGATTATTGAATTTTTCTCAAAGTTATTGCACAATAAACATACAGTATATAAAGTACCCAAACATATGCCTTTGCTTTAATTTACACACATGTTGCAGTTGGTGGCAAGTTTTAATAAAAGACAAGATTTATCCTCAGGTGCCTAAATAATTAGTCATGTTTTTAAGGTTCACCAATCAGACCCTGGAATAAAAAAAAGTGTGCACAGATTGTTTAACAAGAATGAATGATGGTTTTCTGTTGGTGCTAAGTTCTAACGCGGTAAGATTCCTTTGTTTGTCTCTGAGGAGACTCTACTGATTATCTTTCAGCCTGCTGCAGGAAAAGGTATCATAAAACATTCAACAAAGTTGGGTATAGGTCAGACACAGGTTAGACGCAAGAGAAAGACAGGTCAACAGAGGAAGTGTCAAACACGTCACAGTCTGTAACTCCCAACCTGGTGTTCACCCCCACCTGCAACCCGTCCTGCAGGAAAACATTCAGCCTGCAACTCAGACAATTACATCTTAGGACACGAGCGGCGCATGTGCTCGAACACCACTGGCTTTCAGCTATTTGTAGCACGTCAGTGTGTGTGTCAGCGCTGACAGCTTGGGTAGGCCTGTGTTTTGCCCTGCCAGAGATTCTTTGTAATCACGGAGCATTGGTGATTTTCCTTCGCAAGCTTCATTAGGTTCATCACTGGAAAATAGAGAAAGCTACTGTGCAGCCCTACGAGCATTAAAGAATTAACTGCAAGTCGTGGCCTAAAAACAAATTGGGCTGTTTCTGGCTCGTTTTCAAAGAGTAAGGTAAGAAAAAACAGAAAAAGAAAAAAAAAACGAGGGGCATTTAAACAAGGAGGGGTGATTAGTGAGTGACAAGTGTGCTGATTACTAATGGAAGCCAGGTGGTGTGTGAGAAACTCCTAATAGCCACGGTGGTACAGGAATAAAAACCGAGAGCTTAATTAAAATTACCAAAACTCATAATAATCCAAAGAAAACCAAGTACCTCCATAAAAACCTCATAAAAAAAATCAAAAATAAACACAGACTGTGGCAAAGTTGTGGAGCTGCATGGTTTGAATGATGATTATGTGGAAAGTTTGACACTTAAACGCAATCAAGCTGAGGAATGCACACACAGACGCCCTCTTGGTCAGATTTACCAACACACTTCTACACCAAGTAAAGGCAGAGAATAGACTGCTATGAGCCTACTGTTTGTGAATTATGAGGAATGGCTGGAGGTAGTAATGAGTCATGAAAGGAAACTGGTATATCTGCTCTCTGACGTCTGGTTTCTGATCCAGTTCTGCCTGCGTCCCATGTGGCTCATACATTAACCACAAAAAAAAAGCATGCACAGATCTGCTTTTTTTTTGTTTCAATCGACATATTTTACGAGTTGGAACTCCCACTGTATATGTTTCTAAGCTAACTTTGTATTGAATACGGAAATCTGCCAGAACAGGGCGAGACTTGATGAGGTTAAATGGTCCTGATCATAAACACAGACCGTTGCACCATCTGTCTGTCAGCGAGACGGATAGATAAGGCAGCTTTGTGGACTCAGCTATTCGCTGAACAACATCTTGGCGAGAGTTGAGGCAACTTCTGATACAGTAGCAGAACCAATGAGCATCAAATAGATGTTGTATTCAGTGAATAACTACAATTCCACTGAATAAATACTCCTAATGACTGTGTATGCAGGGGGAAAGCTTATAATCTCAAATTTGAATTTAAATTTTATGATTGACAAAATTGAGAAAGTTAAGGTAACCAAGCAAGTTTATTTTGCAAGTTTACACAAAACAGTTCTTGATTCAAATTCAAATCCTAACTGTATTAAGACTAAGTTAAATTCATTTTAATTGGCCGAGTTAAACTAAAATTCCACGGTGTAGATTTACTTTGCTCAGCTTTTATCAGATTTGTTTGAATTAACATTAGTGAGAGATTTCAGTAAAACAGAAGGGAATCATGTTGTGGAACCAAGTTTGTTGGGTTTTTTGTTTCTTGAATTAACAAAAACATGTTTAAATGAGACAAAAAACTCAGCAGAAGATATATTAATATAATAGTTCAACCAACCCATCTGAGTTGAGAACCAACAGCAGTTGAGTCAATCTGAAGTTATTATGTTGACCCAAGCCATGCGTGCAAACACCGCATAGCAGCTATCAAGCACGGTGGTGGAGGGTTGATAATTTGGGCCACAGAACTGGGCCCCTTGCAGTCATTGAGTCGACCATAAACTCTGTTTTATACCAAAGTATTTCTAGAGTCGAATGGGAAGCCATCTGTCTGGCAGCTGAAGTTTGGCCCAAACTGGGTCATGATAAAACAGGACAATGATTCAAACTGTCTGCAAAAGAAACGGATTGCAATGATCCAGTCAAAGTCCAGACCTGACTGAGACGCTGTGGTGGGACATTAAGATTCTGCAGCCCTCAAAGCAGCAGCATTGTAAAGAAGAGTGGGCCAAAATTCCTCCATAAAAATCTAAGACACTCATAAAGTCATACAGAAAACCAATAAGTTATTGCTGCTAAAGGGAACTCTACAAGCAACTGAATCAGGGGGCGTATGTAGTTTTTCCACACACAGCTTTTACATTTTGTCTTTATTTTTCTTTTATAAATAACAATTTGGTGTTTTTGTGCACTTGAAGTTCGATTTTCGAAATAAGATCGTTTTTTTTATTGTCTTAATATATAAAACCATTAAATTAAAAGGAGACATACTTTCTTTAACCCCAAGTCTTTATTTTACACACTACTAAAAAGAAAAAAAAACTATTTCACAAACTTAATAAGTTCATTTTTGAGTGTGCAGCTGTTCTGAGACAAATTGCACCATGAAGCAAAAATAACATTAAAAAGAAGGCCGTAAAGCCTGTTTAAAATTCAAAGTGAAGCTGACTTCTCGGAAGAGCTCCGTTTCATTTTTTGATCGCTTTTATTATGATCAGATCAAATTTATTCCAACAACGAGGCAGACGGTGATCTGAAAGGGGTTTGAGTTATATATAAAACTGCAATGAACTCACTCTTTGAGTTATGAATACTGAGGGCATTTCACTTTTTTTTTCTGAGAAAAAAACAAAAAACAAAAACACATTAGACTGCCACAAAACATTCCAGAATAAATGCTGAGAAACGAGTGACATTTAAAGCAACTGAAGGGGGGTAATTATCTTTTATTACTTTGGATATTCCTTAAAAAAAGTTTACAGTTAGAGAAGGCCTGAGTCACAGCAGAGAAAGGCACCACTTGAGAGTTTATTGTTTGGATTTGCTGCCTTTTGCACCGTTTATTATACATTTTTAATTGCGGCCTGGCTTCATTTGACTGTTGTAAGCAGGCAGATTTAGGGAAGAGAGGAATGTTGGAGACTTTCTCTGCAGGACGTGAGGCTACGTCGGGAGTCTCATGAACCTGCCTTTTCCCCCTGGATTGGGTTTTAGCTAAATCCTCTGTGTTCTACAGCACAGGTTTATTTTCTCGGATTAGTCGGATCCGGCTCAAATAACTCAACAGATCACACGTGAGGCTGAAGGAATCCACTGACCTTTGCTGACCCTCAGCAGGTGCCGAACCACCTGCACTGTCTTCCACCCCTATCCCAGTCTTCTCCCAGGCTGCTTCAGCCCGAGCTCAAGCACACTGAATTCCTCCCTTGGCCAACACTTCCAGTGTTTGTGTAAGAACCGAATCTCCACTCTGGTCCTTAAGAGTCCCGCTACATCTGTTGCTCAGCCATGCCAGAAAAACTTTCTGAAAGCTCCCGATGATTTCTGACTCAAAAACAAAGCTGCATCCCCTCAATGCTCCCTGATGTGCTAAATTAAAGCTGGAATGTAAACTCACACCTGATGCTGGCTTTTAAAGCTTAAAAATAAATAAATAAAAAGTGTGTTCAAATGTGTTCCCTGCTGCTCATTTCTCGTAAACTCCCCTAAATGTATCAGGCACATAAAACTGAAGCAGAGACATTTACAGACTCAAAACTGCTGGGTTAAAAAAAAAAACCAACCCAACTTGTAATCCATTTCTGGGTCAAATTTAACTAAGAAGGTTTTAACTAAGCAAGGTTATCAGTTTGACCCAGCATAGTGGGTTAGGTTTTCTACCCTTAAATTTGTTTAAAGTGGCTAATTTGTTGAAATACTAAAAAGCAGAGTTAAAAAAAACACCCCAAAATCTGTTTTTTTTTAGATAATTACAAATTAGGCTAGCTAGCACCAACTAATGTTATTTTAGGAACCCAAACTCATTGTTTAGCACAAAACTGAAGTTATTAAAAAAAGCCAACCAGGGTACATATCTCCTTACAAGTTGTTCTAACGGTCTTGTTTTTATGTAATACATCTTAAAGCAGAGGCACAGTCAAGTTTGATTTGGGTAACTTCATGTTGGGCTGTGAAAAATGACGCAGCTCATCTACAACCCGACCAATTTTTGACCTGACATTTGTTCAAACCAAACCAACCTCTAACCCAACAGCTTCAACCCAGCCAGTGTTAGCAAAATAACCCAGCACTTTTTAGTGTGTACCTTACTGTGCAGATAAGCAGTCATTAAAATTAAAGGGCTTGTTGATGAACAAATGTGTTTGAATCCCCCATCTATGCTCCTCCCTGCAGGGAAACACACTCACAGAGGGTAATATTAATCTAATTTAATCCCTACTGGCGCACATTTTTTTTTAGTTTGGTATTTTTTTTTCTCCCCAAGATGGCTGTGATATTTAACAGCTAAAAGAGGCTGCAGAGCAGACACACTGAAGCTCCACTGAAAGCTGGCTTATACCTGGAATGAAATATTAACCAGGGAAACATGACAGCCAAGAGAAAGCAAAGAGAGAAAAAAAAAGAAAATGAAAGAAAGACAGCAGGCAATACTGAGCCCATACGTGGGGGGGAAAAAAAGTCATGACACATGGTCTAAACAGCTAAAGAGAGAAAGAAAATACTTGCTTTCACTGCAGATTGCAACATCTTACTAACTGAAAGCAGAAACCTGACTGACGGACAACCTCAGCTGCTCTGAGCTGCTTAATCCACAACGAGAGGCGAAAGGTGATCAAACGTCTGCTTCGGCCTTTCGCGCTCGACATGGAAAAAAAAGGTTACGCGCCACTCACGGCACTCTTAAAGCTCCAGTACGCGCTCGTTTCAAGGGAGCATCAAAAATTCACCAGATAATCTCGTTTTTAATTTGAATAAAACAGGAGATTCAAAACCAGAGGCAGCAACAATGCCCCGAGGTCTGCCCGCAGAGCGGAGGGGTGTGATTAAAGCTTAACGAGGAACAGATTCAGGGTGGTTCCTGCAGGCAGTGCCACTTCCCGCAGAGCTCTGACACACGGCAGGACAAAGGAAGGACAAGGATGGGCTGTAAATGGAGCTGAAAGGCCTGGGGTTTGTGAGAGTGAGGATAAAGTTGGGAAATTAAAGATTACGTTGATAAAAAAAACATAACTCATGAGATGAGAGCAACTTTATTTCCTCTATAGATGAACACAGGTAAGTTGGTGAGTTATTAGTTGCTTTTACTCTTACCTTCAAAGGAAAGGAAGACTCTTGGCACAGGCTGAGGAAAGCTGGAGACCCTGCTGCAGAGGAACACGAGAGCCAGGAGGGAAAACCCCATCGTCGACACCGAAGGTGGCCTGGGCGACCCCCCCGGCCAGCCCATAGCTTCACCGCTCAGGAACCAGGACCAGCTCCGCCTGCCGGAGGGGTTTCACTGAGAAGATCAATATTAAATGGATCGGTCAGTTTTTAAATGGTATTATTGCAATACAGTGAAAATGATCAACATTTTAAATTTAAAGTGTTTTTATTCGAGCTTTCACTGCTAAAACCATTGCTCTGACAGATCCAGGAACGCTGTTTTAGGATGGAAAGAGTTGCACAGACAACTACGGGGACCCAGATTAGAAGACGGCTCACACCACTGGCTGCCTCCTTGCAGATGTAGCACTTTTAAAAATGAATGAGGTAAATCTGCACAAATAAACTGTTGGAGATGTGCCCCTTCAGCCTCTTGTTCCTTCCCCCCCCTAACATGACAAGAGCAGCTCAATTATTGATAGGTCCAGGTGCTGCGCTGCGATAACGCCCGCTGTGCAGAAGTCTTCAGCAGGAGAGAGAGAGACGTAGCTCTTTCACCCACTGAGACAGGCTGCGGGAAAACCACATAGCACAAATGACCTTCATGCGTGCAAAAACAAAACAAAAATCATAAAAATACAGGAGGCTGACGCTCTGACCTCATGGCTTATTGATGCACAGTAAAAAATTAATGACGAAAGATATAAAAGCTATAAAAATTTCAGAGTGGACTGTGGTAGGCCAAAAAAAAAAAAAAAAAGTATTTGTGTGGTGGAGTAGAGCACGACCGATTGACAGCTGAAGTTGAGTTTGACTGTTCAGGTGCATGAGGACAACACATGGAAAACAGCAGAGGAATGAGATCTTCTTGGCTGCACTTTAAAGAAATAAAGCAGCACGGGGTGCATTCAGACTGCCCCAGCCGGTGCACCGCAGCCCCTCTGCACTGCTGCAATATGCACCATAACACACTCAAAAACACAGTACCTTCTGGCCCGTTCCAAATCTGAGCTCTTGCTTCTGACTTCATTCTTTAAAAAGGTGCTCACTGAGAGTTCTGCCTTTGTTACGACAAAAACAAGGCATTAAAATATGTTTTAAGTCTAAAGGTTTCAGAAGTTAAATCATTGTTATTTTCAAGCCATTTATTTTCCTGAGAATTGATTAAAAAAATGCACTTTTGGCCCTTTCCAACTTGTTTTCTTAGTAAAAGACCAGGGCAAAACAAACAATTAGACATAAAGAACACTTAGATCTTTCAAAGTAGGAATATGTAGAAAGGAAACAACAACTAATATCTTACACGCTGCAGATACTGCCTAAACTCTAGTTCTCCAGATCGAGGTAGCCTAAAGTCTGTGACTGACAATCTAATGGCTAGTCTGAACAGGGCAAATGGCATCCATTTTTAACTTCTCTTTGCTGTTTGGGCTGTTTGGGACCGGATGTAAATCAAGTAATGCCAAGCAAAATGTGATGTCCACATATGTGGACGCCAGTTTCTAGGAGGTTGAAACAACTCCAATCTCAAAGATTTCATAGGGTTACATGAAAGCTATCTTATTGCCTTTACTATGCTGTCAATTTCACATTATTCCAGCAGAAATATTCTGATTTTCCTGCAAAAAGTTCCTCAGACTGCACAGTCTGTGTAAATAACAATGAAATGCAAAAGTTATGATAATGTAAATGTTTCTAAAATATTGTTTACATGAAATGTTGGAGATTAAAGTTGTTTAAGGTGGCTGAAATCCACTTTGGTCTTGGCTCCACTCAAACTAGCCTTTAGCTTGTCCTTCTGGTCAGAACTAAACTCCATTTCTCCAAACTGAGGTTGATCAAAGAGCTGTCTACAACAGGTAAGATATTACTTATTCATACCCAGTTCACAGAACCCCCTTTTCAAAAGATCTGAAGTATCACGTTAAAACCTTTTTCTAATTAAAATACAAGCAAGTTTAAATAGAATCTACTTGGGTTAAAAATTAATGGCACCAGAACAGAATACTTTTCAGTTTTAATTACTCTTGTAATTGCAATGTGTAGATGTACAGCAGAATTTTATTTTTTTAATATTTTTTTTATGTAAAAGCTAACTCTTGAACCACTCCCCTCTTGTTCAGAATGACAGTGATCTCCTGGGGAGTGCCTCCGGCCTGGAGCTGTTGCTCTTGCAGCTGCTGAACTCATCATCAAGGGAGTTCATCTCCCGAGCGTTCTGTGACATCTCATGAGGTCAGGTTTAGACACTTTGTGTCGCCGCTCACATACACACACACACACAAAAAGACTCTGCCACTAATTCCCCTGGAGCGCTGCACCAATCCACCAGCATGAAAAGTTCTGCCAATAAAAGGTGCATTACTGTTTGAGCAAAAATAATAAATACGCCAATTAATTTTGCTGAGCCCAGGAATTCTAGGGCTGAGTCTGCCAGGAATCTCTGCAGCATCAATTAAACGTCCGTGCACAAAAGGAGGTCGGTGCAGTGGAGTCACATTTCCAGTCATGATAATTGTGTTTATTATATTTGTTCCTTGGCCCGGAGCCTAATTAATTTCCCCATCTTATCGTTTCAGAGGCGCAGCTTTAAAACTAATATTGACGAAAGAGCTGTACAAGAACCCCCCCTTCCCTGCCCCTGCCGCTTCATATCTCTGTTTGTAGGGTTCCAGTTTGCTCCTGTTAATGCTTTAAACACATTGAACACAATTCACAAGTCAGCAACGTGGAATTTATGGACCCGGGCCTCCCATTTTGGCTCGGAATTTTCTGTTTGTGTCCCATAATGCAGAGGAAGAATGACATTTTCCGTGGTAAACAAGTTGCTGTGCGTCCCAGCTCTGACAGGACGGCATGTGTTCACACCCCACCCTGTCAGTTAGTTGTCAGTGGTGTTAAAAACACATACACACACACACAATCTTTAAAACCAGCAGTAGCAATCGAGAGGAGATATTTCAGCTACAAATTTACAAATCATCATGAGTTTTAATGGCAACATTTACATCCAGTGATCCAAATGAATCTTTTTCCTTTTGTAACAAAATAGAAATGTTTCAAGATTATTTTATTACATTTAAAGTACTTTTTATTCTCTTAAAATGTCCCAATTTCTACTTTATTGGCTAACTGTGACTAAGTCTAGACTCATTATGGAATATCATGTGATAAATCCAAAACATTCCAAAGCATATGAGTGAATAAAGTGCAAAACTTTGCACCTGTTAGCTCTCTGCCCACTAACTTCTGTCTGCATCCAGTGTGATATCTACGCCACCAAAGGAAAGTTCAGTCCAGCCCCCAGAGACAGGGTCATGAGAGACCCCCTTTAAGCCTGACTCACCGTCCAGGACCAGCAGAAGAGGGCAGATCCACCAAATAGGAACCTGGATTCTATCCCGTAGAAGCACCTCGTTTCCAGCCTCCTCCTGTGACTCCAAAAAATTCCATCGGAGCGCTCGGAGAGCAGGTTCGACTGAGACAGAGCCCAGGACAGAGGAGAGGATAAGAGAGGAGAGGAAAGAGGGAGGAGAATGAGGAGACAGAGAGAGGGAGAGGGAGGCGGTGTCCTGTTACACTCTCTCCGCTCGAGTCCCCCCTCCTGCTTCTCCTCTTCCACCATTGTCCTCCCTCGGTTAACTAGACAACAAACAGATCACTTTAACAAAACATCACAGAGGTGGAGGACCCCCCCCCAACCACCGGCTCGCCTCAAGCAATAAGAGGGTGAAGCAGTAAAGGCCAGACACATTCATCACTTGCACTGCTTTTATTCTGTGGATAACCTAATTCCAAGACTGAAAATATTCGATTTGTGCTCTATATTGTGAACAAAGTCAGATTTTTTAATAGTAAATTCCATTTTTTGGGGCCTATATAGTTTCCTGCAGCAATAAATGTTATGAAGTTTGTTGTGTTTTGTCTTGAATTGTGTTAGTCTCCTTCCTACAATGGATTCTTTCAGTTTTTATTATTCAGAGTATCTTTAATTCCAGGTTTTAATTGTTCTTTTTTTGTCATTCTAGTCAGTTTTATATATTGCCTTGCTCTCTTCAACAGCTTTGAAAAATGTTCTACCCTGTGCCTCATGTTTCAGTAAGAAAAGTCCTTTAAAAAAATTTGAAAAACAGAATTATACAGAGAATTATTCTTAGGGTTGCAAAGGTGTAGCACGAAGCCCAAACGGGGACTCAAAATTTAATGAAAAGAGCTACAGTTTACAGTCACCTGCAGCTCCAGAGGTGGATGATTGGGGGCCTTGAGATCATCTCTGCAGGTGAAATTCCTAGGTCTGGTTGGTAAGTACAATCATTTTGAAAATTAAAAAGGGGTATTTGCAAATTCTAAATCAGCGAGCCAAGA
This sequence comes from Kryptolebias marmoratus, assembly GCF_001649575.2. Lineage (NCBI taxonomy): Eukaryota > Metazoa > Chordata > Actinopteri > Cyprinodontiformes > Rivulidae > Kryptolebias > Kryptolebias marmoratus. The sequence continues at coordinate 9,002,050 of NC_051447.1, read as the reverse complement.
TAGAGATTGAAGATTTGTGAAGATTGTACAAATTATTTTAACTAACTAACAAATAGAGTGGCAACTGGGGTGGCATGATATTCTGTACCACCCCTTAGAACTGCCACTGCCTACGATCTCCTAGGTCTGTTTTTGGATCTTCTCTTTCACTTCAGTACACAACGCTACCAAAACCTGTATTTTGAGCTACTTGGAGTACAGTTCACCAACAGAAACAGGGTTTCAGTGAACTTAGCTGGAACAATGAATTATTTATCCAGTTGCCAAGAGAACAGAAAAACAAATCCAGTTTATATTTACAGATTCATTCTTTTGTGGCTCTGTGTGAACTTGCATTGCTCTCGTTTGAACTCATTGATCACCACACTGATCAGTGCAAAAACACTGGTTATTTCTGTGTTTGTGTCATGATAGGCATGGGAGAAGGACACAAATGCAGGATGGCATGGTGGTGATTGATTGAATCCAAAGATGAAATAACAAAATACAAGGAACTCAAAAATGGACTTGACAATGCAACAAAAAGTCTAGCTATAAACAGGGTAACAAAACAGACGAACCAGCACAGAGGGAAGGAAAAGGACTGCTTAAATACAAATGGGAGACAAAGGACCAGGGCTGATTACTGACAAGACACAGGTGAGGGAAGAGAGGACAAGGAAACAGGAAACACGAGCAGGGGGAAAACTAGAAATACAAAGGAGAAGACTACACCTAACACTAAGAACACACAGGGAATAATAAAGCAAAACTACAATACCGAAAATAAACAGAACTATGATAAAACAGGAGACTGAACTCACAAAAGAAAGCATGGAATAATAATAACAATAATAAAACATAACTCAAGGATCCAAAATGCAAAGTCCAAACAAAACTAAATAAACAGAGAACCTAACAGTTTGTAGATCAGTGCAATTTTGAAATCACTCTTGCAGAACGGTCCCGTAGTTCCCATTTCTGATTTGTGACTACATGTTAAACTGTCCGTGCTAATAAATCTGCCCCATAGTGTTTTGTCATGCAAATCATTTTTCATGTATCGGTATATCACACCCTGCTCAGCCTTAGGTTGGGCACAAGTCTGGTGGCAAATACAAAAATCTGATTTTAGGTGTCAATACAAAACGTAGAATGACAAACGGCTACATAATGATGTCACAGCAGGCTGTATATTTCAAAGAAGAAAGGAAAATTCTCAACCTTAGATATTTTAAGAATGACATGGCCCCTTTTTTAAAAAATTGCTTTGCAAATGCATTTTTCTTTTACATAAATCCCTGTTCTGCCTCAGATGGGTTTGGATTTAATGCTTAAGATGGATAATTCACTGACAGAGGATGTTCTTCATTTGTTGTGGTCATCACAGCACATGCATTTGGTGAAAGAGACATGCAGAAACCAGCAGCATGGAAACTAGCCTTGTAGAGGAAATATCAAGTTCAGCCAATTTGAAAATGTGGGGAAAAGAAAAAAAAACATTTCTACAGTCAACATATAATTGCTTTGAATGAGTTCCCTGAAGAAACCTTGCTCAGCACAAGAAACCAGAAATGCCGCACTGTGTGACTGAACCCTGCCAAACCTGTGTCTGCATTAATTCTTATTTAAATACAGATTTTGCAGCTTCAGCTCAATTACAATCCAGAGAAGTCTAAAGAGACTTGGCTGCCTAAATGAATGCTGCAGTTTGTTTTACTACGGGCCACTAGCAACGTGCCTTTGAGACAAAATTCTGTTACAGCCTTGTTTGCATTTTACGTTCCCTGAACGTGTCACAACTTTACTGCAGATTTAAAGGTATTTTACACTGACACACATTAACTTTTAGGGAAAAATGTACACTTTTTATGGAAAATAAAAACAGGAAAAAAACCTGTGAAAGCCATGTCTCTAATGAAATAGAGAAAAAAAAAAATAAAAATAAAGGAGGAGGAGGAGGAAAGAGGGGATCACTGGAGCCTCAGACAGGAGGAAATAATTACCCCTCTCCTTCACAATGGAGCCAGATTTATGCCTCTCCAATTAAAGTGTCAGGATGAGCCCACTAGAGCGATACAGGATTCTCATTGAAACGTGAAGACTCAATTGGCTTGTCCTATAGGTGGAGAAGAAGAAGAAGAAAGGAAAAGAGTGGGTGCGAGCAAAACTGAGATGAAGCATATCTTTTACAATCCCCATGTCATGAGCTTGGCAGCAAGTTTACTCAATGAAAAGCTGAGGTAAAGTATGTTGTCTGACATGAAGCACAATTACAAAGGACAATGCTCTAAGGAAAACTGATCTTATAAAGTATTGATTTAGCTACAGGTTTATTCCAAAAATTATGTTTAACCTAAGGTGGTTTGCCCCCATTTGCATAGTCTGACAAGATGCAGGTGGCACAGATTATGGTGTCTGTGCATGGAATGATGTTCTCACTCAGTCTCTTTGCAATGCGCACACACACACCTTATATCAGGCTGCCCCTCGTTAGCTCTGCAGATGTTACACATTTGTTACGCCAAAGACCAAATGTCAGAGGACGGCCTCCTGTAGTGCTCACTATATCACTCACACACCTGATGCACTGGAGGACCATGCAGGCACAGGATTGATAATGTACTGTCACTGCTGCTTTGAAATCTCATTTTTCATGTTTTGTTGACAGATTTTGTTATATCTGTCATCATAACAGCTCGGATTAGAGCCACTACTCCTTTGCATTGAAAGAAGTTAGTTGAAGTGGTTCGGACATCTGATTAGGATGCTTGCTCTCTCTGAGGCTTTCCCAGACATGTCCCACTAAGAAGAGACCCCAGGGGAGACCCAGAACTCACTGGAGGGATCATATATATATATCCTCTCTGGCCTGGGAATGCCATAGGATGCCCCAGGAAGAGCTGGAGAGTGACGCTGGGGAAAGGGATGTCTGGGTTTCTCTCCTGGTCTTGTTGCCTTCGCGACCCGACCATGAATGAGCAGCAGAAGCTAGATGGATGGATGAATGTAATATAACATTGCCACCAACATTTTCCTAACCATGGGGAAGTTGAATTTAATTTAGGGAGCGTTGGGGAGTGAGGACAAATTACAGTTCAGACACATTTCAGACATAAGATACATCATTTTAACTTTTAAGTATGTGTGTAATGATGGGCGGTTGGTGGGGGACCCAAGTAATGCAGGCGGTAAGCATAATTCCAAAGGCTTTCTTTAAACAAACAACTAAAAAGAAACATGTCTAAAACTAGAAACAAGACAGGACACAAGCCAGGGCTTACACACAAGGAGCTGACTGAAAACTAGGATCTTATATCTGCTGTTATGGAGTAGAATCAGGTGAGTTCATTACAAATAGCTAACAGGTGGGATTGACAAGATAAGTCAGTAGTTAGGGAAAACAATGGCTGGGAACAGAATCAGTAACAGAAAACACAGACAGCTGATAAACTGGAAAACAACCTGGCAGAAACAAACAAAGTAACCGAAACATTGATGTCAAAATAAAAACAAAAATAAAATCCAAACAGATAAAATAATTACAGCACCAAAATAAATGAGAAAGCCCAGTCAACACCATTCAAGATCGTCTCTACAGCTAATCCACCTTAAAAATAACAACAAAACAAACAAACAAAAACCAATGACACACACACACACACACAAATGGCTATAACCCAGTCAATTTTACAGATACTGAGCTAAAATTTGGTGTGGTACGAGCTGAGTGTCGTCTACAAAACACACCTAACAGTGCTAATGAATTACACAAAATACGTAAGTATGTAAGGCAGCGGGTAACATGCATTTCTTCAAGGAATGCAAGGCTTAAAAGTGATGACTATAGTTCTGTTTCCATCCAGTTGTGTAGCAAAAGTGAAACAAACTTTTGCAAAAACTGTGCAGCGTAAAGAAAAATGCAGATTTGTCTCCTTTCCAGTAACTGGGGCGTAGCTAATGAATCAGGCTTGTGTTGCAAATCAAAATATGTCTTGATTATGTACAGAAGAAACACAAAGTAATCCTTAGTAATTTTGTTCAACTTTGTTGTTTATTCTTTCATATCAGTGAATGTTTGCCATATTTTGTGAGTAAAATACATGAGAATCAATTTGCAGAAGATGCTTCCATTTTCTCTATGTCCATCAGCTTTTTAAGAACAAATTAATCATCTCAACTGAGTACATAAAGATCTTTGTAAACTGAACTGGTGTCTCCACCAGTGTTTACAATACTACATTGTGAATTGTGTATTTAAAGAACTGATGGAAGAGGAAGTGTTAGTGTAACTGAACCTCTAAATGATTGGTGTGAGTGTTTTTGTTTTTTTGCAAATGTAGAACAAAGCCTAATTGTTTCCCTCCATGAAGACAGCTGCCCAGAGTTTACATTTATTCCATCTGTGCAGCCATGACGCGTTATGTCTCACATTTCTGTAAGCCTGTGAAAGTGAGAAAAACAAAAAGGCAGAGATATAAAAAATATGGGCTCACTAATTAGCTGCTAAGTACCAAAGTGCAGATCTGATAAACACAAAGCAGAAACAGGCAGCATCCTTCACGTTTAGCGGCTCTGTTTGGGGGGATTATCTGCAAGGTTCGTTGCCACCCTGCAAAAAACAAGTGAGGTATTTTGCCAGAGTCACGCTCCGTGTCAAAACAGCTTAAGAGAAATTTCCCTCCCTTTTTCTTAGTGTCTGAAGTCATCAGCCAGAACCTGTAAATAATCTCACAGAGTTCAGACAATCTGGGGTTTGATTTCTGTCTTTTTTTCTTTCCCCTTCCTGTGGTGTGGTCTTTTTCATTACAAAAAGGACCTAAGAAGGTCCATCGACTGAGACGATGATAAAAAGGGGACAACAGAACTAAAGTAAGGAAGCAATTAGTGACCTTATTAGAGATCCAGTTCACATGTTTTTACTTTGTTCGATGTAGTTGATAAAGAGGTGTGAACAGCAACAATGGTTCAGAGTCTGGAGTGGTTTTTATTTTGTTCAGCCATTTTAAAAAAAGGGGGGGACAACTTTACTGACAAGCATCTTTTAGCAAAATCACTTCTACATACTTCTAGAAAAGACACAATTTTTAATATTTAAAAAAACCTTAAACCTGTTTAGAGTTTTTGCTCCTTTTCTTTGATTTGAAATAAGAAACATTTGTGATTATGAAGTGCTCGTTTGAAAGGGTTGACAAACTTTTCGTCCGCTTGTAAAAACTCACTTTATACAAAATTTCTTACATGTATGAAAAAAATCCACTACTGATCACACCACTGAATATCAAAGCAACTGGTCTAAGTCTGTAACATCAGTATAACATTACTGGACCAATGCAGAATGACCCAGACTGTCTTAACAGCTGCCATCACAAACAATCTTTAAATAAATTGACTATCAAACAAACTAACACAGACTCTTCAGCTACGAAGCCATTCTGTTGTAATGAATGCAGTATGAGGTTTAGCATTGTCTTGCTAAAATATGCAAGACCTTCAACTAAAAAAAAATATGTCTGGATGGCAGCACGTTCTAAAACCAGTATATACTTTCCTGTACTTACGGTGCCTTTCCAGATGTGTAAGCTGCTCATGCCAAAGGCTCTAATGCATCCCCATACCATCAGAGAAGCAGGCTTTTGTACTGTGTGCTGATAACAGGCTGGATGGTCCCTCTCCACTTTATTATGTGGTGTCCGTGGTTTCCCAAAGTAATTTCAAATTCGGATTCATCTGACCACAGAACAGTTGTCTCCTTTGCCTCGGTCCATTTTAAATGAGCTTTGGCCCAGAGACGATGCCCATGTTTCTGGATGGTGTTCACATGTGGCCGCTTCTTTGCATGAAAGAGCTTTAACCAGTATTTGTGGTCGACGTGGCGAACTGTGTTTTTAGATAATGATTTGTGGAAGTGTTCCTGAGCCCATGCAGTGATGTTCAGAACAGAATCAGACCCGGAGAGCCCAAAGATCACAAACCTCCAATACTGACTTTCAGTTTTGACCTTTGATCACAGAGATTTCTCCAGATTCTTGAAACCTTTTGATGATATTATGAACTGCAGATGATGGGGTTCAAAGTCCTCCAAATTTTCCATGGAGGAAGATTATTCTGAAATTGTTCCACAACTTTTAGACCGCTAAACCTCTGCTGATCTTTGCTTCTGAGAGATTCAGCCTCTCCTAAATGCTCTTTTTATACCCAGTCCTCTTGCTGACCTGTTGCCAATTAACCTAATTAGTTGCAAAATGCTCCTCCAGCTGTTTCTTATTCAAACCACTTACTTTTACAGCCTTTTGTTCCCCCTGTTCCAACCTTTTGGAGATGTGTTGCTGCCATTAAATTCAAAATGACTTTTCCCCCCCCAGAAAACACTACAGTTTCTCAGTTTAAAACTTTGATATGTTTGCTATGTTCCAATGTGAATGAAATCACTGCATTCAGATTTGTTTTATGCCCCAACCTTTTTTCCAAAACAGGGTTGTAGACTGAAAAACGAAAACAGCTGCATTGTACGTTGAGGGCGTTTTATTCACTTGTTCCACTTTTGGCACAGCTTGAACGCGCAGCACCTCCATCCCAGTTTCATTACCTCACATTCTTCTCTAACGTTCTTGCCTGGGGAAAAGTTGAGGAATTGACACAAAGAGCACACAGTAGCATTTGAACAATTGAGAGAACCTTTACCGTGCCACATACAGGTAACAGAATATGTCAGCAGCTGGAAACATTAGTGTCTGGTGGAACATAGTGAAGGCTCAAGTGAGGAAAAGCTTCAGAGAACCCATCTGTCCTGCGTTTTACCCAACACATCATACTGGAGGTTTCTCATATGTAGCTCATGAGACTGATTCACATGATTTCCTGTCTTCCACGCTACAATATCAGTAGGTTGGGGAAAAGGCAAATCACATAAAAAAAATTTCCAGTCAAGATATTAATTTAGTCGGGCTCCAGTAGAATCTGGTTATGATTTATCCCACTCCCTGTAGCAGCTGTACTCCATGTGATACACAGTAGGGTGGGATTAAAGTCTGAAATTCTAATAGATTTTTATATTAAGCACTATACACATCTACTACTTTATTAGTCCAATAAACTTCATTTACTTGCTTTAAACTAAACCACAGTGGTTGTGGTTTCCAGTGGCAGCTTTAACGAGCCCAAAGTCGACAGTCTGCAAGCAGGATTCTAAAAGAAAGCCCAATATGGAACGCAGCGGTTCTCAGTGATAATTATTTCTAATTGATGCCTTTAATTTCCTTATAAAAATGATGTTGTGCTGTAAATTATGTTAATCTCTCTGTAGGGATCAGCAAAAGCACATGTGAAAAGAAAAAAAAACTTTGTTTCATGTTTCTGCTAAAGATACTTCTAAAATAATAATAAAAAAATATATATATATTTATTTTCTCCACAGTGTGTGACACTGATACATGCTTTATTTTATCTCTTTGTTTCAAGAGGTGAGTTAAGATATGAGTTTTTACTTAATGGTAATTCCCATTAGGCTTACTCTGACATAATTGGGACTTGATAAAACTTGATTCCCACAGGGTTGTGTTCATGGAGTTTGTACAAGTTTTTTTCACCTCTTGTACTTCTCATTGCTCTCTCCAGGTGATGAAGTTATATTAGTTTGCTCAAAGTTTTTGTCAAGCTGAGACAAGATATTAGAACAACTGGCAAAGAGACTAGAACAAGCTGCTGGACTTGTGCGAGCGACAGCTGCTCTGATGATAGTGCTGGAAGCGCTTCCTGGAACAATGAATTAGGGGAGTTAATTTGAGAAAGGAGACTCTGTTAGAACAGTTGGTTTGAAAGGGGCTCTTTGCCACTAAAATAAGCGGATCAAGTAAAGTACAGCATTAGTGTAGTGAAGTCTTCGACGCCTGGTGCCTGTTGAGACAGCCTGCAAAGTGAAACTGGGGTCTCATAATGAGGAAAGACATTAGAATGGAGGAGAGTGGGTGCAGAGGGGACCAGAGGTGGTTCTGCATAAATTGTAGAGGAAACTCATCCAGCAGAGTTGACAACGGGCTCTTCCAGTTTAGCATTTTTATGCCAACTCATCTTCTGTCTCCGTCATCATCCTGCCTGTGACCCGTAAATCATTTCCGGATGCTGTCATGAAGGATGTTTCAATTACTGAAATGCATCTGGAGAGAAGAGCCCCGTAATAAAACAGCATCTCGTTTCGTGCTGAAGTGTTCGTTTAGTTAAAGTAAACGTATAAATTGTCCTGAACGCTGTCGCTGCCAATCTGACAGATTTATAGAATAAAAACAAAGGTCACAACGAATCAATAGGTGACACAGAAAATGGTGTCCATATTTTATGGTTGTAAACAAGCAGCTCTGGAAATAAACATTCTCATTTTAACTTTGATTTAATCCGATTCAAGATGGGTAACTCAGTGAATTTTACGGATATTGAGCTAAAATTTAGTGTGAAAATAGCCGAGACTGATTCCCAACCTATACTGTGAGCACAAACTGATCACCCAAGATCTGCATTTCAGCAGTTGTCATCAAGCATTATTGTAGCTTCTTAGAGCTCCTGCATAAGTAATTTGACACATGCAAACCATCCATGGTGATTTCTCTGTCATTGTTTAATATGAAACTAAGCAATTTCAGAAACAAAACCAACTCACAAAATGCTTAGAGAAACATGAAAGGATCAGTGGCATGAGAAAATAGCTTGAGTTTACACAAAAAAGGTTGAAATTCGTCCCTAAACTTTACTTTTTGACAAGTTAATGAAGTGTTTCTTACACTTTGTTGCTGCTGAATGAGGGCTGATTATTGGTACTTTATCCCATGCTTGACAAAATGGAGCACGGATAAATTGGCAAGTAGTAATTAAAAAAGAAGATTAAATTGCAACCTTTTTGGTTCATGGTTCACTAATAATCAATTCAGAGTTAAAAGTAGCTTCACCCTTTGCATATTTCTATGCTGAGAGGTAAATGATTGGAAGTGGAAGCAATACAGCTATTAAAAATGATGATTTAAAGAAAACTGTTAAAAATATTATTTGCCTAAAACTTAAGCATTAGCTGTTAGTGTCAACCCTGTTCGTCTGTTAGCAAAATATCTCATGAACCACAGGATGTATTTTAATGAAACCTTCAAAAATGACTCCCTGGATGTACATATACAATTAATTAACTTTTGAGGTGTTATGTTATTTTTAAAGGTTTGACCAAAATGGCTATAAGCGATGTATGTGAGTCAGGGTGTTTAAAAATCTGTGTAGAATTTCAGCTCTTTTTCAGTTTTTCCAGTGAGAGACTGCCATTTACACCACAAACACTCAGCCACTGAGATGAGATGAGCTGAACAAGCTGTTTTAACAATGAACATGTGGGACGAGAGACAAAGACAAACTTGAAGACCTAGGAACGTCCTCTAGATCGAAAATACTTCCAGCCATCCACCTCTGTTCTCGTGCTGCATCATAACTTGGCCATGTCAGCCACAGCTCATTAATCTGCCATCTTGTTACTTGCCTTCTGCTGCCTGTTATTGAATTTCATAGCTCATTTTCCTGAGCTGTCACAGTGTCCACCCTTTTTTTGTTTTTAATACAAGAAAAAAAATAATGTTAAACATCCTGGAAATTTTAAAAAATGTGCTCAGAAACTTCATAACTCTTGACCCTTATGTGCAAAAAAAAAAATAAAATAAAACAACAAAATGCAGAAGATAAGCTAAAAGAAAAAGCTGTTTTTTTTCTAACAAGATGATTTTTTTCCCCGCTCATGTTGGTTTAACCTTGAGTTAAACTCTCAGATCAGGTCCGCTCATTGAATACAGACTTTGATAAGATCGACAGCGATTACTCGGAGTGGTAAACACACTCCGTCACTGATCGTGAAGAGATACAACAAAAACGGCTGGAGAAAATCTAATAAAGAAGAAAAGAAAGGTAAATCTAATAAGAGAAAAATGCTGTTGCAACGAGCCCATTCCAACCAAGAACCATTCATCATAATTTACACGACTGAAGCTGATTTAGTTTAAAGAATGGACTCGAGAGTGAGAAAAATGCTTGAGGGAGATCTCATATTGGTTATCTTTTTCATCTGTATTTTCCTTGTAATTTAAATGTCACCACGGATTGCTGCTAAGACTTCAGATCTCGCTGCAGCCCCACTGCTGGAATTTCAATCAGGCCAAGAGGAGCTTTTTCTTCTTGATGGGCTCAGAGCAAGAAGGGTCACTCAATATTTGGCACTGTGTCCAATGTGCATGAAGCTAGTATATATTTTGTGGGCGTTTTCCGGGATTTGAAAAGATTATTATTGTCCGATTGATCCTTCATTAATGGTCAAGGGTCGGCTGGCTATCGTCAACCTGATGTCAATCAAAGGTTGACCTTTCTGACCGACTCGTGAACCGGAGTAGATGCAGATTTTTCTGCCTTCGTTGCAAACTTCCACAAGTTAACGTGCAAGGACTGTTTGTTATTGGGGCAAATGGTTTCAACTATTTGATGCAGAACAACACCTGCGTTAATAAGAATGTTGGTGGAGGATTTTTCATCACTAAACCAGCTAGTATGAAATGTTATATCAAGGTTTTTTATTTTGCCCAAAATGGAAATAAAGGCTTTAAATATACAATAACTTTGTCTTGCAATGAACACTTGACACATGTTTTCCCATTTGTGATAATCTCTTTGACAGTTTAAAGAAACCTGCTGTTTTGGGGAGTCCTTTCAAAAGTAATGTATACAAAGCAGAAGAGGTGGTTTCATCTATCCTTGGCAGTATAAACAACTGAAAGCTCCTCAGTGGCCTCTTTCCCCAATTATTTCAAATATCAGACAGCTGAATGAGACATTTTGCAACAGTCGTGGCACTGTTTGAGGTGTGAGGATGAATGTGCACTCAAAAGAGGTCGTATATTAAACTCTCTCTCAAAAGCCTTTTATTAAGAATATTTTAGAAGTTCAAAAGGTGGGGATTGTTGCCCTTGGTGTGGGTAAAACCGCAAAGGATTTACAGCCTCGTTAGCTTGAGAGCCGTGGTTTCTCTGAAAGCACAGAGCTCAACTGCCATCCATTTATACACATCAACAGATTGGTCAGATCCACAGAAGCCGCAGCCCCCCCACACACTACCTGTATTGTGAACAGATGTGCCAGGAGCCGAAGCCCCTGATCTAGTAACGCATGACGAATAGCTGAATTTCACCAAAGGCTGAAGGTCAAGTCGTATTCCTTACTCGACCCTGGCATTAGACCCAGATGCATGATGTCAGCTCCAGTGTGTTGGGACTGGAAGGTGACTGGAAACCCTTCAGCACTCCAAAGACATCCCAGTGGAGCTACAATCCCAGCAACCACTGACCATGAACTGTGAACCTCCAGTTCCCAGATACCAAACTGAAATTATCCAGCCCCGGAGGATCTGAAGACTTTCTTCCTTTTACCTTCATCCGTAATTCCCCTCAGCATCCAGACCCCACACACCCATGAACACCATTCACCTGTGGATTGAAGAACACAATATGAGAAGAGGTTTAAATCACGTCTTTGCTTGTAGGTCTTTAAAATGTCAATCAGACATTTCAATAAACCCCAACTTGGTCATTTTTGGTGCAAGTTCTTTTTATTTTTCGCTGAACATCATGCAAACACACCACTTAAAGCCACTCTGGCTCCAAGTTTTTCATAAATATAAACAAATGTCCTCTAGAATTAAAAGATGTAATCTGGCAAATAATTATACTGTGTTTATTTCAGCAAAATATTATAATTTTCCAGCAGATGATGAATTTAGTCATGTGCTATTTGTTTTAATAATGAAGAAAAGCTGATTTGATGCAGCTGTTATTGCACTCAAAACCTCACAAAGCCCAACTGTGTTTCCAGGAACACTGTCTTATGAATAACGCAGCCAAAAAGCAATGAAATATAAAACTTAACTAATAAAAATGTGTCTGTGTTTCTGCTTTTGTGTGTTTGTGTTGTATATAGTGTTAAATGCCATTCATGGATCCTAACAGCTTAGGTTAAAACTAAAACTCTACCAACTACATATCTAAACAAACAAAAAAAAGCCTATTTAGTCTTTTTCATGATTAATAGCTCTATATGTTTTCTTATTTATATTTATTTTGCCTTTTGCGACTGCTCTTTGACTTCTGCTTTGACTGGAGTGCAGAGTTGCTCACATCTATCTTCCCTTAATGTAGAAATTCATGAGAAAAGAGGCCAATTTATCAGATTAGAGTGCCTGCATGACAGCGGCTTAGCCAATATACCGACCGTCTGTCAGGCATCGCTTATAAATTGGGGCTTGTGTAAACTTCCTGCTGCTTTAAATGCTTCCTGAGGTCAGAGTTGAACGTGCAAGCATGACAAATTTCAATATAAATCAGTGTCCGAAGGCATCCTGTCGTCGGAATACTTGAATTCAATTAGCTTTCATTCGTTGCCAGGGCTTTTATTAGGCCAGTTGTTACTCGCGTTGATGGATGGTGTTTTTAGCCATAAGTCTGAGCAGAAAATCTGCACGTGCTGCATAAGCTAATAGTTGTGATTCTGCTTTATTCTGTTCAGTGCTGACAGAACTTACTCTGTCAGTATGCCGTCCATTATATTTACCAACTTTTGCTACATTATTTTATTCAAAACCAAGTTCTCAAGAGTTGCACCAAGGCAGCCTTTATTATTATCCAATTCCTGGTTTTTGATGTTGCTGCAGCACAGCTTGTTCAAACAATAAGGATGAAGTGTTTTTTTGTTTACCTTGAAAAGAGACGGCAGGGTGATGGGAGGGAGGTAGGCAGGTGATGGCAGAGTGATGCTCTGGAAAATGTTCCGCTTTGACGAGAACCACCAACACAAGTGTTACAAACCACAAACATGCCATTAAAAAGCTGGGTTTAAAAAAGCTAGGTGAAGCAGCTACACTGAACAGTCATTTCCACATTTTTCATTACAACTGTAACCTCAAATAGGGCTCTCTGCTGCGCCATCTTTTTGCCACATAAAGAATAAATCGTTCAGTTTTTCCCTTGACAAACAAAAGTGGCAATTCTGGAGACAGTTCCAGGCGGAGAGAAGGCAACTAAAACGGAGACTGATGGATACACAGACTCAGTCTGTACGTGTAAAAGAGTGAAGAAACAAATCTAAAAATCTGCCCTGAAGTCTGAACAAAAAAGGGCAGTTGTTTTGGGATACCAGAAAAAAAAATCTACAAACAGACAAATTTTTTTAATCCTCTCTCCCCCATACAATCAATTTCGACTGACTTCAGTAAATGATAAAAGGTTCAGCACGAGACATTTCAACTGGAAAACAAGCCATGCAGGTGGCTGACACGGTTTCTGGTTTACTGCTTCAGTACCCGTGATTTATTTCTGCCTGCTTTTCAGTCTATTAGCTCTAAAGGCCAATTACCCCCTGACTGACACACTGATTGAGGATCTGACAGGTCAATCAATGTTCCAAGGATTAGTAGCAAGACGATGTCATCTGAGTAACCCAAAGATTTAACGATCATGACTGTTTTTGTCTGCTGAGATTAGTTGACTGCGCATTTGAATCACCATTTTGGCGAAAGAATGAGTGTTCCAAAATCTATTTTTACCAGGAAGTATATCTAGTCATCAGTTTATTTTCAAAATAGGTTGATATTTATGATCCAGGGAGATAGAATATGCAATAATATGTGCACAGTTGTTTTATACCTTGCAAGAATAACCAAACAGCATGAAGACAATGCAGCATTTTCAGTAGGAAATCAATTTTTCTCATTTTGCTTATCCATTCTTATTTTCCTCACCAACATTGCTGAGTGGAATTTCTTTCTTGCGTGAGCCTGGAGGGAGAGAAGTATGAACAAAGGTGGACAAGAGACAAACTGAAGGTATAATACCTGTTCAGAAATTTCAAACTAAACCCTGTTAGGTTTGTTTTACTATAGGTCTTGCTCATCATTAAGGAGTCATTCACGAGTACATCCCTCTTTCTAAATGACTTCGGAGTTGTCTGTCTGCTTCCCAACAGCTCAGTTACAGTGACACCTGTGACCTGTCACTCTCCATTTTCTTGATTACTTTTAGAGGGTCTCCCCCTGGACTTCCAAAAACCTCAAGCTGGAAGATCAATAGCTTTCTTAAAACTAAAAGAATTGCCCCCCCCTGCCTCCAACCATCATGAAGCTTCACAAGCTTTAAGAAAATGAGAGGGAGGGAAGCAACAGGAAGCCAAGATGTTTAATTAGTTTGACGCTGGGAGTGCCGTGGGGGCCACCTCCGACTCAAGGAGATGAATAGTCCTAATTGGCTGAGTGAAAGCTCGGGGATACTCACAGGTAATTCCATTCAAGGCTCAGATTGATTAGGTTAGCATTAACCTGTGCACCCAGTTTCTCAAGGGGATGCATGGCGGACATCTTTGTCTCAGTTTCAAATTGAGTTTGACATCCATCAGCTTTATGTGAATCCACCCCTACAAAAAGGAACAATTACTTAGCTTCATTAACATCTGACAGGGAGTCATATTGTTGCATATCTATCAGTAAACTTCCAAAACAGACTTATTTTTTTTGATTAATTAAAGTTTGATACCTTTTTTATAAACCTTGTGGGACTGTTAGAAGCTATTTTGATTTTTTTTATATAGAGATAAAAGTACCCAGGAAAAAACATGCAGTTGAAGTGATGCTTTTTGGGAGTATTGTGAGTTTTTAAAAGGGCTAATTTCAGAAAGCAGCACAACACTTGTCTTTAAGAGTTTTGAAAGTTCCTTTAAGGAACTTTCATGAAAGTGACACAGCAGATATGATAGTTTAAGGCTGCAAGTGCCAGCAGATCAGCTTTTAAATCCCTATGTAACATAGGTTTTGCTACACAGACACCCATCTCTATCAAACACTCTTTATTTTAATGGTTTGTTTTTACAAGCTTTGTAGGAATGGTCAGTTCTTTTGTTTCCTTTCTGTTCTCTTTCAGGGCGTTGGCACACGACTGCAGATATTGTCAGGGAGTCTGATTAGAAACACACCGCAGCTGGAGCCCAATCACCATCACATGGTAACTGTTCCCTGAATCACTGCTTCATCTCTCCACTTCAGCTGAGCCTGAACCACACCACCACAACCTATATTAGAAAGTCAAAATGAGGGTTCGGTTTGATTACTTTAAAAAAATTATTAAAAGCAGCTATTTTACTTTCTTTTGAAAAGGACAACCACTACATTTCATTAGAGTGGACATTGCCTCACTTTGCCTCTTTGACATTAGTTTTTTACCATTTTCTCACTCAAAACTACAGCTGCCCTGCATTTTATCCTCACATTTCGTCATAAATAGTATTTTAAAGAGCTCAAGTTATGGATCTGTGATATACGCATGTGCTGCCGAGGTTTGAAGCTGCAGAAAGCAGGAAACTGACTTACGATAAGTTTGGATTTCAACCGCACATCAGCAGGAGCAGAGCAATGTTTTTTTAAAATTTTTATTTCATGTATTTATTTTTGTCATAACTAAGATTTTCATGTCAAACTATAGCTATTTGCAGAATGCCTCACTGACAGAGCGGTCTTTATTATGTCCCATTTTAGCTGTGCAAAGAAGATTAAATTGAGCTAAGATGCATTTAAACTTGTCTTTTACTATTTGTTTAACTATTCATCCCAACAGAAGTGTATGATTGCCTGCTACAGGCTTTTCTCTATGTTCAACTCTGCACATATTTAATCCATTTGAATTGTTTGTAATCTGATTTATGAACATGACTGGTTTGAGCACAGACCTACACAACTAATCTGCTTGGGAAATAATGACTCAGTGAGTTGGACATTTATTATTCATCTAACATAATTTTTCTTTTCGTTCTGATAAAAAGACGCATCGTATAAAAGCTAAAATCGGACGAGGATTTCTGGTTGAATTTGGTCAGATTCGATGCGAGGACAGACGACAGACACGACTGGAGGAATGCACTTGGAGATGGCCGTATTTTGAAAGGAATGCCTTTGAGCAATGCATTCCTAAGTTCATTA
This sequence comes from Kryptolebias marmoratus, assembly GCF_001649575.2. Classification (NCBI taxonomy): domain Eukaryota; kingdom Metazoa; phylum Chordata; class Actinopteri; order Cyprinodontiformes; family Rivulidae; genus Kryptolebias; species Kryptolebias marmoratus. The sequence goes on along the minus strand of NC_051447.1, from coordinate 8,986,047 downwards.
AACATCAATCATACTATTACTGAAGGAAAATACCCCAGTTTTCTTATAACGCTTGACACACGTAGGACTTTTAAACAATGCTGACTGAAGTGGAATTTTGAAAACGTAATCAACTATTAGTGTCTGCCGTGATACTCTGCATACATTTGTTTCTCTAAACTAGACTCTTGGCAGTTACAATCGGAGTCCAATGAACCTCTTCTCGCTGTTTTGTGTCATGTTCTCTCTATTAAATTTGGCATTTTGATGAGAGCAGAAGCAACATCATAAATCAATGTTTTAAGGTCAGGATGAGGGCAAAGAGATTTGCCATAATGTTTTTTTCAAACTGAAGAGTGAACACATAATATACAAATTATCTGAGTGGAGAAATGAGAGTAAACAAAGTCTGAGTTCACGGTTGGTATACGACTCCCAGGGGCCCTGTACACCTCTTCACAGTCAGTTTCACATCAAACACATAATGAAGGAGGCCTCAGAGGATTGGCCACACGTACACACACACTTAAACAGACAAACACTTTTTTTTATATAACAAACTCTGATTTTTTTCTTTCCTGACACCTTGTTTCCTGAGTGGGTTTACGTTAAAGGTTTAAATGCAAACTAAGGCGTCTACAGTTAAAGCAAAGGTGACAATTAATGATAGTGCCAGAGATTCAAATTTATTCAAACTTGAGAGCAGCAAAGGGTTTGAGTTGGGCCCTCTTGCTAGAATCTTATGACTGACAAAAATGAGCGATGACTGAATCCATCTATCCGTTCATCCATTTTCTGTCACTTTGGGCCACTCAGACAGTAGGTCCAGGATGGAAACCAAGCAACGCTCTCCGGTTCCTCCTGGGGCATCCCAAGGAACCAGACCAGACAGGATACATTATATGTCCAGCAAGTTCTGGATCTGCTCTGGGGTCTCCTCCCAGTGGGACATACCTAAGAAAACCTCCAGAAGGAGGTGTCCTAATCAGATGCCGGAACCACTTCGGCTGATTCCAATGCGGGGGAGCAGGAGCTCTACTCCAAGTTCCTCGCCTTATCTCTACTGTAAAGCTGAGTCTGACCTTCTGCAGAATCGCCACCTTAACATTGTGGAAGTACTCCAGTGATACCGTTGGCTATGTTTTCTTCCATGGCAAACTGGCACCAGAGGAGAGGTCAGACTAAGAGCGATTGAAAAACCTTGATGGTCAACCAACACAGTCATCAGGATAAGTGACATTTATGAGAAATCTATATACTCCAATAGGTCAAAAAAAAAGGTATTCTCATCCCACTTTCTACAGCTGATGTTTGAGTTCTTGCCTTCTGACAGAAGGTACAGAATTCTCAAATGCTGGCTAAAGTATTTCAAATATGTATTTGTTTCCACTTAAATGATTAAAATACAAATAAAAATGGGAATTATGCAGTGCATCTTCCTTATGAATTATGTTTGCACGAAATTGTATTGTTTTATAAATCATACAGTTTTGGGTGTCACATGTATTGCATTGTGATATATTGTATTTTGTACCATATTGCACCATATGTTAATGCATGGCTCATTCAGGCAGAATCTGTCAACAACATCCCATCAGGGGACTAGTTTTCTCTATTTTTCTCCCAGTTTTAGTTCAGAAACCTTTTTAGACATTTGTAAAATTTGCTGGGCTGCATAGCGGAAAAAAAAGAATAGGATTTTTGCAGGCAACAATTCTACAAGCAGGATGCTTTGAAACCATCTGAGAGTCAATATTAAAGGCATAATGTGGCCACACACAAAGAAGAATTATAATGAATCAGGGGAAAAGGTTGCATTGGCTAGCACAGAGTATCTTTATGCCTTCAGTGACGGGGTGGTTTGGATTAAAAAAGACTGAGCCTCGTGATTTTGGATGTCTCGCTTTCCTCTCGTTCTGCCAAAACATTTCATTGTGGCTTTCAGCAGTACAATAGGCTCTCAATCTGAACAGCAGACCCTCATTATGGGGGCAACTCAAGATAATGCATCCTTGTAACACATCTGAAACACATTACAATCAGAATGTGGTCGTCTTGTCATCGTTATTATTATTATTTTCTGTTTAAATTGCTGGTGCTAATCTAATAACACCCACAAATAGAAATTATATCTCATCTAATGTGGGGCATAGGGTGCAGTATCTCATTTATCATGTTTAACAAAATGTGTTTACTGGGTTGTTTACTAAGAATGAGAAATAAGTGATTTTTACATTTGTGCTCAAACCAAAAAATTTTAGGCACCAATAAGAGTCTAAATAGGCCACGTCAAAGCATATTTTCCAGAGCAGCCTTGCACTTTAAATAAAACATAAACAAAAAAACAGGGTCATAATGTACAGTGCCTTGTTATATTAAACAGCTGCCTGTTCAGGCTGAAGTCAAGGTCAGAGAGAGCAGGTTTAACGAAAGCAAAACAGGGAAGTTGTGGGTTGTAAAACTGTGGGCTCAAAAAAAAAAAAAAAAGCAAGAAACTGTAGCTGAACTGTAGAAGTGAGTAATAAATACTCCCCTTCATATTTCTGATTAGTGCAGCTTTAAAACGGTCCTTATGCTGACTGATCGAAACACGCTGCAGCCTCACCTTAAGCGTGAGTCAAAGACATCGGCCGGGCACAGCTGCTTTAGCAGGCTTTTATGTGCCATCTGCAGCGTTCTCCATTGAGAATGGTCCACCTGCGACTGAGCTTCGCCATGTGAAATCAAATTAAGACCCGGGGAGCCGCGTTGGAACACAAAATACCCCAACTCCCATGCGAATCCAGCTCCTCTTCATTACGGGACCTGATAAGACTCTAGGAACGTAGGAGAGCCTGCCAACTCTCTCCTGCCTCCTTATCAGCAATTCCGCTTTTGGATTTGATGGGAAAAAACTGAACTTGCTGTGAGAACCGCTTCGCTTGAGCTTGTCTAATTTTCTGTGAGGTGATGCGATGCAACACTTGGAGCGGAATATTACAAACAACGCTCTCTGTGAATCCTAAATATTATCAGGTCTTCAATCACGTGTTCTCCCTGCAGTCCTCCAGCTGCTCTGATGTTTTTGTGTCGATTCCTGGAAGCAGTAAAGAGGCTTGCCTGCTCTCGCTCAAGCTGTGTAATTGGCTCTCCCTCTCAGTGAGGTATCCCACTCCCTGACTAATGCATCCCACCTCTGCCCACCCATCTATCTACTCATCCATCCAAACCCTTCTGTGGCTTCCCCCCACACCCCGCAACATCCCTCTGCGAACCTCAGCTGCTATTATACACGCCACATTAGCCGCGTTCAAATACCAGGCCTGCAACAGTGACCTAGACCTGTTTCTGGAGTTGTGGTTTTGAAATGATGAACTGCCGCGTGGCTAACCCCCCTGAAAGCTGTGTAACCATAAACTTGAACTTCAGACAGTTGAGAGTGCTGTGAGGTAAACTGATATTAGCAACGCAAGAAAACTCCACGAAGATAGCAGCACGACAGTGGCTGATGGGCAGATGTTGATGACCTCACCGTGTGCGCGGCTGCGACTCATAAATCACCTCCCAACGTGCTGCCTTACATCTGGACGATCACTCTGCTTTTGTTTCCCCTCATGGACTGACAGTAATTTGCCAAATCAAGCGGGAAGGGGGGGGGGAGGCCTGTCAGCTTATAAAAACTGTGTATTCCTCATGAAAGTAATGTGTCGAAAATCTCAAAAGAAACAGACTTTTTGCAAAAAGAATGTTTTACTCGTGAAGTCAGAGTGTTTGACTAAGAGCTCAGCGAAGAATTCCCCACATCTGCCAGGTCACCCCGTGCACCCCCCCCCCCCCTTTTTTTTTTTTCAGGTACGCTACAAGATACGTGGCTAAGGTTAAGTTGTTGGATTTAGTTCTGCTGTGCAAAAGTCTTAAACCACCCATCATTGACTTGTAGATATATTGCAGTGTCTCATCTTTTCCCGCCTGCAGCGTAAGACTTGAAGCAAGAAAAAGAAAAAGTAAAAATGTGCCTGACAGCTGCGGGGAAAACACATGCAGCTGATAAGCTTGAGTTAAAACAACTGTCAGATGGAGGTGATCAGAGACGATCTCTACCGGGAAAGACACATTCGAGTTTTGACGAGCTTCTAGACTAATTAAACCACCTCAAATACAAACAGACTGTTCTATATAAAAAAATCAAGTCAATTTGGGAAATGACACGGGTTGATTTGTCTACTGCAGCAGCCTACACTCTGTCATCAAACAGAGCCTACTAGAACACAAAACACAGTAAAATTAGCATATTGCTTTCACTGGTTGAGGTGCTACTTTTCTTTTTGTGCCCATTATTTCACTAGACATCTTCACAAATTAGTAGAAAAGAGGCAAAGAGGAGGAAAGGATGTTCTTTGGTCTGATAATAAGACATCAGATGGAAAATGCTGCCACCTAGTGAGTACTTTCAGTTGATATTTCATCTTAACTTTTGATCATAAAAAGCTGAGCAATGCAGACGGTTTATTCATATAGATTTATTTAGATTTTTGTTAAATGAATTTGAAATGCAACAACTGAAATATTGACACCAAATGTGCTCTTGTGACAACAAGTCAGAAATGAAGTTGGATATTTAATAGATTTCAGGTAAATACTCATGGATTTATTTTAAGTACTTATTTTAAACGACTTAGTGCAGGTGCATATGTACACACATATATATTCATTCATATGGGTTTATGCATACATACATTCTGTGTGTATATACTGTATATATATGAACTCTGAACTTGCTTGTTTCCACATGGGCGGTTTCACTTTCACCTCAAGTTGAGGTCCTCTACCGGAGGCCTGGAAGCTTTAAGGTTCTGCTCAGCATCTTAGCTGTTCCTACGACTGCAATATTTTCCACAGAGATCTCTGAGGTTGTTCCTGGGATCTGCTGGAGCCACTCTCCCAGTTTGATGGTCTGCAGCTTGTTGATCACCACAATGTCCGGTTGGTTAGCCATCACCTGTTTGTCAGTCTGTGTCTGGAAGTCCCACAGTATCTTAGCCCTGCCATTCTCCACCACCCTTGATGGAGTCTCCCTCTTTGACTGCGGCACTTCCAGTCCATACTCGGTACAGACTTTCCTGTACACTATTCCAGCCACTTGGTTCCATTTATGCTTTGCCTGCCTTCATTTTAGATCCTACAGTGGCTTATCTTTCAATGATGGTTTCTCAATTCTCCTCTTCCACATTTGCTTTCTGCTGGCTGAGACATTCACTTAGTAGTTCATCCTGACGTACTCCAGGATCTTAGTTGTTTCATCCTATATAGCGCCTGACTAGTCCTCTGCCTCCCTCCTTTCTCTTAGAGTACAGTCTCAGGGTGCTGGGCTTGAAGTGAAATCCTCTGTGCTTTCTGAGGAGCTTTCTCATCTTGATATCAGTGGCTTCTATTTCCTAATTTGGCCAGGCTTACTTTTTAAACCATTGGTAGCTCCTTTATTTTTTAGAGTTTGGGTTGTTACTTAATATTGCACTGCATGCTTCCTTGTAGAAGAGAGCATTTTGCAAAGAAATGGCACTTATGTTTATAAATTGGGCTGGATCTCTTAATGGAAATATCTAAAAGAAACAGCATCAGCGTTGCACATCAAACCTGTGATTCAGACTGCACTTCTTCCCGCAGCCACTTGGTGAGGCTCTTTTAACACGCACCATGGTGCACCAAATGGTTGAAACATTACTTCAGCGACGCAAAACACACTGTTAGGCCAATAGTATTCTACCCAAACAAAGAAAAGCTCATTTTGTTTGATGAAATCTGCAACAAAATCTTAGAGAAGTCGATGATTTCAAAACATGTGTGACAGCGAAACGAGCACTTTGTGCAAAAACTTATGACCCGTGTCGTTCGGTGTTCAATGCAGTGCAAAATTAAATTTATGGCTCAGTCACAAATCTGTCACGGCTGTTGACTTTTATCACTCCAGAATGTATTTACAAAGTGCTGCTTCATCAGTTAATAGCCCTTCTGCTTTAAGCTCATAACGGAAGTAATTTCAGCTCTTGAGAAGAGTTAAAACAAACTTCTGATGTTTAATACAACTTATTTCAGTTATTTGGGATCATTTATGTCCCTTTTATTAGGAACAGTCTGTTTTGCATCAGGTTTTAATGTTCTTGTTTCTATTTCTCAATTAGGCATCTCTTCTGCCCCCCACCCCGAGCTGATGCAGGTACAGATGAAGGCTGACGCGCTAAAAAAGGATGCCGGGAGGAAAAACTGCTTGATCACCACGAGCATTTCCACAAACTGCCGTTGGGAATGTGCTTTCGGTAGCAGAAAAACCATCAGCCGTCTCGAGGCTGAATGAAAGTGTAAGCAAGTGCAAAACTAAACGAGTCAAGGAGAGCAAACAGCCCAAATCAAATACTCTTCATCCCCTTCACGATGAGGAATCTATGCAAAAGGCTTATTCGAAGAAGCATCTACTAACGAGAGGAAATTGGTCCCCTTTAAAGCAAATATCTATCAAGATTTTTTTGCTCAGACGAGTAATTCAGGATATTGAAGAACACTGACTGTTTACTTTTCACTCAAAGAGATTTTAGTGGCAGTTCAAATGAGCTGAGCAATCTTCTCCAGACAGAGAAAAAAATATCTTCTAAAAGTTGTCTGAAGCCATCAAGCACTCGGGGCAAAGGGACTCATCGTGACTCTGTGTCAAGCTGTCGTTCCAACAAAGTTAGGTTCTGTAGATTTATTTATTTTTTTTGTTTTCAAAGTGGGTCAAAGATGTGTATAATCAGAAAAAGTCAGAAGGTTAGCTCGGGTAAAAACACAGCGTTCGCGTCTAATTATGTTCCGTTTTCATTAACGACCACAAGCTTCAGTGCGTGTTTAAAAAATGAAAGCATGCAGAGGGTTCAGTGATGATTAATGAGACCATCCTGTTCCTGCACAAAAACAGGAAGCACAGCCGTTTGGTTTGGGTTTAAATCTTTACTTTTTACACAACAAATAAGAGAAATCAAATAGAAGGCATTGCTCTGTTACAATCCGATCAGCTTAAAAACCCAACATTTGGAAGCTTCAGTTGCTCTTTTCAGCTGTAACTGTTGCTGGAAAATTGCCAAATATTTAAAAAAAAATTTTTTTTGATAATATAGTAAAGATATCAAATCCCAGTCTGCCATATTTACCTTTGTAGGTGCCAACAAAAAAAGCTGGACAAAACTGGCAAATTCTGCCCCAAGAGCAAAGCGGACAGTTCATTTAGAATTAAACCGCTTACAGACCAAACCCAACAGGTTACAAACTTGAGTTTCTTATACATAATCAGTCCTGACACAGCTGTCTGGATACATGCCAGAATCCACCCATTCCCATAAACTAATGGATTGTAAAAACTGTTAGAAATGAAGTTTGATTGTAGTTCGAAGGCAATGTTGCCAAGACAAATAAACTGGTGCTACAGGCACTACAGACATAAAAAAATAACAGCATAAGAAGAATAAAGGCAAAATGTAGATAAATAAATTTCAGGCAGATTGCAAGACAAAAAAAACAAAAAAACAAACAAAGTAGGCCACTGCAAAAAATCAGAAAACCTCAAAGCAGACCTTAACTGGAGAGGCTGAAACAGCTTTTCCGAACAGATTTTTTTTTTCCTTTGAAATACACTCCATTCGTCAACGGCATGTGTCGAGGACCAGAACAACACTTTAAAACCCACAAATTACACAAAATAATCTTTAAAGCATGGTTTTTACCGTGTGAGAAAGCCCGACGGTTTACCCCGAGGCAAATAAACCCAACCAAATTCTGATTGGCAGACTGATTCAGTGTCATGTGGGCAATCAGAACTTCCACCTGCAGAAGAAAAAAAAAAATATATATATTTATAACCACTTGGATATCTTATTTAGCATATAAACCATTAGAAAATTTACTAGTAAAGCATTATTATTTTTTTATTATTTGAAGACAAGTGCAATATTTTACAGCTGATGAGGATGAAAGCTGCTGGTAATAGAAAAGCGAAACGTGATGACAGAAGCTTGGACTTCCCAGCTCAGAAGGCCAGTTGATGCAGATGTATCTATATCTTTTACCAAATGGAAAGAACCACTTTTAATCTGCAAACTTGAAGTGATATCTGTAAAGATTCATGGTCAAAATGGATCCTGTATATAAGGATTTGAAGGCCAAAAAAATTAACATTTTAGAGTTTTTTAAGCTGTAAATGACCTCAGACCACCATACATTTTTTAAAATTTCTCCCTTTTTCATGTTCCTGAACATGAATTTCTTAAAGCTTTAGTAAGAATGTAATAAAAAACTAATCAAAAGCACTTTTTCTCAGGGGTGGGCTAAGGTCTTTTTGAACAGCTCGAAACAGCTGCACCAGAGTGTCCGTCCACAGCTCCCTCTGGTTCTGCTCGGTGATCTGGGCCAGCGTCTGCGAGGTGTAAACCAGAGTCAGCACAGTCCTCTCGAAGTCCTGCCAGCTGAGAGGCTGCCGCCGCCGGGCGAGGTCGGCCGTCAGCCGGCGGATATCGGAGAGCTTCTTCGGCAGGACGTCCTCGCAGATGACTTCCAGCGTCTGAACCGGTCTTAAGGAAGCCAGCTCCTCGTCTGGGATCAGTAGGGCGTGACCCTCGTCCCGGATCTGCATTCCAGCCAGCAGAATCTGCAAGATTGAAGGAAACTCAAAAAGACTTCCCTTCCAGCCACTTTAAATACAGTTGAGATTGATTGGGAATAAACTTTTTACCTAAGTGTGAAATGAGCTGAAGAGATACAACATTAATCAACGAATCTTTCATCAACGTCGGGACGCCTCTGGATAAGCACATTTTTCACATTTCTGCTCGTTAGGCAGCAGCAGTCCACAGTGTTCACAGATGTGTGGTTTGGAAAGGTCTGATGCTCATTCAAAAAAAAATAAATCATTTTCTCCCAAACGAGCACCAGATACAAAACTTTCTAAAGATCCAAACCGACCTCGAAAAGCAAACCGGTATCCTCCTCCGAGTGCTGGAACGTGGGGTTGATCAGCGAATACGCACCTCGCTTTATCCTGTGCGCAGATGGATACAGAGCTGGAACACACGAGAGGAGGAAATTAAATTAGATGAGCTTTGTTGTATTTGAGAAATTAGGCGCCACATTATCCACAGTGGCATGTGCGAGCGTGCGGGCCAGAGGTTGAGTAAACACAGATTCATTACAGCTCAAACGTTATGCGGGTGGCGGAGGATCCGGCTCCAGCTGTGAAGGGAGGGTAATTGCGCTTTAACCTGATCCACCGTTGCTCCGGTTCAAGTGGCAGTAGGTGCCACCGGCTGGGGTGGAAAGCTGCGATTTGCACTCCCAAAGCAGATCAGGAACCCACTGATATGATGGGCCCAATATATGGGTGGAATTAAACAGCTGCCGCTGCCTCATTCCCATGATAAAAGACTGTGTAATCCATTTGAAACTGGGTAAAATCTGCTTTCATGCTGTCACAGAAGCAGAGATTGTTCACCTGCATTTTAACTGTTTATCCATGGCAACAGCAGTCTAAATTACAGCGCCCGTTCAGTGAGGCACCAAGACTGCGTTTCCACCATGATGGACGGCAATTTGCCACGTATTGCCTACAGCTACGGCATGTGCATTCAGCCAGGCGCTAGTACTCGTCGTTGGTCATGTTATTCTTAGGCAAAGGCTAAGGCAAGACCATCAGGCCACACTACTTCAGAGGTTTTTCATCAAAACCCTTATGAGTCAGAGCAGGACACTGGGACCTCGCATTTTAGGATGGAGGCAGTCGGTGGATAGCTAGGCCCAGGCTAGAGTCTGATTCAGGCAGTGTGGAGACCAACACACTGGCAATCCGTCACTGGGGTCAGAGAACACGTTACCCAGGCGATAAGCGGATGATGATGTTTGTTGGATACTGCCTACACCTAGTTGGTGGCTGTCATTGGTTTGCAGACTCTTTCTTTTGCCAGCCTTCACTGTGTCTTCACTCAGGTGGAGCAAACCTCCAGAACCTAGGACCACCGAGAGACCTACCTCCAACCAGGACGGGTTTTGTTCTTTACTGCCCATGCTTTGGATTATATACAGGTGCTGGTCATAAAATTAGAATATCATGAAAAAGTGGATTGATTTCAGTAATTCCATTTAAAAAGTGAAACTTGTATATTATATTCATACATTACATACAAACTCATATATTTCAAATGTTTATTTTGTTTAATTTTGATGATTACAAATGACAACAAATGAAAATCTCAAATTCATCATATCA
>NC_051447.1:8963686-8974472 GCF_001649575.2 Kryptolebias marmoratus | reverse complement strand
GAAATAAACATTTGAAATATATGAGTTTGTATGTAATGTATGAATATAATATACAAGTTTTACTTTTTAAATGGAATTACTGAAATCAATCTACTTTTTCATGATATTCTAATTTTATGACCAGCACCTGTATGTTCGTGATGGAAACCTGGCAAAGTGTTGGTGAGCAAAGATTTTTTAATTGCTTTCAAATGGACTGAACTTATTTTAACATACTTTTCACCAGGACAGACTGAAGCAACGCCATCCTTACTGCGGAGGAGGCCCCGGTCCATAATCTGGATGGTATTTAATAGAACAAAAAGGAAACTCACGCTGACGGGAGCTCTGGGTTTACATAAAAGTAGCACTCTGTTAACATTATTTCTTTCCATCGGCTCATAAATGTAAGGCAAAACCATTTTTACTACAAATAGGTCTTTTACTGAGCTTCTATTTTATTTTTTTTCTAAACTCCTGCCCTGAGTTAATGGTCTGTTCTCTGTTTCCACCAGGTACCAAACAGAGACATAAATAAGTAAAACCTTTATGGCTTTGGATTCAAGTCACTGTTTTTTTAACCCCCCTGAAGGCCTTAAAAGAGAGCGAGAGATACAGAAAGGTAGAGAAGTCCTTTAAACTTTGGGTCAATTTGACCCAAAGGCCCATGGAGGGTTAAGTAACATACCTGTAAAAATACACACAGAAATGTTTTGTTTTAATTCACCTAGCAAGGCTGCATAGGAAGATGGAGGATGTGATGAGCTTTAAAATACTCCATATTGTCAGCCCGGAGATCCAAGATTAATTTCTGCCATTACATTTAAAATGCACCTTTTACTCATCGCTTCAGATTTATGCACTCAACAAGCTGATGTAGGTTCTGTCAGGTTATGTGGACAGGTGGTGGATTTGGACCCAAACGCAGGCAGACACAGGAGCAGCTCAAATGAAAACTAAAGTTTAATTTTAAAAGAACTAAAACTTACTTAATAACAAAGAACACAAGGAAACCCAGACAGCACATTGCAGCAAAAATGACAGAGTGAGTAATGGAGGCTGAGGAGCAGGTTATATGGACAGAGGGTGATTGGTAAGTGGACACAGGTGACTCTTTCCAAACAGGTACAGGTGCAGATGGGTGGGGCAGGCAAACAAGTATCGAGCTGAGGACAGGTGTGTAATGACGGAGGGCACGGCGAGCAAAACAACAGAAGAACTTCCAATATGAAACTAAACACAGGGATAACAAGAAAAATAACAAAAAAATAACTCAAAGTACCTTAATCTTGACAGGTTTAGTCTTTTCAGATCACTCAGTTATGATCAGATGTTTTGTAAAAGACATAACATGAAAAAAAAACTCTTCGAAATACATTACTTTAAAAATTAAAGGCACGTTTTCAGACCATCTGATTGAAGCATTTTTTTAACCTTCTTTTTTTACTTACTTAAAGTAGCATCAATTCAAACCCTACAAGCCATTAATAACTTAGCTGTATATTCAAGGACGTAAATACATTTTATAAAAAATATTCAAACAAACAGTGCTATATAGTTTAGAGATCTTAGGCAAAGAGGTCGATTCTGAACAAATTTTGAAACTTGGAAAAAATAAAGTGGATTTATCTCTATTTTTCTCCTCATATTGTTACGGTTTATCGCTGTTCAAGCTCTTAAACAAGTCTTTATGTTACTTTTTAAATTTTTTTTTTACAGTATCATTGTCTTTTCCACTGCTTCACATGTTCTGTTGCTCGGCTCATTGTGGCATGCCAGCGCTGTAATGAGGTATACAGTGCAATATAAACACTCCGCTTCAGCTGGATTTGGATACAATCCTCTTTCCACCATACAGAGGCGTCCACGGATAGCTGCCTCTCCAGCTCTGCAGTAATGATCAGCTCCGCCGCCTACGGCCTCGCCAGCCAGACGCGTTTAGCTTTATTGCAGTCATGAGGCCAGCCCGAGCCTCATCCCCTCCGCCCCCCTCCTTCTACCTGCCTCCACCTTGGCTGGCGTCCAGTCAGCTAGGTGGAGCCGCTTTCGCCTGCTCAGCCAATACTCAGGATGTACGGGAAAATCTTTATCCCCGTTGCGCCGGCGTCGGGGACAATCGTTTCGCAAATGGCGCTACATTATGTGTAATCGGCGGGTAATTATCTCAGAGCATTCAGCAGCCAAATGTGTCCAAACCGAGCAGGGCCATCATCGTGGATGTCTGAAACACTGAGGTCATTCAAAAATGTCCAAAATGTGGCACTGCTAAAAAAAAAATCTTTATATCTTTGGACATGGGATCAGTGCAGACGTATTTTCATCGCCTGCCACTAAAGTCGAGCATGTCTGTGTGCGTTTGTTTGTCTGCAACATTAGCGAGATGTCTCACGAACCAGTCGTTGGATTTAAATGAAACTTTTTAGAAAGTAACCATTGCATCAGCATCTACCACTGATCATCCGATAGAGGCAATCCCTTCCAAAAAGTCCACGACAGCTAAGCGACCTCTGCAAACACACAAATGGCTATAATTCTGAAAATTTTTCCAAATATCGAGCTCAAATTCGGTGTGTTGGTAGCTGAGAGTCACTCTTAACGCATACTCTGAGTGCTAACTGAACACCTGAAAACTGTTTTTAAAGCTATGCCACTAACTATTAGAGTCAACTGACCCTGTCTGTTAGCACAATGTCTCATGAACCACTGGTTTGAGTTTGATGAAACTCTCAGAAAGTGATCACTGGATGGACATCTACACCTGATTAACTTTTGAAGGGGACCCAATTCAAGATGACTGCCACGGCTAATTGATTTAAAAAAAAATACCAAAAAGGTTATAACTCAGTCAATTTTACAGATACTGACCTAAACTTGTGTGTGGTGGTAGCCGAGACAGATTCCCAAAACATTTTCTAAGCGTGAACAGATCGCACAAGATCTTTGTTTCAAATGCTACCATTACCAATTTGAAGTCAACTCTGTCTGTTAGCAAGATATCTCAAGAACCATTACACATATTTTAATGAAACTTTCAGGAAATAATCATTGGATGTACATTTCCGATTGATTAACTTTTGGAGCCAACCCAATTTAGGATAGTCGCCACAGCCAAGCAACTTTAAAAACACAAAAATGGCTACAACTCAGCCAGTAGTAGCTGAGGGTCATTCGCATCACATTCTCTGAGTGTGACATTTCTTCGTATCACAAGTAATCGTGCATAATGTTATATTCAAGGCTTGACCTACATGGCTACAGCTCATTTCTCAACAAACGCTGACATGGCACACACTTTACAAATGCTTCAAGGAGTCGGAGGCCCTTTTTAAATTAAGATGTAATACCACAGGGGACTGCTATAGGAGCTGGCTCCCAAAACTTTTCAGAATTCCATTTAAAAAGCTTTCACTTTCATCAGATAGGAGGAGAATACAGTAGCTCCCCCCATGATTTAGATCCCCTCCCTTTGATTGGTGCTGGTGAGCTGCTAAAAATATCTATACGACTCCTCTGCCTTCCGAAAAAAGGACCACGGTGGGCTTTATGAGATGTCTAAAACATTCGTAAAACTCCGAAGAAAGACGGCAGAATGTAAATTAAAAATGGATGTACTTCTCGGGTGCGTTGTGAGCGGCGGTGGATGAACGCCTGTGCCAACATGTTACATACTGATTAGACACTGCAGCATCAATGATGCAAACAGAACAACACCTTTAGGGAAGGAGTATTCACTGGAACACTGATTATATTGTTAAAAGCTGCAGGGAGATGACAGGCAGCCCGGTGCTGTTTACATTTAAAATTAATAACCTGTAATTTACATAAAAATGCGCCTACTGCTCTGCCATTGTTTGCTGAAACGCGACGGCTCCTTGGCGCCCAGGATCATTCATGTTTCTAGCATTTAAATAGTTGTCTGGAATTAAAAACTTTCTGCAGGTTAATGATTTATATAGCTGAAGCTGCATCAAGGTAAACAGGTTATGGGACTTTTAACCTTTTTTTTTCCTGCAAAGAAACAATAAATCACTTCACGTCTTAACCGGTGCAGTTCCGTAAAAACAATATAATTCATAAATACTTTAATGGTAAGGGTTTAAATGTGAAACAAGAACAATAATTTGCATCAAAATAGTCATCTATGACTTCAATTAATTAAAAACCTCTTCTTGCTGTCTTGTCTTTGAGCCTCCGGACCTACAAAATACATCAAACAATTGAATTTAAACACACAAAAACAGCTACGGCTAAACTTTACGGTCACCACGAAATAGTCAAACACGATCTCGCTCGTGTTTTAATTAGGCAAAACAGTAAAACAATACAAACGCATCAGCCACAAAGCAATTGGCATTAGGATAATTGTTGCCACGTGTTCATCCAAAAAGTACGGATGATAGAAAGTGAGCAGTGGTGAGCAATCCTCTCACTGTCCAGGCGAGGAGAAACGATTGGAAGCTTGTGCTTTCAGCAACCTCCCCTGGAACGTGTGCACTGAGCTAGCAAAGAGAGATGCGTTTTCATTTCATGACACTGAAAACTGGAGCTGCAGTTCAGATTGCGGAACGTCTCTGTTCCGAACTGACTCCAACACAAAGCAAGAAAGACTTGAGTACTTCCGTAAGATAGATATTAAAAAGGACAAAGGAATGCGACCATCTAGCAACAAAAAGAGGAACACCACGAGAAAACGTTTTTAAAACCGTGCCTTTTAGCCACACCTTTGCAGCTGAAGCCAGTTAGGACAGTGGTTGATGCTTGGTGGCGCATGACCAAAGTCTTATGGGGTGTCGTCAGATAGTCTGATGAGCTATGGAGGGTAAGTGAGTTAAAACTGAACAACTTGGACATATTAAGGGGGTATCCATGTTGAATGAGCTTCTGTCTGAATGGAACTTAAAACCGGCTCCAAAAGCAAGTGTCTTCATTAACACAAAGTATTTTCTTTCACGCGTTAAATCTGTGGCGGATATTTTTCTTGCTGATTTCAGATTGAATCGGTACCATGGATGTCCTTGATCACAACGTGCCAGTTGCTCCTCCCAAAGGCCGTTCTTTCAGGTGCGTTTCCCCCCCCTCCAGCTCCAAGCAATCAGCGTTCCGATGGGCGGGCGTCCTCGTGTGTCACTACGCTCCGACAGGGAGCTTGTAATCTCCTGCTAACTGCTTGTGAGAAGATGAGGAAACAACAAAAGGGCCCGTTAATTAGCCAGGCTTAACAGCTCTCCGTGGCATGCGGCACAAATAAAAAAAAAAAAAAGGTGAAAAGGACATGGAGGTGAAGCGAATCCTCACGGCAACAGCTCGTCTTCCGCGTTTCAGTTCGCCTCCGAATTCAGTCTTCAAATCCGGTCAAATGACAACATTCTCGAGACTTGGATGCAAACTCCAGCACTTATGATGCAAAGACAGACTTCGGTGTCAATGCTCGCCCAATCTGTGAGAGGCCGAGCAGCAAAAAAGTCCCGCTCTGCTGCAGGGAGAACAGACAGAATGTGTCACTGAAGATATAGGCATACCGCAGACACTGATAAGAACCGGGAATGTTAAAGACTGAAAAGTTCAGCGCGACATGACTGTTTGTCATCAGGCTAAAGAACTGACTCCCCATATATCCTGACAAACTGTTTTGGGGATTTTTTTAAATTCATTTTTATTGTGCAATCAGAATCAAAGCCGCGCTTGCCAATACTTGTTGTGTGCATAGCTTCAGTTTATGGGTCAAATGACAAATCTGTGACGCAAACCGACAAACCGAACACACAAACAAAGCTGCAGGCGGAGATTTGGTCGTTTTAACCCGATCAGATCTGTGGGACAAAGTTTGGTTTGGTCCAAATCAAAGAAGCAACCAGCAGTTGATGTTTTTTTCTTAGATTTTAAAACATATAATTTTACTTTAATATGATCTAGGGGCGCTCATGTGGGTTTACGCCGGGTACTCCAGTTTCCTCCCACAGACCAAAAACATGCATGTTAGGTGAATTGGTGACTCCTAAATTGTCCCTAGGTGTGAGGGTGTGAATGGTTGTTTGTCTCATTTGTCTCCTTGTGGCCCTGTGATGGACTTGCGACCTGTCCAGGGTGTCCCTTGCCTCTTGCACAGTGACTGCTGGGGATTGGCTCAAGCTCCGGGCGACCCGGAATGGAGAAGCGGGTAAAAAATGGATGGATGGATGGATGGATGATCTAGGGGCATTTCTTTCTCGAAACCCAGCTCTTTCTGACTATGTCGAATCAATTGGAGGAACCATTTGTCTTTTTAAATAGAGCCGATTCCGACATCCCCTAGTGTTTCACCTGAACGGCGTGATTAAGTGGATGCGTCATGACAACGAATCAGATTTTATTAAACACTCAGAGCATGTGCACAGACTTCAGGGAAGTTGTTTCCAGCTTCTTTTATTTTGAACCACAAGTTTTAGGAAAGTCCGGTGCCACCTACTGGTTCAGTCAAAACTCGAGCTCTGACTAGCACATTTAGGACCAAAATCAACCAACACCAGAACCACCGAGGCCAGACTCAGAAGTTGCTGGGAGGACCACATATTCCTTCAGCTGGAGGGTGTCGCTGGAGGATGGATGAACAAAAACAGAAAGATGGGTCGACAAACGAAACCACATTTTATTCTAAATTGAGTCATTTCTGTTCAGTATCATGGAAGTCCCCAAATACAGGGCTAGAATTTGTCTTGTTTTTCTTGGTCCCTTTTAGAAAGGGGGTCAAACTGTGGTGAAATATGAACAAGGAGAGGGGGGGGGGGAGAATAGCTCTAAATTTACATAGGAATGTTTTGACCTGGACTGCTTGGGAAGGGAGCATATTTTTTAAAAACAATTCAGACCATTAAAGATACAATAAAACGTTGAAAAAAGGGAAAAAAATGAAACAAGTGCCTTGCCTGTAGCTGGTTTAGTGTGTTATTTGGTGGGTTATTGAAACGTTCTGAGGCCATGTGTGTATCTAGACAGGAATTTCCTCAGCGTGCAGATCCAGTAAAAACAGGCCAGTTGCTTTTCACTGGAAAAGACTCCGTTCAAGTGTCAAAAGTTCTCCATTAATCAGGAAGATAAACACATTCTTTCAGAGCAGCACAGACGCCTACAAAAAGCCAACTTTTTCCACGTTATTCCCATTTTCTCTAGGTTTCGGTTAGAAATAATTCCAGTTCTGCATGGTTAACAGCTTGCAATCGGTGGAATATTTTCAGTTTTTTGACAGATCAGCAGCAGCATTTCTTTGTATTTACTCTGCGGGAGTAAATCGTATTGTTAGCAGGTGGCGTCCTCCTACCTTTCCGGTGGTGCTGAGCGGCCGCCCGCAGGCTGAGCAGGTAAACGGAGGCGAGCAAAATCCACCACCGCGTCATTCTGGTGACCCTCACGCACTGATCCTCTGACACAGGGCAGCACAGGCGCTCTTCTTGTCACGCTCGCAGTCATAAAGGATCGTAAAAGAAAAAAAATCCTCTTTTCTACATGTCATGTGCACTTTATTGTGCAGGATTTTTTTTTTTTACATTGCCTCCACCCTCCATCCTCTCTCACACACCCTCCTTTCTGTATGTGTGTGTGTGTGTGTGTTTTCTGCTTTCAGGCGCTCTGGACTCCCATCTGGAACTCATCATGATTTGGGGGATTGTTTGCCCTCCTGGATGGACTTTTCCCCTCGCAGCCTCTGGAACAATGCTGGACTCTTTTGAACTTGGTCGACATTACTGGCGACTGGTTCGCAAGGTCAAGAACAACAAATATCCTACCTGTTTGGACAACCTCAGTCTGGAGAAAAAGAATTCAAGCCTCCCATGATTGATGCGCTAATGGCTAGTCCAAAAGTAGCCTAAACCATAGTGGATTACTGTCGTCCTAAAACAACTTTAATTGCAACAGCTTCATGCTGGTTCATGCAAACATTTTATAAACCTTCACATTACATGGTTGCCTACAAAGAACTGTACGACTTCCAATGATGCCTTGGGGGTCACTTGTGGCATTTTTTTTTTTTTGCCAGAATAACCAAGTAGTGCTAAACTAGTAATGGCAAGTCTGAGCGCAGCCACTTCCAATTTGGATTTTTACTGTAACACAACTCCAAGCGGTTAATGTGAAGGCTATTTTAAAGCCCTTCACGCGGTTAATTTGGCAGAGATTTTATGATATTCCTGCTGGAAGTGGCCCAAGCTCCACTGGAAGTGCTGCTGCTCCTGCTTCTGGTACGACCCCTACTCCCAAAAAAAAAAAGAAGTCTGGGACAGCAACAACACATCTCGAAAACGAGACGGGACAAGGGCGACAAAAGGCTATGAAAGGAAGTAGTACGAATAAGAAACAACTGGAGGAGCATTCTGTTTGGGACGTCAGTGCTTGAGCTCAGGAACACGTCCACAGATCATCAAGCCGTCCATAAATGCTACCTAAAGCTCTATCAGGCAAAGAAGAAGCCACAAAGCTCATTTAAAATGGACTGAGGCAAAGAGGACAACTGTTCTGTGGTCAGAAGAATCAAATACTAAACATATTTTTGGAAACCACATCTTCTGTACTAAAGAGGAAAGGGACCATTCGACGTGTTATCAGCGCACAATTCAAAGGCCTGCTTCTCTGATGGTATGTGGGTGCATTAGTGCCTCTTGCATGGGCAGCCTACACATCTGGAAAGGCACCATCAATGCAGAAAAAAATATGTAGGTTTCAGAACAACATATTCTCCCATCTAGGGGATGTCGTTTTCAGGGAAGGCCTTGCCCATTTCAGCAAGACAATGCTGAACCACAGACTGCAGAAGAGTCCGGGTCCTGAGCTGGACTGCTTGTTCATTAAGAGCGGAGGCTATAGCCCTGTCCCATGTTTTCGAAATCTAAAAAATGACCCCTCCCCCAAAAAATGGTACAGTTTCTTCAGTTAAACATTTGATAACAGGGGGGTGCTTGTGACTCTGACTGCATTGCAGTAAGAAGATTCGGAGCCTGACTCCCACGCTGCCTTGTCCTCGGGCCAAACCCTGCATTCACCGTTGGCTCCTGATATGCTGTGTGCGTTAGATTAATAATAATAATAAAAAAAATCTGCAAATAAAGAGCACAAACAGGTCATTGTGTGAGCTTTATGACTGTGTGTGTGAATGCATTAATGAGAAACACTCTTTAAAAACTCCTGATTTGGTTTTATAAAGTGTGAACCAATAAGGTTTTTTTGTTTTTTTTTACACAAAGAAGTAAACCCTTCCACCTCTCAAATTCTTTGGAACACTCAGGCTTATCAGTCTTCTCCGTGAAGAGCCCAAATTTATCGCTAACCTTTTCCAAATAACCTGACACTTTGTGACCTTAAGGTGGCACTTGACATTTCTGAAAGCGGTCATTAAGGACATGTCAACACGATCGAGTCTCTTAAACCCAGGGAGCGTCTCAAGATGGCTTTTGTTATTCCAATATACTGCCTGGAATGATTGAATTATCGATACAGTACATCTGAAGCCACCTTTAGTTTCTTTCGGATGAGAAGCAAACATTAAAATCAAGACTGTCTGGGCTACATATTCGTCGCCCACCACCAAAAGACAAAAAAGCGGGCAATCGTGCTTTGCGTGTGTCTGTCTGTTAGCAGAATATTTCACGAACCATCGGAAGGTTCTGAATGAAACTCTCTGAAAGGAATGGGTGGATGTGCATCTACAACTGATTAACCTTTGGAGTCAACCCGGTTCAAGATGGCCGCCAAAGCCAACTGACCATAGGATACAGATAAATAGCTATGATTCAGTCAGGTTTAGAGATATTGAGGTAAAAATTTGACGCAGTAGGAGCCGAGAGTCACTCCCAACTTGTACTCTAAGTGCTAACCATTGCGCGACTTCTTTGCTTCAAACTTTGGCATTTCATTTTGGAGTCTACCCTGTTTGTCTGTTAGCAAAATAGCTCATGAGCCACTGAAGAGATTTTAATGAAACTCTCAGAAACTTCTTATTAGATGCACATCTACAACTGATCTAATTTTGGACTCAATCCAATTCGAAATGGACACCACAACAAATCAGTCTTAGCCGGCACATAAATGGCTAAACAACCAACCAATTTTACAGATACTGGGCTAAAATTTGGCGTGATTGAAGCCGAGAGTCATCCACAACACATGAATGAAAATGGAGCACAAAGGCTGCGGAGGGTTTTGTGTAAAAGCAGTTTAAAGCAATGCAGTTGTGCTCGAACCTTGGATCGGAAAAGAGAACGTATCAAACTTAATGTGCGTCCTGATAACAGGAAACTGACAGAACTTCTCATCAGTGCTGTGCTGCTTGAAGAAATGATGAGGTCTGCTGTTTGAAAATCATGTTTTTAAATCAAAATCTAAACAATAGTTTTATCAGATGAAGGCTGGTGAAGTAGCTTAAAGTCAGGAGTATTTAGGGACACTTTTGCACACTTCTAAGTGTACTTTTGCACACTTTTAAGGCTAAAAGTTAATTTAAAAAAAGCTATAAGACGACTGATTTCTGGATTCAAGCAGGTGGCAACATTTCCTATCATTTTAGAGCAAGTTTGATTAAGTCTATTTTAGGACGCGCAACTCTTATTTTCCTGCTGCCAAACGTTTGGAAATGTGCTCGCGGCAGATGGCCCACCTAAGTTTTGATCCCCCCCCCCCACTTTTCTTTTATGCATCCTATAGGAAGCAGGATGCGTCGAACGCGGACCCCGGAGGAACGGCTCCGAGTGCAAGCTGGAACTCGCGGCTGCGCGCGCGTCGCAGAAGGCGAAGGCAGATGGCATTCAGAGGGGTAAAATCACTTCTCTCCCCCCCCCCCCCC
>NC_051447.1:8953982-8963671 GCF_001649575.2 Kryptolebias marmoratus | reverse complement strand
CCCCCGCCTGCAGCTCATATCCTCCGCGTTTGCCTCAAGGTGCTCCGGCTCCTCTAATGCAAGGCGAGGAACACCTCACGGAGCCGTGAGCTCGTCAGTTTGCGGACGTACAACTCATGGCTCAAAAATCCAAGCCGTGCAACCAGCGAACCACCAGGGGGCAGTGTTACCCCGAGTGAGCTGCACCTACAGAACAACTCGCCCAAGATCCTGCAGTGATTGCTGCTGCTGCTCCCCAACTCTTTGGGTGATGCTGCATGAATTCAGAAATAATTGAATTCTATTCAGATAAGGTCTGCCAATATGAATGCGGTCACTTACGGGAGATCAAAAAGGGTTGTTTGGGTTCAAACCAGGTGGGGACCCTCGAGACACCCTTTAGTTTAATTGCTTCTGCGCTGAAAATCGCCGGAATGCCTCAAACATGCAAATTGTTTTGACGCGGGCCGCTGTAAATCTGATTGTGCACGAGGCTTGCCTTATTTGCTATCGCGCAAGCAAGGAGGAAGAAAAAAAAAAAAGTCTGCAGCTGCAGTTTAATTCTCCTACGATAATGAGCACGCACCTGAGCTGATCGTGCGTTTACAGAAAACGCTGAGATGTAATGGGGTTTCTGTCCAGAGCGGACACTGTGACTTTTGAGTGATGGCTACCCACATTAAGGCCCTGTGATGTAGTGAGCGCTGCCTCTGACAGACCGAGGCCCCAAGACGACTGCAGCAGACTTCAGCTGACATTACTAACAGCAACAGCCAAAAAAAAAAAAGAGGCATGGATAAGAAAAAAGTGTGTAGAAAAATCAAAGAGGCTCACATTCATTCGGATTAAAAAACACGACAAATGAACAACTGAAGAACTAGTAACTCCTGGACAAATGCACGTCGCCCGCTGGCTTTTCACGCTATGATTTTAGATCATCTGATGGTGGGCAACAACAGAGTTGGAGCTGCTTTGGGCTCCAACCATGTGAGATCTCATGCGATCAGTTAGTGCTACAAGTACGTGTTGAGAATGAGTCTCGACTACTACCCTGTCAAATTTGAGCTCAATATCTTCAAAACTGACTGAGTTACAGCCATTTTTGTGTTGGTTAAGGCTGGTTGGCTTCAGAGGCCATCTTGAAATGGGTTGACTCCAGATTTTAATTAGCTGTAGATTTACATCCAATAATTACTTCACAAATGTTTCATTAAAATCTGCCCATTGGTTTATGAGATATTTTGCTAACAGACAGCCAAAGTTGACTCCAACATTTAATGCCAAAGTTTGGAGCCCGGATGTCTCGTCTCTGGTGGGTGTCGGGTGTCTGAAGAGGAGACAGCTACAGTCTGGGGGACACAGTCCAGCTGTCTCATGGCCGTGGCATGAAGTTTTCTTAGAAATACTAAAATGAAACATTAGCTTGATGGAACTGTTGGGATATCATTAGGATGTTCTCATGAAAGGAAGCCGATCTGTTTTGGTTTAAAAACGTTTAACAAAGTTCTCGTGTTGTCGTTGACCGGTGTCATCGTTGGTTTCTGTTAGTTTTGCTTCCTGCTCTCTCCTTTTAACACCTCCCTTACAAAAATAAAAAATAAAAACGACAGAAATTTACCAAATTCTCCACATCTTTGTGCTCCCTAGCATCACCTTAGACAACAGACTCCCCATTTCTTTTTCCAGCTCATCATCATCGTACTGTAGTCACGCTGCATCCAAGGACTAGGCTCAACAGTGAGGATTCCCTCTTTTAATGACTTTATGAGCTCTTCTTCCCTAAACACCACACAGCAGCACAGGACGCAGCCTCTCCTACAAAGCTTTTCTAATGAAATGCTTAAGTTTGTTGAAACAAAACGATACAGACGCGATGAACGTGTCCATTCGTTGAAGCCATGTGAGCTGCTACGGGAGCTGCCATGTTGGATTTTTGAAACCAGAGTCTGAGCACTAGGGATGTGGGCTTTAAGCCCCTCCTACTACCCCCACACACAGTCTTTTTTTTTTTTAAACAAGACATAAATAAATACAGCTAAACATGTTAGAGAAATGGAAAATTTGAACATGCAAGAGGCAAAAAACAGGTTATCTGAGGTACGTTTTTATTTTTTTTCCATCCGGGGCCAAGTCCTGTTTAGGAACCTTCGATTTATATTAGCTCCAAGTTCCCGTTGGATGTCTGGCTTCCTTTAATGTTTTGATGGTTTAAATGTCTGAGTTTTTTTATTTTTGCAAACAGGAAGTTAAAGAAGTGGCTCAGGAAGAGCAATTCATACTGCAACCCTTTTTTTTTTTTAAAGGATTCTGTTCTGCAGAAGTTTACCATTTCAGGGTTAGTTAGCAACTGCAGCAAAATTAGTACATAAAAATGACTCCCTGTTAGTCTGGTCAGATTAAATGTGCGGTATCGAACCTCTTCAAGCCAGAAACGGCTGCCTAACAAGTCATTTTCTTTCGGAATAATTGCTGCGCGTTCTCGAGTGTTTGTCGACAGGTCTCGTTAATGAAACGGGGCTCCTGAAAGTGGGAACGCGCTCTCCGGGCCGGGCCTTCATCCGAACTATCTCCAGAGGAGGGGAGCTGTCACGACGCCAGCCGGGAGGCACCTCACCACTCCGAGCTAGGAATTTTGCATGTTCAACAAGGTAATAAAGGAGCTTTGGCACTTACAACGTCATTAATTTCTTTTCTTTTTTCACAGGACGTGTTTGTGCGACTAGAGCCAGGAAATTCCAATAAGCCGGCCAAGGGATAATGAATAATAAGGCCTCTCTGTCTTTTGCTTTGCTTTCAGGGATTATTGCATGAAAAGGTGGCTCATACTGGTCTGGTTCCAGTTTTTTTTTTTTGTTTTATCCGTAGCTTTTTTTTGAAATGGAAACGTTTAGTGTGACGTGTGTAGAGTCGCACCTAAAGTACAAATACCCATTAGTGTCCAATTATTAAAGTTTAAAAGTTTTTTTTCCTAACGGAAAAAAAACACCTCATAACCCTCAAAGGACACAAGTAAAATATTATTGGTTATGAAACACAGTTTACTTTAAAATCTAGAAAATTGCTCAGGGTGCTTTAGTAGAGTTTTGTTAAATACTTTCCGCAAAAAATGTTTTATTTTGTGCCCTACGGCTTTATGGCTTTTACATAATCAGCTGAGGTAACAGTTTACAGCCGAATGGAGGGTTTCAAATTGTAATTGCTCGCCCCCCCGAAGAAACAAAGGGGCAATACTTCAACAACTGATGAACTTTTGGAGTCAATGTGATTCAAGATGGCCGAAAAAACAACCTTGCCCAACACAAAAGTGGCTACAACTCAATGAATGTTAAAGATATCGATCTAATAATTGGTGGAGTAGTAGCTGAGAATCATCCCCAACTTATACTTTGAGTGTCAACCAATCACACTAAAACTTTGTTTAAAACGTTCCTATTATTTTTTTGGAGTTAACTCTGTCTGTCTGTTAGCAGAATATTTCATGAAACATGAGACGGATTTCAATGAAACTGTCAGAAACCAATTATTGGATGCCCATCTACAACTGATTAATATTTGGGGTTAACCCGATTCAAGAAGGCTGCTGCAAATAGTCGACCTTAGCTAACACAAAAATTGCTATAGCTTAGACATATTTATGGATTTTGAGCTAAAACTTGACGTGGCAGTAGCTGAGAGTGTTCCTCGGCACATACTCCGAGCTCTAACAGATCTCACAAAATCTCATAGCAACACGTGAGATCGGGCGTAAACATATTCAAAATTTCGCCCAACTGTAAGCACACAATCACACGTTTTTTGGTTTTGCTGGGTTCGAGTATTCTGAGTGACTCAGGCTGGGAAGTCTGCTCTCCTGCTGGCAGAAAATTCTCCAACATAAAGCGACAGGTTGGTTTGAGAATATGATAAAAAAATAAAATAAAAAAGGGGTTACAGCCTCTGTTTACACATCTGTTCCCGTGGTTTCTTAGTTCAATGCAAGTTCAATGAAATCTGATTTTTGGCTTTTTGGTTTTCAGCCCCCTTTTAAAGCTCAGATTTGGAGGTTTTTTTGCATCAGTCTCAGTCAGACACCTCCGTCCCTCGCGGCGGTAACCTCAGCAGATGAAAACACTCGCGCTCTTGCGCTGTACAAAGCTGCAGTTCTGTAAGATGTCATATGGATGCATTCAAGCCGGAGCAAGCCAAAGTCACAGGCTAAACCCTGCAGATGTGCCTCCATTCAGTGGCCTAAAGGCCGCCCGTACGCGTGTGCATGTGTGTGTTTGTTTACAGTTATGGGCGCGCGAGGTGAGTTTAGCGAGGCGGGTTGGGGCTTTTCCTCTTGGCCCCGGAATAAAGATCTGTGTAACACTTCAAAGCATCTTCAGCCAGGACTCCAGATGGTCAGGACTCGGCTCAGACTGGGGCCTTCTGCTCGTTGTCCAGGACTCCAGTCGGAGCTAATTGTGCGACGGCGTTCACCAACCTGTTCCTGGAAGACACTAAAGGGGCATGATGAATGAGAAAGAGGAGGAAACATGTTTTGGTTTCAAATAATCCTACAATTAAAACAATGTAGACAGAAAAGACTGATTATGACATTACATGCATAATTTAGCGCACACTACTGCATCTGCAGATGGCATTTCTCAGAACATGCCTGTATAGACATTATATAAATTCATTTTAAGGCTAGACCAGATAATAAAATAAAGATAAAGTCAACTTCTGATGAACAATAAAACATGACATGTCATCTTTAAAACTAAGTAAAAAACAAGTCAAAATGTTGAAAATTTGTAAAGGTCTCACTCACAAGCTGCTGTAATTGCTTCTATAAAAAATTAAGGGGAAAAATTTGGACAAAACAGTGTTTGAGACTCGTATTTCAACAAGCAAAACCAAAATTCAATGGGACAAGTGACTCAAAACAAAATTAATTTTGTTTGTCTAAATGGTTAATGCAAAACATTCAAAATGTTACTTTGTCTGTGCTGTTTCTCAAACATTTTGTCCGTGATCAACAGGACCGTGCAGCCCATCTACAAGCTGTCAGCCCCTGTGTCCAATGAGTGTCAAAGAATTCAGGATACCCTTTGACTCAGTGGCTTTCTGAATCAACATTAGCTGCAGAAGCTAAAAGTAACTGTGCTCTGAATGACTGTAACCCATGTTTTGCGTCAGTTCACTGAGGTTTGCAAGGATTTGTTCGGAAACCAAATTTCTTAAAAGGTCCTGCTGCGGAATTTTAATGAGATCCGAACAATTTTTCAGCCCATTTTGTTGCTGGAGAGTTTGGACTGCTGGTTCAGGCTGTAGCTGTGAGACAGATGGTTGGGACATTGTTGTACAGAGGAGTTCACGGTCGACTCGGTGACCACACGGTGCCCTGGGTCCTGCGGCTGCAAAGGAGGCCCAAATCATCACCCCTCCCACCACCATGCTTGACACCTTGAGGTCATTGTGCTGATACGCCGCGTCTGTGAATTCCTATAGCTCGACTTGATTCAAGTTTCCAAACCGAAGCCAAAACCGTTTTCTTCTGGGGATCTTTCCAAAGGGTTTCATGTCTTTTCCCATAATCACCGACATAAACTTTTATATTTAGCATGTTAACTGAGGCCTGTAGAGTCTGAGTTGGAACTTTTACAGTTTTTTTTTTTACCCTTCAGGTAAACTCAGTGGGATGTTGAGTCCGTTTGTCTTGAATGGTTTTCACTTGTAAAGAGTCTTCTTATTCAGTGTGAAACAGTGGATGCCTATGAAAAGGTCTCCAAGACTTCTCAAAGATCCACACGAATGCCTTTAACACACACCTGAGTGTTTCACGGCAGCAAACTGCCTAAACATCTGCTATTATTCTGGCAGAGTTGACTAGATTTGATCATCCGTCTTTCAGCAGACATCCAACATAAAATGAGCTTCCAAGAGTAAGACAACAGTCTGCCCACTTCATAGCCCGCTCTCAGATGGAGACTGCTTTTATGATTCCTCTCTTCAGCTGCAGAATACATTCGAGCTTCAATGTTTTTTTTTTTTGGATCTGATTTAAAAACGACATCCGGAGAAAATCGGGAAAGGGAGGGAGTTCCGCCAGAACTTGGCTTCCTCTCTTTTGTTGTGCACGCATCTTTGCGACTGTCGAGCACAGCCCCAAAAGCCGAGCAGATCCAAATCTCCCCCTTGTTAAAACCTCACACTTCTCCCCCCCACCCTCCACCCTACCGTCAATCCTCTCAAAGCCATGTACCGCGGAGCAAAGTGCCTTGTTAGATGGAATCTGTTGCTGGTTATCCTGCAATATCCCCCTGCTTACAAAGCCAGGATTATACAATTAAACTCTACGTTTTCTTTTTCTTTTTTTTCTTCTTTTGCATTTCAAAGCTTAAGCCCTTTGTCGAAGCACAAACAGCTCACAGAATTATGAACATGAACGAGAGAAACTTTCCGAACGCCTACACGGGTCGTGTACATCCGGGAGGAACGCGTCCCAGGTTCAGATCTTTTTTCTCGTCTCGTTCATTCGTCTTATTATATCTCGTTGTTTTGTTGTCGTCTGCGACTGGGCCTGGAAGTTTTTACACCACCTTCTGATGATCTCAATTAGCCAGCCCACAGCGTCGGCTTGAAACGTGAAACCAGCGTTTAAATGCAATTTGAAAATTTGCGTTTAATCAGACGGAAGGTTTATCTGCTGATATTTTTGGCCTCTTTTCTTTTGTTCCAAAACAAAGACTAGATAAACAGACAGGAGGCTTCTTCTTCTGCATCTTTGGTTTTTCCATCTCTTCAAGCTGAAAATATGAGCCCGGCTTCGTCTGATGATCTAAATCGACTTTTAATGGCAGCTGCGAATCACAGGCTTGCTCCTGATTTTCGCCTTTCGGATTTCATTTCGCTTCCTTTAAAACACATGCGCGTGAACTGGGAAGGGAAATGGCAACACGACAAAAGAAAAGCCTCACAAAAATGCATTCACTCGAACTGATAAAACTAAGCGCCATATTCGTTTTCTTTAGACATCTTTTGGATTAATTTTAATCTCTCTGTGTCGGGACTTTGTTTATTAATCCAGAGTGTATAAGAGCGCTGCCTCAGATGAGTCATTCCTGTTATTTCGCTCTCTTTCATCTCAGTCTGTCCATCTATTTATTCTATTATAGCCGTTTCCTTCACAGTTTCGGTCCCCGGAACATTTTCCTCCCCTTCTAGCCTTCTCCTCTTTTATTTTCTGTCAACTTCTGATCCTTTAATCCTTCCTCTTGGCATCGAGGATGCAGCCTCCGGGTCAGTTTGCAGCAATAATCGCAGACAAAGTCTCGTAGATAAAAACAGGGGTTTCCGTGACCCAGCCTTGAGCACAGCGGTGTGGCTCCAGTCAGGTCAGGACTCCGCAGCCCCCCTTTTAGTCAGCCCGTGCCATTATGCAGCTTCGGTCGGCGTTTGTGACTTTGTTTGTGATCATTTGTCCTCTGCTGTCTCGCCCGAACCCGTGTGTTTGTGTTCTGGGGGGGGGGGGGGGGGGCAGCGGCGATGAATATCCTCCCAGACGCCACCATCGGAGCTGCATTTCTCATCTGCATGGGTATACTCTTGCCACAGGCGAGGGGATTTGCAAGCTTGCGTGGCAACTTCCACAAGCTGGCGCGTGCGTGTGCATGTTGAGTACGGCGAATAAAAAGAATAAGGCCACCCAGCGGGGTTGTTTGGATTTCTCCCCCTCCCCCCTGTTGATACTCCCCAGCGCACAGAGGAGCACTGACCCTGACAGTTTTCTCGCGAGCCGGGGCCCCCGTTGATCATTTCGCACACAGTAAACAAACAAAGTCCACTATATCATCCCTTGCCTTGTCTCTGAGCTGACAGACTTCAGCGCCGAGGCAGGAAGCGGCGGTCTCATAATCTTGCAGCGGAGGGTGGTTTCGTGCTGATAAAACAGTCCAACAGTTTGTAAAATAAGCCAGACGGAGAAATATTTATGAAATGCAAAGGCACCATTAACAGAGCTTCCAAATAGTTTTTTTTTGTGATCAATTCAAAAAATGAACAATTAAGCAGAAAGCTCATTTTTCTGTCATGCATTATTAAAACCCTGTTCTGATCAGTGACTGGGATAAGTGTTAAACGGTGTCCAGGGTTGTAAATTTTGTTTACCCAACTCATTTAGTGCCATCCTTTCTTTCTGTTTCGTCCTGACTGGAGTTGCACACATCAGAACTGTGAGTTTTGGTTTCAGTAATCACATACGCATGATTAGGTAATATTTGTGAAAGACTAAGAATGAAGCCAACTTTCATTTTTGCAGCCATTTCCCCCCCCCAAATTATTTCTTCATTCACATAATTATAATCAGTCAAAGTGCTGACTTAAATTAAAGACTTAGCATATCACCTGTCTTCTTTTATTCCAGTTTTAAAGTAAGATTCTCTTATGCAAAAAATTATGGAGTTATAGCAGTTTTGGCCAAATCCGGAAAATAACGTGACGTTATCACGAGATCTCACACAGTCTGTTAGCATTCAGAGAATGTGTTGTGAAGGACTCTCAGCTACTACCACCCCCAATTTTAGCTCAGTGAATTTAAAACTGACAGAGTTACGGCCATATTTGTATTTGCAATCGATTTGTTGTGCCAGCCATCTTAAATCTGATTGACTCCAAAATGGTAAATCAGTTGTGGATGTACGTTCACCGAAGACTTTCTGGGTGTTTCCTGAAAATCCATCCAGGAATAACAGACTAGCATGGCTGACAAAGGTTAATGGCACAGATACAAGTAACAATCTTTCACAATGTTTACTCGATGTATGTGTTGTGGGTAACTCTTAGCCTCAACCATGTCAAATTTTATCTCAGTATCTGTAAAATTGAGTGAGGTGTAACCATTTTTTCTGTTTGCTATGGTCGACTAGCTGTGGCAGCCATCTTGATTTGGATCGACTCCAAAAGTTAAACAGCTGTAGATGTCCATTCAGTAGGTTTCATTAAAGTCTGCCTACTGGTTTACGAGATATTTTGCTGAAATTACAAACAAATGAACACAAACACAAGCGAAAACAACATCCCTCTCTTTTCCCCCGATCGGTGGCATGCAATAAAGAGCGTAATGGACAATAAACAGCTACTGAAACGCCAGGAATTGATAACAAATCTTAACATTTATTTAATGGCTGGGAACAAAAAAAAAGGAAATGAGTTCGAGCCATTTCCTCCTGATGGAGTGCTGTGCGGCTGACCTCCCGACTCCTCGTCACGGCTCCCGTTGCTCAAGAAACTACCAGTCGTTGA
The DNA here is from genome assembly GCF_001649575.2 of Kryptolebias marmoratus. Classification (NCBI taxonomy): domain Eukaryota; kingdom Metazoa; phylum Chordata; class Actinopteri; order Cyprinodontiformes; family Rivulidae; genus Kryptolebias; species Kryptolebias marmoratus. Next base: position 8,954,425 of record NC_051447.1, on the reverse strand, counting down.
TTTAAGTGTACCACCTGCAGGTAGGCAAACTCATTCCAGGAGACACCAAACTTTGTCTGGCGCATAAATATTTAATCGTGTCGAGCTCAATCGCAGAAACTCCAACGACGGCTTCGTTTTCGGAGCCCTTCTACCCGCTGGGATGAATTACCATTAAAGCGAAACTTTCTCTAAGATTGGAGAGCCACAGATAAACAAAAGCCCCTATAATTAAAGTAGCTACACCGTAATTAAAACCTGCGCCATCAGTTCTCCCTGACAACCTTTAACGTTATGAAACCAAATAATAAAGGAGCTGTATTGTGTTTGTGTTGCTTTATTTCTGCTATTGCGGATAAATATAGTTTCTTTATTTTTCTGCCTCTTCCTGATTGCAAATGAGGTGACAGTGTTCTTTATATGCTCAATTGCTCCCCGGGTTGCTTCTCCCCCCCCCCCCCCCC